>NC_090935.1:1401304503-1401609844 GCF_040938575.1 Ambystoma mexicanum | reverse complement strand
CCGAGTCTCTCTTCAGTTGCTGTTTCCAGTGTGTGGGAGGTCCATAAAACCCCATACTAACCGCAGAGAGGGCGCGGAGCGGCCGCGGAGTTGGCAGCAGAGTTGAGTAGCTGCAGTCTGTGGCAGTCAGTGGGCAGGACGGGCAGACCTCCAAGCCATGGAAACTAAAACCCCTTCGGATCCGGAAGAAGACAGGCGCTGGTTGCGGAGCGCCAGCCTATCCTACAACAGACCAGAGCCAAGCAGGGTCCTCTCGCCCTGTTTGACCCCAGGATCTCGTGGATGCCCCCCACTGATTTTGACGCTCGTCAAAGATCCAAAGTGTGCAAGTACCCCAGCTATAGCTACTGCGCCCTCATCGATCGTCCGCGTGGGATCCACAACCCCCCCTCTCCAGACTTCATCTGCTCTGGTTGACTTGAACGTGTACACCAATTTGCATACCCCGACTGTAAGTGAGGCTACACAGAGCGGAGCATCGACAACAACATCGGACGTGTTACCACAGTCAGAGCAAATCGAGGCAGTTCAAACTCCCGGCTCGCCCCCAGTGCAGCCTGCCGAAGGGCGGCCTGCGAGGGATTCGCCAGCCGTTCTGAGTTGTCCCGTCGGGTTTGTTCAAAGAAAAGATTTTCAGCTCCCGATCCGACCTGCAAGTAAACTCACCGCTCCACCGCTGCTGACTGCGGGTGCGCGTGGACCGCTGCTCGAGGCCATGGAGGTCCCGTTCAAAGTCCCAGGCTCAGGCAACACTGCCGAGCCCGTGGTGCCGGCCAGACTGGAGAAGGAAAGGAGTCTGCTCCCCTCAGATCTTCATCAGAGCAAAGGCAGACCGAGGCTTAATTCCATGCCTCCGAAGACGCGGCACCGCCTCCAAGTGAAGGCGTAGCCAAGTGGCTCCCGGAAGAAATCACACTGACAACGTCAGAGGGGAGAAAGATGCGCGCTCCTCTCTCGGAATCCAGCGTTCAAATGGACGATTCCATAGAAGAACTGGAAATAATGGAGTCTTCTATTTTGCTGTCTGCGACCCCTCCACCAAAGAAGAAAAATAAATCAAGATCTGGACCAAAAGTGTCACACTCAGCAACATCAAATAATAACAAAAAAACAAAAATTACCCAACACAACGTCCAGAATAAAAAGAAAAAAACATCTGCTCTGAAGTCTAAAACAGTCATATGCAACTCCCTGAAGGAATACTTCGTGAGCCAAGGGAAAAGAAAATACGATGTCCTAAAAGAACTCACGGATGCAGAGATTCTTGAAGTCACCATGGAGGACCCAACAGGTCTAAACCAAAGTCTACCACCTTTAACAGAAATCAACGAAAATAACAAAGTAAAATGCCCCTTTAGTCTCCCGTGTGCAAGTGCAGGAAATCAGATGCCTTTGCGCCCGATTACTCTACCAGTACCCGCAAATTTACCATCTACTAATTCCATGGATGCTGCTCAATGCAAGGACCGGGCGCAAACCAATCCTAACCTCCCTATACAGAACCCTTTGCCATTACCAACTCCTACAAAATTGTTGCTTTCGCAACCTCTCTCGCCTAACACGTCTCAAGCCGAGAGTGCACAGCGACTTCAAACTCAACCTGAAGACATCTCCACGTCCTTAATTCAAGCAAACGCAGAGGGAAACCAGACAAGCTCCCCTTTAAGGCTCTCACCACAACAAGTAAGTCTATCACCAATTTCTAAGGACTCAAGACTGGAAAAAAGAAGCGTGCAGCAGATGTTTCCTCCCTTGACTCCGCCTCCAGTTACACCAAGAAGAAAAAGTCAATCAGGAGAGCGGCAACAAGTCGAAACTCAGAAAGATTCACCTCCTAAACGACTAGACATACCGACCTTAATGTCTGCAATTACAATCGCCCTTGCCCCGTTTGGCAAACTATATCAGGCAATAAGTGACTCACTTAAAGATAAAACAACTTTATTGGCAATGACTCACACGAAACTGATCTATCTAGAAGGTTATATCGCTGCAAAAGAAAAATTGGACTCCGAACTGTTCAACAAAATTCTGCTTGCTCCCACCAGATTGGCCCCAACACCGAAGCAGACAAGCCAGAGAACCATTGAGATCAAGGACTCTATAGATCAAGGGTCCCAAACAGAAACCGTCAACCCATTTGAGCAACAGTTGGCATCCAACCAACCAACGGCAGAAAAAAAGTCGCTTACTGTCAATTTTCCTGAATATCAGAACAAACAAAAAAAGAACCTGTCTTACCCAGTTCACCCTGTCCTAACCAACTTACCCGTGAATGGAACCAGCACACGGGGGACTACTACCACCCCCCTTCAATCAAAAGAGGCACCAATTAAGTTGTCCGTAAACCGGAATCACAAGAAGAGCCAGGACGGCGTACTGACGTCTCCTAAACGGGTAGACAAAGTAAAAACTTCACTACAGGCTGATAAAGCGACAGAGCATTCCGACCCTAAGGAAACAAAACGACAGACTCAGCAAACAGGCCCCTCGGTTAGGCCTAAAGTGAAAGACCACAAGGAAAGCGAACCTTCGAGAGTGGTATCAACCAGCCTTCCTCAAGAAGAAAATCCCAACCGGGTCAATCCAAGAAAGTCCCCAATCACAGCAGAGGATTTTATGAGTGATGAAAACCTCATGAACCTAACCATACATATTTCGCCGACGAGTGCTGTTGACCCACAAAATTGGCACTTTGGCAAGCAAACAACGCCCACAAAAAGTAACAAGCCCGCCTCTCCTCTCCCGAATAAACGCAGACGAACGAGTGGCCCATACATAGAAGAGTCCCAAGCTAATAACTCCAGACATCTGAGAGGTCCGCAAGCGATGAGAAACTTTCCTACATCTCCAAAAAATCGTCAAAAAGAAACGGAATCAAAGGACTATGAGAACCTTAAGCAAAGAAGCAGAAGAAGCCCGGACAGTCCCAGAATACGCTACAGCCCGAAAAAGCAAAGAAGTCCTAACAGACAAAAATTCTCCTCACGACTCCACAGGCCTCAGCATAATTTGCCCCCGTCTACCATTTTCAAGATAGAACAGATTCCACAAAACTCTGAAGCAGTAACATTGAATAGAGGCACCGTCCTAAAAATCCTGAAACATACTAAAGATTTTAGGCACTTGACAACAGCAGACTTAACGCTAGTCGAGCCCTACCACAAAGGACACAGGGCCAAGGCCTTTCTTCACGTCAAAGTTCACGCGGTGAGGAGGGGTTCAAGAGAAGACTCCATCAACCTAATCAAACGTGGCTATACCATCACAGAATGGACACGTTTGTCAGACAAGGAAACCAATCACTCGTCAAATTCGTGCTCCATTCAAAATCCACCACCAACGGAAACAAATTGGAGCACCCACGAACAAGCTAAACCAGCAAGACATCGGACGGCCACCTTTCAGGACCTCAGCGAAGAGGTCAAATGTTCAAAAAGAAAAGGAAATCAAAACCCTTCGGGGTGGGTAAGAGAAGAAAGAAACCCAAGCCCAGCTCTACATGGACTACCTAAAACACCAATCAAAAATGCGAATGACAAACTAAAAGAAGTGATGAGCGAGAGGTCTCCTCTTCAATCCTCAAACACCTCGTCAACATTTGCTCCTATTAAATAACTACTAGCGTGGTTGCCTAAAGCTCCTAAATCCTCGATGACAAAATAGCAACTAACAACAGTGAGTCTGCCAAACGGAGAAAAGATCCAACAACCATCTTCAGCAGCCTCACAATACCCAAAGACTCAAGATGGCTCCGTTATTACAATGATGTCTTGGAACACTAGAGGATTTAGCCATCTAACAAGACCAGGCAAAGTCAACTTTGCAGAATACGATATCATAATGCTGCAAGAAACATGGCTCCTTGACAAACCATGAATCGATGGCTTCTCAGTAATGGTCTCACCTGCCAGCAAAGGTCGACTGGGCCGCCCGTCCTCCTGTCTCTTGGTAGCAGTCCAGACTGGAGCTGGTCTGTCAATCAAGAAATGCTTAGCTGCTACTCAAAACCATCTAGCGGTGCTGGTGGAATGGGCGCCCCCCTCTGTATCAAAGACGGAGAAAAAAAAAAAAGGAGTTCCAATGGCTGGCCATAATCACTACGTATTAGAATCTGCAGTCTATCACTGATGAGAAATTCCTTAAAATCATCGAAACAGAGATCGATGGAATCCTAGTAGCTCAGGAGGAGGCACTAATCATAATAAGTGGCGACTTAAACGCGAAGTGCCCGAAAAACGGACAGAACAACACCCACCAGCGAGCAAAAATTCAGACAGAGTCTCGAGGGCAGAAATGGCAATCATTAATGAACACCAGAAACCTTCATAACATCGAGGAGGCCCTTCCCCCAGCAAACCCCATCCCGACTTGGGAAAGAGGTGCGCAAAAGGGAACCATTGACTACATCTTCACATCTGAGGGCATCCTAACTCGGATTGCCGCATTCGAAGTATTGCGGACCTCTGCCAGCGACCATAACATCTTGAAAATCAGCTGGCCATCGGAGTTTAGAACAAGAGTGTACCTGTCTGAAGCCCAGGAACTTACAGCCCAAGGAAATCGGCTCAGACTCACGACTGAAAGGATCAGAGAACTTACTAGAAACTACGCAAAGCAACAATATAGGGAAACTGGGCCCCTAATTCACCTAGCAGACTACCAACCTCTGCTAATTCCCTACTATTCAAAAACACAAAAAAAAGCAAGGCTCTCTGTCCACCTGATGCAAGAGTACAACAGGGAGTTGGTAATTAAAAGGCGAAATCTGCGGAAATTGAAGAGACAAGCGGCAACTTTAAAATCAAGTGACGCAGTGAAAATCTACACGGTAAAACAAAAAAGATACAAGTCTTGGTTAAGATTTCACAGATCAGCCCTATATCAACAAGACGCCGAAGAAATGCTAAAGAAACTGGCAGACAAAAACTCGGGAGCCTTTTGGCAATTGATAAAAAAGAACGATAACCCCACGGCCGCTCCAACATCAAACTGTGTCGCAGAGGACGCCTGGAAAACTCACTTCTCTTCTATTTTCAAGCTCCCAAACGTGAATTCACTTACCATAGACAAGCCATCGGAACATACCGCCTGGGAGGACTTCTCTGTTATTGATGACATCTTATCAACCATAAAAAGGCTAACATCGTCAAGAGCGCCGGGACCCGACGGAATCACCACCATCGATTTGAAAAACCACCCGTTGGAATGGGCCACCTTTAAAAGTCAAGTCTTCAAAAACTGTACCCTGTCGAGAACAATTCCAGGTTCACAGTCCACTTCTGTGATCGCCCCCATATACAAGAAAGGGGCAGGTCGGTTCCTGCAAACTACCGCCCAATTGCTTTGCTAGACACCATCGGAAAGATCTATGGTTCATTTCTACAAAGGAGCTTTCAAACTTGGGCAAAATCTGCTGAATGCAACGACCCTTTCCAAGCGGGCTTTGTGAAGAACTGTGGAACTACAGTGAACATCATGATCCTTAGTATCTTAAAGAACAAACTCATGGAAGGATCAGGATAGGTTTTCCTAGCTTTCATAGACCTCACCCAGGCATTCGACCAAGTCGATAGAGAGATGCTATGGTCCAAATTGTCCTCCTGGAATTGCCCGTCCGCAATAATGGAACCCATCAAAGCCCTCCACACAGGAACCTCTATGAGAGTTAAACTGACCCAGCAAGGCTTACTCTCTGAAGTAATACCAACATTCCGAGGAGTCAAGCAGGGATGTCCATTGGCCCCTGCCCTGTTCATCTCTTTCCTGGGCGACTACAAAGAAAGTGCAAATCAAACAAGATATTTTCCGCCAAAAATTGGCCAAACACCCTTAGCTCGACTTCTTTATGCTGATGACATTATACTCCTTGACCAGACAGAAATTGGCCTCCAAAGACAACTGGACAATTTGGCCTCTTACATATCCGCAAACAATCTGGAGATAAACAAGGAGAAAAAGAAAATCTTGATAATGGAAAAACCACCTGGAAAGAAGTAAAAAAAATCGAGTTGGCACATTGAAAAAGCAACCCTGGAGGTCGTCAAAAACTTTAAATACGTCGGCGTGATGATAGACTGCTCCAAAACAGAAGCTGCAATGCAAAAACATCTCTTGGGAAAACCACGAAAGCTCACAACCCAGGCTCGGATCATCGACAGAAAATACGGTCGGTTCTCTCTGTTACCGGTCCTAAAATTCTATAAAGGCAAAGTGGTCCCATGCCTGGTTTATGAAGGAGAAGCCTTGCCCACGATCCCACTGACAATTTGGGAAAAACTGGAGGGGTACTTCTGGCGGAAAGTCCTCCAATTTCCGAATTCGACATCGATTGCAGCCATCAGACGAGAACTGGGCCTGCGCTCCCTGAAAGCAGTAAAAGACGCAGGAGAAATGTCCCTCTTCAGGAAAGTGCTCATGCCTGAATCTCCACCGCTATATAATCTGATAAACACGGAAATGAACAACGATAGCTGCAAGATGCTGAATACATGGGCCGCCAAACAAAGAACAAGTCTGGCTAACATCGCATGCACAGAAGAGACATTGATCCAAAATCCAACCAAAGTAAAAAGGAAAATGGACCAAGAAGACTGGATTGAAACTCAAACAATTGCGGAAAAAAATAAACTCCTAAAACACCTTTCATCCCAACCGAAAAAATTGAACACAATGACTGAAATCATCAAAAGATTTCTGGATAGAGCTCTCCGCTCAACTCTCCTAAGGGCAAGGTTGAACTTATTGCCAACTAATGAAGTCCGGGCCATTAGGGGCCTCTCTGCTACAATCCATTGTCGTCTGTGCAAAATCCCATCAGAAAAGGAGTCAGTGAAACATCTCCTTCTAAACTGCCCGAAGACCATCAAATGGAGAAGAGCATTCCTCGGCCCTCTACTTGAACCTTTCTCTCAGTATGACGAAGAAGTGTGGTGGTCCCGTTTAATGAGTGGCTCAAGGACTTCATGGTCCCTAGCAACGGCAAAAATCCTAAAAGCCGCCTTGGACGAATGCGCCAAGAAAGAGTCGGAACACCTGGCAGCAAACCTGGCTGCCTAAAGCATGGTCTCGAAACAGACAAACCTAAGTGCAAGAAAGCAGAAGAAAACAGAGAATGAAGAGGAAGATAGAAGATAGGAAACCATTTTGCAAAATCATAAAATTGATAAAAGCAAAATAAAAAAAATAAATAAAAAAAAAAATTACAGCAAATTGTTAGAGGCCCTAGAGGGGGTAGTTCGCAGATTAGAGGTCAGTATGTTCCACAAGGAAATATGGCTTTGGGTCCCGTGAACATTAACCAGTGTGCCTATTGTCACCAAAAGGGTCATTGGCGTGCACAATGCCTGGTCCTTTGGCAAAGGTCAAATGATGCATTCGGAAATATGGGTAGACGATCCAGAGGTCACCCCTGTGTAGGGGGCCCTGGTAGATGTCAGTTTGCACAGGATCCACATCAACCTTTTTCACAGGATAATCAGGCACCAAGTGTGGATAGTAGAAACATTTTTGATCTTCCTTCTGCTGCTTACCTCTCTGAAGAGCTTCCTTTTGATGATATTCTGTTTCGCTAGGATTGCCCGAAGCAGGGTTTGCAACTGACGCCTATTCCCGTTAATCAGAAAGGTCCCTACGTTGAAATGTTAGTGGGAAATAGGAAACATCTATTCTTGATAGATACAGGGGCACAGAAGTGTTCCATTGATCATTCTCGGGTTCCAAACATTCCACTGTCAGGGCAAACCAATGTTTCTGTAGGGTTTTCTGGCACACCAGTTGTTTGTCCAGTTTCTTCGCCACTACCTATTTCTTTGGGTCCTTTTACGGACCACTGTCCATTCCTTTTGACTTTGAATTGTGGGGAGGATTTGCTGGGGTTGAATCTGTTGAAGGAGTTAAATGCGGTAATTCATTGTTCTTCTGACGGAGTGCGTTTGACGATTTCACCACAGCAACTTTCTGTCTCTCAATTTTTGACTAGACATTTGCTGCTAGAATTCAGTGATGTACCAGAGGGTTTATGGGGAATTGACGACAATGATGTTAGTGTTTTACAGATCGAGCCTGTTAAAATAGTTTTGAAACATGGAATAAAGCTGCCACGTATTCCACAATATAAGATTTCAGTTGAGGGCGAGCATGCTTTGAAATGCATCGTTTCTGATTTTGTGCATCGAGGGGTGATTGAGGAAATTGCAGGTAGTTTGTGCAATAGTCCAATTTTGCCTGTGTACAAAAAAGGCGATCATGCTATTCCATTTTGTTTCATAATTGATCTACGTGCCATTAATAAGGTCATCGCTCTGCAATTTCCAATTGTGCCTGATGTGACGACAATATTAACTATGATTCCGGCTTCAGCTACTTACTTTAGTGTTGTGGATCTGAAGAATGCTTTCTTCAGTATTCCTATACACAAGGACAGTAGATACTTGTTCGCGTTCACCTTAGGGGGACGCTCGTTCACCTTTACCCGTGCACCGCAAGGTTACATGGAAAGTCCTAGCATCTACAGTAGGGCTTTGAAAGAACAGCTTGATACTCTTGAGTTGCCCTCTACTTGTACACTGCTTCAGTATGTTGATGACTTACTTTTGGCTGCCGACTCTGAGAGCGCTTGTAAGGAGGGCACTGTCTTGTTTCTTACACACCTGGCTAAACTTGGTCACAAAGCTTTGCTTAAAAAGTTTCAATATTGTTGTCAGGAGGTCGTCTATTTAGGCTTCCTCCTGTCAAAGGAGGGAAGAAGATTGACACCTGAACAAATAAAACACATTTCTGGCATGTCTGTCCCAAATACGCAAAAAGAAGCTAGAGCCTTGATAGGAATGGCTTCTTACTGTAGGTTGTGGATCCCAAACTTCTCACTAGTGATTAAGCCGATGTTGGCTTTGACGAAGAAGGGTATTTATCCACTATTGCCGTGGAACACGGAACACCAGCAATCATTTGATCTGCTCAAGACTGCATTGTGCTCGGCACCAGTTTTGGGCACACCAAACTATGAAAAGGCCTTTGTGTTGTTTGTGCATGAATGTGATGGATGTGCTTTGGCTGTATTAACGCAGGGACATGGAGGGAAGAATAGGCCATGCGGTTACTTTTCTTCCGCCCTTGATCCTGTAGCATGCGCTTTGCCAAGATGTTTGCGAGCTGTCGCTGCTGCTGCTGCGTCTGTAAAACAGAGTGAGGGAATGGTCCTAGGCCATGATCTAACCCTGATGGTGCCTCACTCTGTAGATGTTCTATTAAACAGAACTCAAACGCAACACCTCACTTCCGCATGGTTGATGAGATATGAATTGATCTTGTTTGCTCCTCACATACAAATTAAGAGGTGTGGTGTTCTTAATCCGGCTGAACTCTTACCTTTCCCGCAAGGTACTGCTTGCAGTGACGAAGAGTCACATGACTGTCTGTACACTAGCGAACAAGAAACAAAGGGTAAAATCGATCTAAAGGACACTCCTTTAAATAATCCACAAGGGGAGCTGTTTTGCAATGGCTCCTGCTTCAAACTTCCGGATGGTACATCCACAGCTGCTTATGCAATCACCACATTAATCACGGTTGTGGAGAAGCACGCATAACTCCATGCAGGCCGCAGAGATTATAGCATTGACCCGAGCCTGTGAACTTTCCGACTTACAGTAAACATATATACTGATAGTCAGTATGCCTTTGGGGTGGTTCACAACTTTGGTAGATTTTGGTCAGAAAGAGGGTTCTTAACCTCACATGGTACAAAGATTCAGCATGGCTCCCTAATAGTACAGCTGCTCTCAGCGCTTGCGCTCCCTACTCAGTTAGCTGTCGTGAAATGTGTAGCACATCGAAAGATTATAGAGGATATAGGAAAAGGGAATGCTTTTGCTGATCAGATAGCTAAACAGACTACCACCAATCTCTTTACGGATATGTTTGTTTCAAGGGAGACTGTAAATGCCTATGCAATGGACGAGGGTGTTGGGTCCGTAAGGGATATCCAAGCCGATGCCACATTAGAAGAATCCAGGAGGTGGGCTGAAGGTTTGGGGAAACTTGATGATGATGGGTGCTGGGTGGACATAGTTGAAGGGAAATGGCTACTTCCTGACGCATACGTGATGATGATGGTCGTCATGGCCCATGGCCCTACACATATATGTGCCCTGAAGGTTACAAAAATATTAGAGAAACTATGGGCGAATGACAAAATTTCGAAAATAGCTCAGCGTTATGTTCAGGATTGCATGATCTGTTTACAGCACAATGTGGGAAAGGGAACATCAACTCAGAGGGGAGGTTTTGGCCCACCTTCTGTCCCCTTTGAGGTCATCCACTTTGATTTTATTGAAATGGAACGGTGTAATAATTTGAAATATGTGCTAGTTGTCATCTGTGCTTTCAGCAAATGGGTCGAGGCTTTCCCTGTCAAAGATGCTACAGCCATGACTACTGCGAAAACTATGTTAAAGGAGTATTTTCCCAGGTTTGGGCTACCAAGAGTCATCTGGTCAGACAATGGTCCATATTTTGTCGCTGCTGTAATCCTGCAGATATGTGCGGCATTGCAGATCGACAAACGGTTCCATTCGGCCAGACATGCTCAGAGTGCCGGACTAGTAGAAAGACACAACGGCATCATCAAGAACAAGCTCGCTAAGACGTGTGCCAGCACCAAACTAAAATGGCCGGATGCCTTACCGATCGTGTTACTAGCTATGCGCACAACCCCTCACACTAAGACTGGGGTCTCTCCATTTGAGGTGATAATGGGGAGACCTGCGAATATCTGGAACCTTCCGAAATGTTGATCTTTAAAGAATGTTGAAAATGTACTTCTTTCAGATTACTGTAGCCAGTTGACTAAAAACCTGTATTTGATTCATCACCAGGTGTGAGAGGCTTTACCTGTACGATACGAGGGCTGAGGTCATAGCATCCGGCCTGGAGATTGGGTGTTAACCAAGGCCTTTGAGCGTTCTTCTTGCCTTGCACCTCGGTGGCGGGGCCTGTTCCTGGTCCTGCTGGTCACACAGACTGTGGTGCGTGTCGCAGGCAGGAAACATTGGATCCACGCAACGCATGTCAAGAAACTTCCTCACCCAGTGCCATACGATACAGAAGAAACAGAACCCCTTGCTAACGCTGCAACCAACGATCCCAAAGCAGTAAATAGCATTGAGAGTGCATTGGATATTCTCTCTAACCTGTGAGGCTTGGGGAACCCGCCATTTTGTCTCCACACTCTCCAAAAGTTTTGTTTCCGGAAACTGTTGTGCCGGATCTTGCATCTTCACTTGCTCTTGATACGCTGCTTCCAACAGGAAGTGATGACACATTGTTCTCGGATCAATCAGTACCGGGGACAACAAGGTACAATTTGCATCCAAGGAAATAGACTTACGGCACGGTTCAGCTGTGCATTCAATAGACTTACGGCACGGATCAGCTGTGCATTCGAAGAAGAAAGGAAAATCATCAAGGGCTTGCTTTTTGCCAAATAATTGTTTGAAAAAAGGGGATTCTGTTGGCTAGGGTTGTGGAAGGACTAAGAAGTCGCTCGGCCCGGGAGGTCGCCAGCAAATAACATTGGGGTTTCCGTTTGAAGACTGCTATGCCTGCAACCGCTACCACTCGTACTGGACTGATAAATGATCATGTGACCAGCAGTGAGAATGGACTAATTGCTTGGGACCCGAAAATGTACTGCTGTCTTTTTATAGTGATAATTGGTTTTATAATAGTTACTGGCTTAGGCCTTTGGTACATGGAAGAAGTACATCCATTCGAAACTTTGTTATAACTGAAAATGTACCCACTGTCCCTACTCCTTTTGTGAATTTGCATACTCTGTCTCCTAGAGACTCCCAGCATAGACAAAGAGATTACAACAATACCTTGTTACTTATCATGTATGCTACACATGCCATTTTTAATAGGTCCAACTGTTGGGTCTGCTCGCATTTACCGTAACACAGGGCTAAGGGGCTAGGATGGTATATTCATTATTTACCTTTGACAACTGCTTGTTATGCTTCTCTTAGAGCACTATTCTTTGGCCGTTGGAATGATAGCATCTCGGGGAACTTTGATGGTACTATTTTGGTAAGCTTAACGTTGCTTCTATTAGGCCTTCTGATAGACTGTCTCGTCCTTTTCAATCCTTGATTTCTTTTAAGATGGCTCCTATAAGCAATAAGGATGCCATGCCACCATCGTACACTGTTAACCATAGCCCTGAGTCAGTTTCTTTCTGCATACAGAGGAATGGTACTCAGTCAATGGGAAATTTTAAAGGTTGTGCCAACGTTGCGAATTTGACTGGGGAACACAGACCTTTGTATGTAGGCAAACCTGTCTACTTGGTTTGCGGTAATGTAGCATTTCCATGGCTACCCAGGGATTGGCATGGAACTTGTTATTTAGGGATCTTGTTACCTGGGGTATTCATAGTCAGTACTGTAGAGATTTCAAAGGCTCGTCCACGACGGGACGAGAATGGTGACACTCCAGCACAGGTTCTGGGAGACGTAGCGAAATTCCTTGTGCCATTTTGGGGACAAATAGCAAATTCCGAAGACATCAGGAGACTAGCGAGAGTACAGGAGAGAACCATCAACCGGACCACGGACATACTCTATAATATGACGTTAGAACAGAAAGCAATATGATTAGTAGCACTTCAGAACCGGAAGGCATTAGATGTCATTCTGGCGGAACGTGGTGGAGTGTGTAAATTAGTGGGGGTCCGCTAGCTGTGTTTTCATGCCAGATTCCTCCCCAACTATCTTCAAGGCAATACAGAATCTGCACGTCCTTAGTTCAGAAGTGCATGTTCCCGGGGGAATCTTAGTGCTTGGTTCTGGGACTTCTTGCGATCTTGCGGTTGGAAGGTGCTTTCGGTCTTGCTGATCATTCTGGTAATTCTGTTGTTTCTTTGTTGTTGTATCCAGTGTTTACCTAGTATATGTTCGATGCTATGGGGATGTTGCGCACAGGCGATAGGTACAATAGGACACAAGGTATACGCTCCAGATAAGAGTTCCAAACAGTATGTGCTGGAAGAGATTTTGATAGACGATCTAATAGCAATAGATATTTCTGACAGTGATTCAGGGTGTATGGATATTGAGACGTGGAGTTGTTCGTAAAGTGACCAGAAGTAGTTAGCACTTGGCATAGGCCAAAAGGAGGGTTTGTCAAACAGGAAATTATATTGTGCCTCCTATACTGTATGAATATATGAATATTGGCCTACACCAAGCTGCTTATAAGCCACTCGCGAGGAAATCTGCGTTGCAAAGTCTTGACCTTAGATCAGTGTAAGCCGCCATTTTAGATCTATCCGCCATTTTAGATTCTCCCTCTAAAGTCACCCTGTGTTTTAAGATGGTGGACAATGTCATTTCGAATGCAACATGACCGTCTTGACCTCTGTGTATAAACTAATGTGTAACTTGCCTGCAGGCCACATGCTGGGGTCATGAACTGAGACCTTGTCCTTCGTTGACCTGTGTGTCGAGGATTGCTTGTGCCAATGAAGCTAATCCGCGAGCATATGTTAAGAACAATGTATCCAAATACTGAACTGAGAACACTTGTTTAAACTACATTGTATAGATGTTTGAGACGGTCTTTATAAGAAATTCTAAAGTACACTGTTGCCATTAAGGCTTGTTGGCGAATGTATTAAAGGCAAACCCTAAGTGTACAGATGTGTGAACTCGGCACGAACCCTAGATCCATAATGCATTAACCAATATTAAATGGGAAATGGGTTGAACATCATGTTTTCAAAGGTATATAAAGTGTGAATATTCTAATGTACAGTCGCACTCACTGAGCACACCGAACCACGCTGGAGTTCGCTGTGTTGTACTGAGGGCCGATAGCTATCTGTTGCCTTGTCCTTTGAAACTGTTCAGTATAAAATAAAGATCTTTGTATGTTCCTTTGTAACCCGTGTTCTGTGTATTTCCTTTTGCGGTACTCAGCCTTGATATCTTCTTTTTGTTTTAACAACACTGCCTGGCCTGACAATGCATTGGTAACAATCTTCAGTCGAGGTCTTACAGAAGAGCTAAAAGACAAAGTGTCCCGGGTCCCCCTTCCTGTGAACTAGCAGAGATGATCTTGCTAACCATGTAGCTATATTATCACCTGCAAGAAAGACACTTAGAAACAAGAAAGAATTGCCCTTCTCGAATCCCATTAGGCCTACCCCCCTCAACAGGAAACGGAACATCTACAGAGGAACCCATGCAGTTAAGGGTCGCCCGAGGTCCCCTATCCATAGATAAACGTACCCAATGTAGAACACTCAGGTTGTGCATGTGCTGTGGGTCTAAAGACCATCAAGTAAGAGAAAGCCCCATAGCACCAGCAAGAAAACAGGGAAATGCTTCCGTCTGGCCAAAAAGGGAACCACGGTTCGGAAAGAGAGTACAGGTTCCCCCAATTCTCTCCTCACCTCTCAATGCATGGACTCCCAGGAATCTCCCATGGTGGTTCTCCGATTGGGATTGACATGGGATACTTCTCAGGTTATTGATATCCCTGTGTTGGTAGATTGTCAGTCAGACAATCTTATTCGGATTTCAGAAAAAATCCATCAAACACAAGAAATACAATATCACAACACATAAAAAGAATTACCGTCTGTGCTCCATATCCAAATGTGATAAATCAGAGGTACTAGGAGGGAGATAAGGGTCATCCATAAGCCCCCATTACATCCCATATTGTCCCTTTACTAGTCCAGAGAGTCACAAGACTAATTTCCCAAGCTTGGCACTTGCTCACAACCCCCTGCGGGCCTTTTTCCCAGAGGTGTACAGTTTGCTCCAGACAGGACATTACTATGGGTGATAGTTCCAGGTGGAGCAACTGCTCCCGGATAGGGGCGCAAGCTGATTACAATCCCACTATGTGGGGCCCGCACAAAACCCTCAGAGCTTCTCAAAACTTCCCTGGCCATTTGATCATTCCTAAAAACCAGTTTAACAGAGTAGGAAGAGTTTATACCCTCGCCAGCCAATCTAACACACCCCACCATAGCTTCCCTGGCCACAAAGGGACAATTCCCAGCTGTTCGAAGCCAGTGGAGACATTTGTTAGAAAGGGCATCCCTTGGTTCTCTCCTGCCCAAAGGCAGTTTAGGTACCCCATGCAGAAAAACAGTAGCAGTTCTTTGCCCCCCATATACATGACTCTTGGGGCTGCGCACCTTTGAACAGTTTCCATGTGCTCCACTCCCTCCCTCCCTGAGGGGATTTGTTCTCAAGGAGCTTGGGGGATCCTCCATCAGCAGAGTTGGCCTGGTACACACAGGGGGGTGTCCTCTATCAGCGTGAGAGTGCGTCAACTGCTCATCCGGAATAAGGCTCATTAGTGCATGAACAGTCCCTTCGCAGGATACAGTGTTCAGAGGTTGCTGTGGGGGGTTGGGTGCCTTACCAGCAAGAGGCATGCTGGAAAACTCCCCCAGCGAGTCCACTCCACCGTTCCCCTCTCCACACCTCCCCTGGGCATCGATCAGTACCAAAAGTAGTTTTTTAATGACAGCTAGTTCAGAGAGCACCTGTGCGCAGGGGCAACTTCCGACAGTATGCACCTCCTTGGGTGTTGGAGCAGAGGAGGGATGACTGCCGTGGGTGATGGACTTGAGCGCCCTAAATGGTGGTAAGTTAAGAAAGGAACTGGACCCTAAGGTCGATGCAAGTTGGTTCTCACTCCAGGAGCTGCAGATGGGACTGGTAGGGTGCTTATCTTCGGTTGCTCTAACATTTTCTATGTCCATTGGGTCCACAGTAGCAGCAACAGTGATTGGGGGGCGGGGGCAGTCAAGGATAGGTCCCAAGATGAACGGGAGATCAAGGGGCAAGCATGGACTTGCAAGGGGCGGGCTAAGTGGGGTGGTAACTGGTACAACAAGTGCCAGGGATGCTGGGGGAAGAACTAACACATCACGAGCCCCCTCTATGCAAGTCCCAGGAGCATTAGCCAGCAGCAAGGCATCTAGAATCCCAGTTTCGGCAGGAAATATTTCCTGGCAGGCAATGGTTTTGTGGTTGAGACTTGGGGGGCTGACATTGCAGCTCAGTGCTGGGGGGCTAGCAAGATTACTGCAGGGTCCCCCCCCCACATTGTGATCCTGGGGTGGATGCTTTCATACCCTCCACGGTGTGGATGGGCCCTAGGTAGGCCAGGTCAATGTCAAGGCACGGAGAGGTGTGGGTCTTTGCCTTGGCTGTTACTCCCTGTTGGCTTCTTCTGTTGACAGCCAGGAGCTTTCGCGCTGGAGTATGTTTGGAAGGATTGGTGGCGGACTCGGACTTGGAACAGTTCAGGGGCGGAGTGGATGGCAAAACGCTGTCTAATTTCCTGGCCGGTTTCCTTGGTACAGCACGGCCCTTAAAGGACCTCAAGGATTTTAATAGGGACATAACGGAGCCCCCCCGCAGCTGGCCTGAGGAAACTGGGCTGATTTGCTGAGTATAAGCCCCAACAAACTTCTCGGGCTCTACACCTTGTAGGAAACAATCACGAACAGTCAAAGTGTGTATAACACTCGCTGGCACTTACTTCTCTTGGCGCCCCGTCCGACAGCCTACACAGCCTACAGAGAATGCCTCTCTCCGCGAACGCTGAACACCTGCGGGGCCAAACACCGCGCCGTTGCCCCGCCACGGGCTTCACCGCTGCGGGGCTAGTGGCCGCAAGATAAGTCCAGGGGGGCGTGGCCACAGTAGCAGGAAGTCCCTCTGGGGACCTGGAAGGTGCCAAACACTGCGCCCTTGCCCCGCTGCGGGCTTTGCCGCTGCGGGGCTAGTGGCCGCGAGATAAGTCCAGGGGGACGTGGCCACAGTAGCAGGAAGTCACTCCGGGGACCTGGAAGGCACCAAACACCGCGCCCTTGCCCCGCCGCGGGCTTCACTGCTGCGAGGCTAGTGGCCGCGAGATAAGTCCAGGGGGGCGTGGCCACAGTAGCAGGAAGTCCCTCGGGGACCTGGAAGGCGCCAAACACTGCGCCCTTGCCCCGCCGCGGGCTTCACCGCTGCGGGGCTAGTGGCCGCGAGATAAGTCCAGGGGGGCGTGGCCACAGTAGCAGGAAGTCCCTCCGGGGACCTGATTGTGAGGCAGCAGGCAATTTTATCAATGTTACCTGGGCAACTAGACACCGAATACCCTGAGTCACCACGTCTGTCTCCATCCCAGTCGAGAGTGTAGATGGGAGTCTTCTCATCTCAGGGCCCATCATCAAGCAGACAGAACCCCTACAGATGGCCATCTCTTCTCATAAGGAAGAGATTGTCTTTGACCTCATCTAGGCCATATAAATTGGACAGCAGGGTCCTGTTTCCTAGGATCAGAGTTTTCATCAATCACTGTCTTTCGCAAGGGCTATAGGTCAACACTTTCTCTCAGAAACCTGTACCACAAATGCTCATCCTACCATTCTTAGCCAAGTCCTTGAACTCCCCAAGCCTTATCACCACTTCCAAAGGTCTTTTCCAAGGCCGAAAACACTGAGCTGCCCGCTCATCGCCGAGATGACTGAGGTCAATCTGATTCCGGAACAGCCCTTGCCCTTTGGGAGAATGTATATTTTGTCAACCTGTGAAAAGGAGGTTCTTAAAGAATACCTGTTGACCAACCTCAAGAATGGGTTGATCACTGAGTCCACCTCTCCTGCCGGGTAAAAAAGAAACCAAGGAATTGAGACCTTGCATAGACTTTCGTGGTTTAAATAAAATCACAATACCAGACCGCTACCACATGCTGCTTATTCCAGACATTCTAGAAGCTGTGGAAGGGGCTGTAATCTATACAAAGTTGGACTTAAGAGGTGCCTATCACCTTATCTAATGCCCCGGCCATATTACAGCATTTTATGGACCGTCTCTTTTCGGACATGCTTCTGCAATAAGTCATTATTTACCTCTATGACTTTCAAGTATTCTCTAATTTTCATTCAGAACATGAAGGTCATGTTTGGGAGGTCTTAAGGCAGCTACAACAAAACAACCTCCTGTGCACACTGGAAAAGTGCTAGTTCCAACAAAACAAGGTGTCTTATTTGGGGTACATTCTATCAGCTGGGGGCATTGCCATGGACCGGAGGAAGGTGACTGCTATCACGGAATGGCCATCTCCATCTAATGTCAAGGACATCCAACGTTTTCTTGGGTTTGCCAATTTTTATAGGCGCTTCACCCCTACTTTCTCTGCCTGTATTCACCACTTGACTTCCCTTCTCAAGAAGATACGTTTTCATTGGTCTCCAGAGGCCCAGCAAGCTTTCAACAACCTCAAACTTCGCTTTTCCTCAGCACCAGTATTGATCTCCACGGACTAAAATAAGGGATTCATACTGGAATCCGATGCTTCCCACCATGCCATAGGAGCAGTACTTCTACAAATGGACGACCAAGTGGAGGAACGACCTGTGGCATACTTATCTAAGATGCTGACATCGTCTAAAATCATTTACTCGGTTCTAGAAAAGGAGCTGTTAGCAATCAACCGCTCTTTTGAAGGATGGCGACATCATTTGATGGGTGCTAAACACCCTATCAAGGTCCGGACAGATCCTCATAATCTGCTAACCCTTCAATATCTCGGACTAGCAACAGCAGACAAGCCTGATGGGCTCACTTCTTCTGACCTTATCAGAACATCTTCAAGTTTATTCCAGGTTGTGTCAATCTGCAAGCCGATGCCCTTTTCAGAAAGGACCCAGCTAGATTTTCCCTGTTCCGATCAGAACCCATCTTCCCGATGGCCATTTTTGTGCATGTAATTACCACTATTTTACACCAGATCGCAGTTCATTCCAGGCATCTCCACACCAAGGACCCCCTAGTGATCTCTAGAAACAACTTTACCATGGAATGTGGTTGCTACTTTTTTGTTTTTGGTTCCAGGGTTTACTTACCCTCTGAATCGCTTCATAGATAGGCCCTCATACTTTGTCATGATTCGGTATCGGCTGGTCATGAAGGTGTAGCCAATACCACGGATTACGTACAGAGACGTTTCTGGTGGCCAACATTACAATCTGATGCTAATAAGTAAGTTTCTGCATGTACTATATGACTACAGTCCAAAGTATCCCAATGCCCTCCCTTGGGTAGCCTGGTTAAAATGCCCTTGCCAGATCGACCATGGCAAAGGATATCTACTGATTTCATCGTAGATCTTCCACCCTCGCAGGGCTGTACCACGGTGATGGACACCATTGACTGTTACACCAAACTGGCTCATTTTCTGCCATTAGCAGGAATTCCCACAGCCTCTCGGATGACTCATATCTTTATCGAGCAGATACCTTCCCTTAATGGACTTCCAGAGGTTATCGTTTCCGATCGTAGTTCACAGTACACCTCACGCTACTGGAAACAGATCTCTACCATCTTGGGAACTAAACGGACTCTGAACTTTGGTTATCTGCAGACTAATGGACAAAAGGAGCAAGTAAATCAGACTCTCGAGGGGCACCTTCGATGCTACATATCCGCTGCCCAAGATAAATTGAAGGAGTTGCTCCCCCTGGCAGAGTTCACATATAACAACGCAATACATACATCTATTAAACCCAGTCTGTTCCACTGTACCTACAGATTCCATCTGGCTACCTTCCCTACCCTGCTTCCGGCCACCATGGACTTCCCGGAAAATTATGGACTGGTCGCGCAAATCCAGCAAGCCATAAGACTGCTCGGGTTGCTTTACAAGTGGCTCAGGATTTGATCAAACTCTATGTAGACAAACATAAATCATCTGCACCTACGATCAAGGTGGGGTCAAGGTATGGTTGGCTTCACGGTTTCCCCACCGTCATTTGGTTCTCTCCAAGCTCTCTCCAAAATACTTTGGTCCTTTCCTGGTCCTGGGTTTGAGGGGCCCGGCTGCCTTCCACCTTCAGCTGCTGCCTTTGTGGGCTAGGTAACATCCAGTGTTCCATGTGTCCCAACTGCAGGTAGACATCCCTAGTCACTTTCGACACATTAGACCAGCTTGGCCCCCTCCAGTGGACACCTTTTCTGGGCTGAAGTTCCAGGTGTCCGGCATCTGTAACTCTCGATACTGCTGGTGTACCCTGCAATAACTCATTGAATGGAAGGGGTACTCTATTGAAGAACGTACCTGGGAGCTGGGTTCTGGTATTCACGCTCCCAGTTGGTGCTCATGTTTCATTGCTTTCATCTGGGTAAGCATGGTACTGCTTCCCTTCGGAGGGGGCATACTGTCATCCCCAGGAGACATGGATAGTTGCTCTGGTGTCGTTGGAAACATTCCAGGGTCTATGGATGTTTTCTTTCCACGATGGAGCCTCAGATGCAAAGTACCGCCTAGTCGTCCCGGAGGTCTCTTTTGGATTGATTCCTGCAGCTGCACTGATGAGCATTCATTTCCTGTCTTCTATGAAGCCCGGACACGTTGGTACTCTCCAGACAGCCATGCTCCGTGAGTTCATATGAGAATCTTAGGGCCTCATTACACGGTAGGCGGTAAGGGTTTACCGGTGCCGGTAAACCCTTACCGCCTTACTACGAGGTCCCTTTGCGGGTTGGAGAAAACCAACCCGCAAAGGGACCAGGGAGCTAATTACGGTACAGCAATTTGCGGTGCCGTAATTAGCACCTTCCCCATTCCCATTATGCCCTATGGGGTAAAAATGGGAATGGGGAAGGGCAATGGGGGAAGGGGGAATTACTGCCCCACCAACATTGCAATAGGGCGGTAATTCCCCTTTCCACCAAGGCGGTGCCGGTATTTTACCGGCATGGACCAAGGTGCTAATAGCACCTTGGTCCACCGCCGTCCGTGTAATGAGGCCCTTACACTTGGAAACCCTCTTTTGCTGATGTCTTCTTGTAACTTTGATTCCCTTCTATATCCTCAGCAAAACCAAATTCACACACTGACTCGCCCTGTTCTCGTCCACGCTCTGGTCGCAGATTGAGAACACCAGGAACTCCTCCCCCTTTGGTATGAAACATTTTCTCTGGTGTCCACTATCCAAGTATTTCACTCACCGACCCTACATTTAACATAATCTGTCTTCCATGTATTTAGGCCTGGCATCTCTCCCACAGAGACAGTTACGTCCCGCTGCTGAGTCTGACACTGCCGGTTCCTTTAAATACATGCCAATGGCTATTTACACGCCATGTCTTCCACAGAACCTTCCTGGTAGGTGTCGCCTCTCTCCCTTTCAGCTACTCTTATCCCTCATTTCCCTCTTTTACTTATTTGACAGAATCATGAACCTGTCCACATCCCTCAGATAAAAGACTACCAAGCATCAGGTACTATTATCTTCCCTGCTGAAGAGTTGACTCACTTTCTTAAAGTCCTTTTCTAACATCTAGCTTTCGGTTCACAGGGGTTCCTGCGGCTCCATTCCTACGAGGAACATCAAGGACATCGTCTGCACTACACAACCAGAGACGTGTATCCATCTCCACCACATGGTTGTTTCCCCCAGAGGGTTTCCCTGGGAGTTCTCCCCTTCACTGACTCTGCCACAGGGAGAGGGAGAGTGACCAGTTGAATTCTCACTGCTGCAAGTCTGCTGCCTCTGAACCAGGTTGGTGCTTTTCTATTGCTACAAAACTCACATGAACTGATAGTACTGTTGAGTTACAAGCCCTGGTATCACAACATGAACTTATGTGCATGTATGTCACTGTTACCACAAGGATAGAACAGGCCAAAGAAATTGTGTAATGTATAAAAGAACATATACTGTAACTCATGCCAGCTAATGGCTGTCGAACACATTTGTTACACATTGTTACTTTTTGTTTTATGTAACCACATAAAACCATGAACTCACGCTACTGGAATTTGAATGTCTGTTAGATATTTCCCTGCCCTAGCAGTTACAATATTTTTTTTGTTTTTCTCATATATCGTGCATCACAGTTTTTGGCTCTTTGGATTCCTTTTTATTAATATGAAAGGGACTTGCCCTACACCAGTCTGCCTTCCAATCAGTCTCCAGGTTTCAATTCTCCCCAGCCATCTCCTCCCAGTTGTTTCCAAGAATATCCTTCAATATTCATCTTACAATCTTCATTTCTTCATTATCCCCTTCTGTTCTGTGTGCATGTTATTATATATCTTTAACTACTCCCATGCCTTGTGACTGGGGTATGGTTTCCAGCAGTGCCATGACTGCAAAGCGAGGGGTAAAAAACTCCTAATGTTAACATTCAAATTTTGCTTTGTGGATGTTATTGGAATTAAACGTGTGTGCTTAATAACATGTAGCTCCCCATATTTGTGCCCAAATTCATGCACTTCCTGTCTATTTGTGATGTATTTTTTAAAATACTTTTTTCATAATTATCTCCCACTCTTTCTATGACACACCATATGGAGTCGTTATCTCCAGTATGCAAGTAATGTCATGTTGTTAACAGCTTTCCTCACACAGATATGATTTTTAAAGGACTAAGGTTTTGAATAAAAAAAAGACAAAGGACTTGTCCTCAATGTGTAAATGAAGAAGGTGCTATCATATCAAGGTAAGCAATTGATCTTTGATCTCACCCACTCAGGAAGAATTCCTCTAAAAGTGGAAATGTAAGATGGTGTATGCTAAACACCTGCATGCATGCCTGACTCTCTCAGAATGAACATGACCAGAACCATTTTTATCATTTCGTTAGACATATATTTCATGCAACTACTAAACAATGATTTTAATCTCAAACACTGCTGTTTTTTTTTGGCAACAGCGTAATCCCTTTCTGAAAGATGTGTCCTCCTATTGTAATATCATTGCAGAGGGGCACTGAATCCATAATCAACTACTGCAGTGACATAATGGCAGGAGAATGCAGCATTTACTCTGCCGGGTATTGTGTTTCCCTTTTTGTGTTGCTTTTGGACGAGGGAAAAGGGAACCTGGTACATTCTAGGTTATAAATATATAGTGCCTGATTCATGGATTCATCTGCACGGAAAATAGGGTACTTGTGCGCGTAACTGTGTGCAAATCCGCCTTCGTCGATTCATGGAATCGAAGGCGCTGTACTTTTCCTGGATTTGCGTGGAGTATGCACTGGCTCAGCATGTCTTTGTTAACCGTCGAGGGCCTAGCACAAGACTCCAAGCAGAGCATGGGCGTGGCTTGCTCAGAGGGCTGGGAAGGAGGCGGAACACCAAAAATGGGGAAGAACTTGAGAAAGGGTGGCCATTCCAAGGAACGGCCTGCAGACAGTCCCTCACTCACCCACTAGTTTGCGGCACAAGATGTATTCATGGATTTGATCACGCAAAGTCTCGGCTGGGAAACGGCGACGCAAGTCCTTCATACAATCTGCCACCCGAAGGCAGGCATGAATACACTTGCGTGTAGGATTTTCAGCATGCAGGTAGGGTCGCATGTCGGGTGCAGAAACGTGTTACGGGGGTTCGCAGGCAGATTTCCTGAGTTATTGCCGAGTTATGATTTTGAATACGCATGTTGTCGGGTGCCAGACACAGTTACGCGGAACCCCGCACAGGGTCCACAAGTCACAGGCCTGCTTAGGGGGGACCCCACACACTGTTTGAAGGGTGTGTGTATTTGCAAATATATCGTTTCTTCTTGCCTGCCATCTAACTCCCTGCAATACCAGTCCATAGGAACAGCCCAGTGAGTGGAAAAGAGTTGTGGGGGGGTCAAGGGACAAACACAACAAAGCATTAATAGATGTGTAGGTTTCAAATGTAGGGTGAATTCAACCCCCTAAAATCTAAGCACACATTATATACCGGCATTCAATTTTATGAAATGTTATTTTCATGTTTAGTTTATTTTTACATCGTGTCTTTTTTTTTAAAGGAAGACGTCAAATAGCCTGATTAACTTTTTAAAAAATGTGTCATTGTGAATCAGCCCAATTGAAGAGCGGCTGCAGATCAGTGGTGATAAGCAAAGCCTCGAGCTTAACAGCATGTCTGCTTACTACCACCATCTGTAGTCCTTGCAGGCTGTAAGTTGTGCTTACATCCCTCCATGAAAGCCAATTAACTCAGGAGAAAGCTTTCGCATGGATGGCAATGATAATCACACCTTTTCCTTAGAAAAGCAAAATGAATGTTCCAAGAAGTAGCTTCACCACAGCTGAGATGTCCAAAGGAATAAACAATGATGCAATTGCTTGCCTGAAAGCAAAACTCATGCAGTTCTGAAATAAGAGATCTAGGGTCTCAAAAGCAAACCGTGAAACTTGACAAGTATGTGCATGCAGGTATCCCACACTGAATACACAACATGTTACAGGCACAAAACAGCAAGAACATTGCAATTGGGAACGAATTGTATGCGAGGTTCAAAACACAGTGGTCTCGAAGTGGGTTCCATGGGAAAAACGAGGACCAGAAACCTTATACAACACTGACTGTAAGTCCGATGCTGTAGGAAAGTAAGATAACGTATACGCAGCAAACAAAGCAAAACAAATATTACACACACAGAAATACCGTTGCTTGAGAATCCCAGTTGCTGCAAACTTCACAGGCCACAGTGTGAGAGGTGTATTGATCAGCAGGCCGGAGGGACTGTGGTACACAATACCAGTTCTCTCAGACAATAACTGAAAACACAGCGGCAAAAATCACATTCAATGAAAATCATTTGGCTGAACACGCAGCAAGCGCAAATGACCCAAATGTAATTCTCAAAAAGAAAAATAACATAACAACACACCAAGACTGCATCTGGAGAGATGTAGGATGGGTTGTTGCTTTGTGGAGGGCTGGAAATGTACTTAGTGGAAGGAACATTTCAGAATGTTAATTGTACAGATGAAAAATTGTTAGTGCAAAAAAAAAAAGGAACACAGGTGGGTGGAGGATAAGCAGAATTATCATCACTAACACATGAATACAACTTTTTTTCCGTATGACATACATACATTTGCACAGCATGCTCTTATTTTAATAACTCTTCCTTTCAAATGTCTTTTTTTTTACCTCTTTTTGAGAGGTCTGGGCTATTTTGAATATGGCATCTATCACATGGTACTGGGACATGGTCCTGCATTTTCCTGTACCTCACTTTTTATTGAGAAGCCATCATGCCCAATTTGTGATGATGTAAAAGCACACTGCACACCTGTCGCATTTGTAAATGTGGCCTGCACGTTGCAGTCAACGTGCGAGTGTCTAATTTTCTAATTTGATTTGGCATTTTGTTCTATTGCAAACACACACATGAACATGCGTGTATGTAAAAAGTGCTGAGAGGAGCTTAGACAATAATAGTTTCATTAACATGATTGTGTCCTTTCGAGTGCCCTACCCCATTAGCCAATTCATGGGCCATATGAGCCGGTGTGACTTGGAAATTTGATATGGCCTAGAATTTGGTCAATTAGGGCAAGCCATGTCACTTCCCCCAGTGTGGCTGCGCCGGCGGCAGCGATCTCCGGAGCATTGCCCCAGCGCTGCGACACGGCTGTCGTGCAGCCCTCCCGTGATAAGAGGGAGCGTTGGGCGCCGAGCGCTGTAGCTGCTGCCGGGTTCTCGGCATGGGGCTCCCTGTCAGCACAGGAACTCCTCAACGGACAGCTCGGCAGTGGCTGCAGGGCTCTCCGCGCAGTACTCCATCTCACTACGGGAACGACACACTGAGAGTCTTGCCAGGACTTCTCCCCTGAGATGCTGCGCTTTCTCACATGGACCGCACCTGACAGACGTGGCCCGGGCATGAAATATTAACCCTTGCCCATCCCGCATCACGTGTGGAAGTGGTTTATGGTAACTAGCCAGTTCCCAGGAACTGCCGCAGGCAGATTGTCTATTCTTTTTTTCTTTTAAGGGAGATAATAGCTTTATGATCCGCACCCTCAGGCTGTGCCTGGAGTTATGATGCACTTGGGCATTTAACGTGGTCTTCAGGGCCCATAACTTCCAGTACAGACCCCTGGCTATGTCTATAAAGCTATACAGCTTAATTATGCCTGGGTTTTCAGGATATAATCGCAGGTAAAACAATGAGTTTCTTATTTGCAAAAGGTTTGAGCAGTGATGCAGCACTCGGGGAGATTTATAGGAGGAAATCATCTTTGTGTACAGCTCCTTGTTATTTTGAAATGAAATATCATCTAAGACAAAACACCCACACGACTGTCACAGATTGTAATTTCTAGTCATTCATAACATGGTACTAACAACAGCCTGGAATAATATGCCAGAATTAATGGAAAAGGGAATGAAGACAATGGCCGTATCATTCATAACTAAGGGACAAATAAATATACTGTAATCAATTGTTCTAGCAGTTTCTAAATTTCATTTTCAAATTATTTGTTGGGCACTTCCAGGAACCTAAACTCCACATTGTATCCTTTCTTCATCTCATTCCATCTCTGAATATTTCAACATTGTTTTGAAACCAAAGTTGTGGAGCTGCTGCAACATCAGACGATTTGTGGCATGCCGGGCTGGGAGGAAATGCATATTGGAATGTGGGTGTGTGCATAGTTGAGAGGAGTCTGAGGCTTGTGGGAGATACTGGGGCTGACCTCTGGGGGAAACGATGAGGAATTCCAGCCTCTGTCCCGATGACATGACAAATGCCTGACAAACACCATTTGCCTTACACGTATTATCCCAAAGGGGCAGAGTCTGAGCTGACAACTGAGCACAGCACCTCCACCAGTTAGAGTGAGCAGCAGACTGAGAAAGTGGACATGAGGACCATATGTCAAGAAGCCCTTTTTACTAAATGTGCTTGCCCACCATATTACTTAGCATATACCTTATGGTAACAGGTTGAGACTCCAGACGCTTCTGTCAATTCCCAAACCCTCTTTACACACAAGTTGCAATGTATCTGCTTGAGAGGGGGGAAGAGGGAGAGAGAGGGAGAGAGGGAAAGAGACAGAGAGAGAGAGAGAGAGAGAGAGAGAGAGAGAGAGAGAGAAAGAGAGAGAGAGACAGAGCAGGGATGGACAGTGACAATATTATAAAGTGAAACAGAACCTGTGAGAAAGTGAAACAGGACCTGTCTGCAGAACTCCAGTGGTAGGAGTATAGCAAGGACCACAGGTTGTTCTGCCTTGTAAGGCCTACGCCCCCCACCCCCACCTACTGAATGCCCCTCTAAAATCTCCTTCCAAATTACACTACACACACAAATCCTTCTCAGATGACTGTCACAGGCCTAACCGCTACCACATTGAAACTAATTGAGTTAATACTAAGCTCCTCTTGTTAGTCCTTACACATTACTGCACATTCTGCACGTTCTGATTGTGGTCGAAACATGTGTCAGCTGTTTTGCCTTGCTTGAATATCAATTAAAACTGTATCAATCCTAATAAGCTTTTGCCTCTTTGAATTACAATAGGCAGGCATATAATGTGAATTGTGGCGCAAAAAGTCCAGTTAGTTCTCTGGATTTGATGATTTTTTTATAAGGCAGGGGGTTGCTGCCTTTCTTCTAACATATGTCTTTGCTTGTCTACCATTCTTTGAGTAGATATAAATGTAATTAGGATAAAACGTTTTTTATGTTTTCGAACACAGGTGTGGGAGTAGCTGTGTAGGGTGCATCCTCAACCTCAGTTATTTGTTGCATAGGCGCCTTACAAATACTCAATAAATAAAAAAAAAAATACAACTTTGTAATTATGTACAATGTGCCATTCTCTTTGTTCACAACTTCAATGGTCTAGGAATTAACCGACACAGTTGTGAGTAAGGGAAGTAGGCCATTCAGATAAAGCACCCATTAGTATGGGAAAATGGTGGAGTTCAGAGAAAGTAACTAGATATTCTGGCTCTGCGACTTATTTTTACAGCTATAACTGGGAATACAGGATGTGTGTCGTGCCTTGGACCAGCCAGTAATATCAATTCTCCTATTAAGTATGAACGGTGACTGATCCTCTTAGGGTAATCCCTATAAAGTAGGTAGCAGAGGACAGCCATCTCTGTCCTGTTCACACCTAATGCAATTTATGGATTATAATAATAATAGTATTAACAATAACAATAATAATTATGATTATTATAATAATAATAATAATAATATTAATAGCAACAATGGTAGCATATTTTTACATAGTGCTTCAAGCCAGATCACTTCTGCTTCTGAGTGATGTAATAATAGCTGTTGGTATTAGTCAATTTAATGATACTCAATTTATCAACCTTGGAAGTTACTGAAACCACCTTATCAGATTTCGAACTTCAGAAATACCCTTTCACCCTGTCAGGGGCTAGTGCCCCAGAACCTTGTGAAGGAAAGAAGGCAGCACACCTGTAGTGGGCTTCAGAATGGCAGTCTCTGCAGTGTCATGACCTTGTCACAGTAGCCTGGAATATTTTCAAAGAGAAGGAGATGGGTGCTATTCAAATACACACCATTTATAGCAGGAGGCTAGTAGGCACCATGCATGGAGCTGAGCTCGCCCCACTGGGCTTTTCAAACGTTTCACAATCCAGATTTGCCAGTTCCAGAAGGATCTTGAGGTGGAGAGGGTCATACATCCTAGAGTGGGGAAGTGGAGAGGACAGGCAATGTCACAGCTGCATTAGCTAAAGGCTCAACGTGCTCCGGGAAAATATAATACTTTACACACTTTTCAGAAGAGACCCCATCTCCATGACTTGCCTGTGAAATAAATAACAACAGCATGATCATTGCATATTGAAATATTGATGAATACTGACCCCAGGAGTCACCCACATGACGATATGCTATAGTTATTCAATCCCCGTCAAAAGGGATTTGGTTTGTTCTTTGAACATTAATTCCTTTCGCTGGAATTCTGAAAGCATATGCTAATCCAGATGATGGTTCCATCCATTGTTATTCACGAGGGGAAAACAAGTCTTTAAAGAACTGTCTGCTCATCCAGCAGGCGCTCAAGGTCACTGCAATGTATTATTACTCATATGTTGAATCTGCTTACTTGTTTACTTGTTTGTTTGCTTTTGAAAGTGCAGTCTCAGCTGTACCTTATCTCTCGGAAAAGACGTATCAAATAAAATGCAGAAGACTCTGTTTAGATTTTAAGCCGGCGCCCGCCACTTCAGCATTACATGAAACACTGTGCCAGAAATGGAGGCGGTAATAACGTTTTTCACTTGAAAAAGAAACAAACCCCTAGGGACCAGATTGATATCTGTTGGTGCTAACAGCTGTGCTTAAAAGCACCTTTTTCTTGAACGAGACGAGGAAGATGAGGCCAGGCAGGAGCACTACTTAATGCATACCAAGTGGTACTGTTTGTTTAAAAACAATCTGAGGTGAAACATTTGGCATTTATTTTCGGCAAGTACAATTGGGCTCATTAAGAGTTTTGTGGTAAATATGGCAGCAATCCTTCCATATGGATTTACTGTTATCACCACTGTGTCAGGCGACATTATTGTCATATTATGAGTCCATTGCAAATTCAACTGGTTATTCAGAACATGCTTAATAGCCAGAGGTTTCTAAGCGCGGACCCAGGGATTGAACCTGTGGTGCGCTGTGGAACTCTTGCTTCTAAAAGGAGCACGTTGCCCTTGAGCTATCCTCCTGAAAGCAGTGATAATTCAGCCTGGGGGGATTAACTCCAAAATCCGCTACTAAGTGATGGTTCCACGGTTTCTTGGCAAAAATCAGTGCAAATAGCAGTAGGCAGAAATAGGGCCATTAATACAAAATTAGGAAGAAGCACCACGGCCATCTTTAAAATCCAGTTGTTACGGTGCCATGGGACATTGATGATGCCAAAAAGCACTGGAAGTATTTGAAGGCCAGGATGCGTGGTCTCTTTGCACACCATAACAAGGATACTGTACAACAAACAAACTCGAGTAGGACACTGAACCCCTTCTTTGCTCTAATGTACACCACAGTCTATGACATTATTTTAACACTGATTAATCAGGTGCCACACTCTGTTGTTTAGATACAGTATTAAGTTTAATTGTTGCATATTTGTCAAAGTTCAATTTTACATTGGGCCTCATTACGAGGTGGGCGGTAAGCGGTTAACGGCGCCCAGCATGCTAACAACGGGCCAGTCATTAATGGGCCCATTGTTAGCATGCTCCCCATTCCCATTGAGCCCTAGGGGGGCTCAAATTGGAATGGGGATGGTCTGGGTCCGGGTTCCCTGAATGGGGAAATACTGGGCCCTCCAAGGTCGGAATGGCCCGGTATTTCCCCATATAGGGAACCCGGACCCGAGTTTGGAGGCAGCCATGCCCTTATTGAGGGCATGGCTGCCTCCAAACTCGTTATGAGTCCCATTGTCTCATTGACACAACCTCACACATAAGTGAATCGTGAAAACACACATATATCAATGTAGTAATCGTGTTGATACAATAACAACAATCCTCATAAAACATGATCATAGTTCATATACTTGTCTCTATCAACATTACAAAGAATGTGCACACTATGTAAAACAGTACCAAAAAGTGCAAGTGCATCAAAGTGCTTACAGAAAAAGCTACTTGATACTGGTTTGAGATGGGGATCATGGGTGAACACATAGCTACAGTTACAATTACTCTGAGGTTCAATAGATCTCGTGGTTACTCACTTCAAAGGTCAACATGCTATGTGTTGTAATTTTCAACACGTCTTGTTTCTAGGTGTTGAATTACCATGTTACACCACCTAGAATGTTCCTATACCTAACTAGATGACTTTACTTAGACATCAACAATGTGTCTAAGTGTCTGTCTCTGTCGACGCATGATGTTTCGGCCATATAAACTGGAGTCCACTCATCCTAAGTGCCTCCTTGATCAATGACAGGGCCTTCCTCAGGACACAGAACTGTTTTTATGGAGAATTCAAGTTCGTGCACTTCTAGCAAGCATGAGACTATCACACCACACACAATCTGTGGATAAAAAACAATGAAACAATTTAAATTGAATGCTAGTGCCCAACAAATAGGACTACTGCAGAGTGTTTCACCAAAGTATAGATAGGACTGACCTTGCTTGGTGTTCCAAAACGAGCGCTGGGTTTCTTCTTATTTGATAAGATAGATTGTATCCATTAGTTCTTTTGTAAGATCAACTTATAACTACTCTGTGTCGTCATTGAAAAGGCTGGGTCTTGCTGTGATGCACTAATTTAAGAACATAGAAATGACTGCATCACAAAACACTGTGATGGAAACATGCCACCACTGTCCTAAAATCAACACAAAATGAAAGTGAAAGGTAACCAAAATCTGCCCTGGAAGAAGACATGTCGCACTATCACAGCCGAAAGGAATGAGGATTCGGTGAGTTCATGGCCCTAGATGTATAACCTTATCTTTACCCCTCAATATCATCGTACATTTTAACTTTATATTTTTTTGCAGACGTTTCCCTCAATTTAGATCTTCATTTTCATTTAGAGTTTGCTGCCCGGATTAATTTGAAGACGCACCAATGTTTTTGGTCACATAGAATAAATATCTGCTTACTAATGAATTACTCCTAGCTCAAGACCATTTTTTTCACTCAGAAGTTACTGCTACTTACTCCTGACTTTGTGTCGGAAAGATACGCCTAAGTAAGGAATAGGTCAGAGTAACTACTATAACCTTTCTGTAAATGAGGACCTAAGAATTCTCTTTGGACCTATTGATTATCAAACACGGTTTTGAGGCTGTGCAAGTGTTCAAATAGTCTCCCATCAGAACAATATTTAAACTCGAAACGCGACAAGTGAAATACTGATTTTGCATTGTTGCGCGTAAAATTGTAGCAGAATAACCAACATTTGCATGCCCGTTTGCCATGCATCTGTGAACAGGTTTAAGTTTTGCAAGCCTGAGGGTTAATCAAGACTAGAACATTGCACATTTTCAACAGGATAGGTAGCTGTTCTTAATGGGGCCTCTTTTCTAAAAGGGACAATATGTAATCAGTAAAATATTTTCACAGGCAATTCTCAAAGTGAGATGCTGATTGGATATTGTTGCATTTAAAGCAGTGCTAGATGATTCGAACCATTTACATTTCCCTTTGGCACACTTTTTGTAAATGGGTTTCAAGGAAAAATCTGTGCAATTTGGTGCTGCTGCTGAAGGGTGGTCCGGTTGTCATTATTAGTAATAAACCCCGGCAAAAGTTGTTGCTCTTTGCGATACAAACTAAGAGCAGATTCAGGATGACGTTACTAGCTTGCTCCTCACTTTCTCTGAAAAGAAAAATGATATGATAAGTTATTTATAACACACTTAATACCCAGAGGTTTCTAAGTGCGGACCAGGTGATTGAACATGTGTTGCTCCCGTCATCTTGCTTAAAAGGTGAGCACGTTGCCCCTGAGCTACCCTCCCGAGACCTGGAAGGTGCAAGCCAGGGGTCCTTCCAGCAACCACGTTGTGAATTGAATAGACTCTCTCCAAGAGTAAGTCAGAATTACTTCTAACTTTTTAGTAAATAACCCCTCCTCTTGTTTCCATGGTTGGTACAAACATGTTAATTTTCAGGTTTTTCGAAAAAAGGAGTGCACATTGCTTACTTTCATGAGTAGAACATTCACCACAACGAATTAAGTGGTGTTTGATAACAGTTGGATTCCATCTTGCAGCTGACGTTTGCCTACAGCTTATTAAAAACTTCTGAAACATCAAACAGTTGACTTACCATACATTCAAGAAGCAGGACACTGGCTTTCTCCTGACTTACTGTTCTAGACAGGCATCATCACGAGTTTGGCGGTAACTCTTAAATGTGGCAGTAATGATATTACCGCCGCATTTAAGGGTCCGCCAAATCACAGGCTTGGCGGATTTACCCCCAGCTCTGAGCAAATCCCTGCAATTGTGCCGATTTTCAGTGCTATTACAGTCAACGGTAATAACGCCAGTGGTAATAGCGCCGAACATGCCCCATTGGGCCAATGGGGAATGGAAAATTCCCAAATGGGCCCAATGGGGAATGGGGACTTACTGTTCTGCCAATAGGGCTAATAGCCCCGGCGGTAATACCCAACTCGTGATGAGGCCCATTCATCAGATGTACTCGTGTATCGTTTATGTGATTTGAATAGCCTTTCTCCAGGAGTGAGTTGAAAGTTTTAGGTACTTGCAGTGCTGGGATGGTCTGTGGCCCTTTGAATCAGAGGTAGGTGTAAGCAGGCAATGCTAAACTGTAGGCTAACTTTAGTAACCACTTTTAACTCTTTGCACCACAACTTCCCTTTCTCGATTCCAATGATGGCAAGGAGGAATGGTGCAGAAAGGAAGGGTAGTGGGATTGAAAATATATGAAGGAAGGGTCGCAACTGGCCTAAATGTAAAAAAAAAAGATAGGATGAGAGCCATATGGGCAAGTGTCAAAGTCCTGGGTTTCTTCTGTCAGGACCAACCCAGGAGCGGCTAAGAGCGGCACATAGGTCCAGTGTATAATTAAGTACCACGCCATATGAGGAGGGGAGCCCGAGTGAAGCTCAGTAGGCAGGGCCAGCATCAGTGATGTGCACGGACCTGTAGTGATGGCATCAGCGGTGCTCCCACAGGCAGTGGAAGAACTGCACCAGAATGGGCCTAATGGGGAATGGGGATTTACCATTCTGCCAAACCCATGATCTGATGCTAATAGCGCCGGGGGGGTTGGCAGTAACTCTAAAAGCCCCAGCGTTATTCGCCCAACTCGTGATGAGGCCCTTTGTCTTTGTATGATACGTTTTCACTTATGATGGCTGCAAGAAGTCAAGAATCTGGTGACTGAAGACATGTAGATACTTTCCTATGTTTTAGGTAGAGAAAGAATTACCTTTAATTAGCACCTGAGACAGAACATGAAATTCCTGTGGCCAATCAGGATTGAAAGGTTCTGCGCATTTTATTACTGTAATGTCTTTGCTCCTCTTGGCAGACAGGAAGCCAGCTGAGCTCCTCTGTGTGCCTCCCCCTACCGCTCTTCTCTGCTCTCGTCCTGGCCTGCGTGCTTCCCACCCAGCCTTGAGAACCTCACACGTTCCCGTTCAAAAGGCACTGCATTGTGAAATGGGCCCAAGCCCCTATACCAGTGATTTACGTTTTTATTTTTTTATGTAAACAGTCATGACCTAACATAGTATGACATTTAAACACAATATTTGATACAAAAGTACAATAATGCTTTTAAATTTAAAGAGATTGGATAATTGTCGACATTGATGGAAAAAAAGCCTGGGCAATGTAATGTGCCATGCAATGCATCGGAATGTATACACCGGTACAGGAGCCTTAACCAGTGAATGAAGAGAGGAACACAAAATCAACTTTGAAGCAAAGAGATGAGTAAAAACCTCTCTTCCAGTGTTCTACCTGTTCTTTTATTGTACATGTTTTTATTAAGTGGGAAGAGTAAGAAAGGACTACATTAAATATTGCATAAATCACATGTTGGCACACAGGTCACAGTGATTCTACTGCTGGATTCAAAACTCTCAGACATACCCAAACCTATTTTTTTTTCCTCTTAGGCCTGGACCCCTTGTAGTCTCTCTATCTGGTGCATTGTCTTAGGAGAAGGTGATCACGTGATGATAGTTTTGTTGCATTTGTATTGCCCCCCAAACTGGGTCCTCCCAGTGGCATGGCTCCATAGAAAGGTTATAGCACTGCATTAAGGTTGACATGATGATGCGCCTTGCAAGATGGAATTGTACCTTGGAGATTGCATCCCAGGCTACATAGTGATGTTTGTAAAGTGATGGGTTACCTCCGTCTTGTTGGAAATCGATTGTTGTGCCCATCTATAATAACGGTGATCAATTATGGCCAACTAATTATAGGCCGATAACTCTATTAGATATTCCGGGCAAGCATTTTGCCAGATTCTTGCTAAGATATTTAAACCTCTGGCCGGACCTTTCCAGTGCACAAGACCCAAACCAGGCCGGTTTTATGCCTGGCCTGAGCACCACTGTAAACTTGCATGTTTTACAGGCGATCAAATTCCAAGAATGGTCCAACAAGCAGCCAGTATATCTGGCAAATTGTGGAAGGCCGCATTCCCGGATTACCTTGTCTATTGGATAAATTAGTTGCCTTTGAAGACCACAATCCAAATTAGACTATAATTGGACGGTAACCTATCAGAACCTATCAAGACTTTTAGAGGCCTTAAGCAGGGTTGTCTTTTTGCCTGTACACTTTTGAATTTCTATGCCGACGATCTTGTACTGTTGGCTAAGACTCCTCGGGGTCTGGGTTCCCTCCTCTCTCAGCTTGGTAAATACGTGGAGGCAAATTTATTGACAATCATTCAATCCAAATGTACGATTATGGTCTGGGATGTTAACAAGAAAAGGTCTTGCCGGTCGGTGCCTTGACTCCTGTAGGGTAAAAAATTTGAGGTGGTTGCAGAGTATAAGTACCTGGGCTTGGTTATTAGCAGCCCATGTTATCAAGATCTTGAACTCCAATTAAAGACGGGCATTGCCCAGACCTGTGTTATACAGGGCAAATATGGAACATTTTCACTCTTGCCTGTAATTACCTTTTCTAAGCAAAAGGTAACCCGTATCTTTACTTATTGCACCGAGACATGGCATTGGCTTGCAGACGTTTTTTGGCAAAAATTTGAAGCACGTTTTTGAAGGTCTATTCTCGGCTTGCCACAAACTGTATTCATGTGCCTTATTCGCCATGAATTGGGTATGGTCTCACTCTATGCCGTGTACTGTTGGAAGGTTCTCACTCTTTACAGGAAGTACCTACTGATGACAAAACCAAACACTATCATGGCTGTACTTGGCAAATATGTATTAACTACTAAACAAGCAAAGATTTTGGTTTACAGTAAGTGCCCAGAATATCTTGAAATGTATAGTGATATCTGAGAATACTTTGATTAACAACCGAAACAGAGCTAAAATAAAGCTGGGGAGGTCTGACTGGATTAAAACCCCATGAAAAATGCTTGCAACTACGGTTGTTTAGGGTACAACCCTATACCGGAAAAAAATTGCATGTAGTTGAAAAGTATTTGTTAAGATTTCCCGATATGAAGCAAAGGTCTCAATACATGAGGCTGAGGATGAATGTGTGGCATACCAAAGAAATTCTGTTCCGACGGAATCCTAGCGAAGATCATTGTTGTGGATTCTGTTGTGATCCTATGCAAGTTGAAACACTAAAGCATTTGATTGCTGAATGCACTACCCTACTGCCTCTGAGAGTGCAAATCTTTTGAGATCTGTTTGTAGGTTATTTAATTTTAGATTCTGAAATGCTATGGGATGGTCTCTATTATAGTCACAAACCAAGAATGTATATAGCTATGCTATCCTTCTTGCATTCTTGGAATCTTTTGGAACACTCTAAAGTGAGGTGCCCTGTGAATATAATTTCTGTTGTTTGATGATGCAATTTGTAATCTTTATATTGTGAGCTATTTCTATTAGTGGCTCCTTCTAATGTGGTTATTGTAAATGCTTGTCGAAATACTATGTAATAATTATATATTGCTTAGCTGACTTCCTTGAGGATGAATTAGACACTTAGGTGCCCCCCCCACCCCTGATTTGCTTTTTATCTGCTCAAAATTGATGGTTGATTGTGAATTGAATTGGGGGATTTTACCTCATTCTAATTCTAATTCCAATCTTATTCTTTATTGTTAATAATAGCGATTGTATATGTGTATGTGTATGAATTGGAACTTGTGTTAATATATGTCCTATGAATTTGTAAACTGACATTTTTCAAAGGCAATATTTTTCAGGTAAATCAAAAAAATACAAATGAAAAAAAACTAAAAAAAAGTGATGGGAACTGCTCTAAGAGCTGTGCTTCAACCTTGGCAGAGCCTCTGTTGTGACTGAGATGGCTGGTGGAGGGCTTGCGATGCGATTTTCAGAGGATGCTGTAAACTGTAAATTAATGGAGCGGATTGGTTTATGCAAACAACAGTGTCAAGTGTCTGTGATCATCCAGGGCATCCTTGGCATTGCTGGTTCTGGAGGGCATGTATGCCCAAGCACATTAGCTGTAGACAATCCTATTGCATGGCTCGAAACCCATTGGCTAACTTTTACATATGTGACAATATTTAAAAAAGGACAAGAGCGATGGTCATTTCAGGGAAAATAAATCATCGTGAGGTTGGTTGTAATTCCGTAAAGCTGCTGAGTTACTGCCATTCTTGAATACCGTTAACACCACGTGGTCAGTGGAGTTACCTCCGGCTTACAATTGGTGGCAATTCCCCATTTCTGGAGATAATATGGTCCCATGGATATGTTTGTCCTATTGACCACTTGTGGAATTTCAACATGTTAAATCCGCCACTTTTTGGCAGTAAGTGTCGGATTCAATATCAATTTTTGCTGAAGGTAAATAATCAACTTCACCTCTAAAGTTTGATTTTGGCAGTGCGGCAGTGCGGGAAAAACAGTGTTAATTCTGTTACCACCAAACATAGTGGCGTCATGGATACACCACCACTTATTCCCTGGGTCTGTCAAACTTGTAATGCAGTTTGAATAGTTACATTCAGCTACCAACATTGTGTCTGAACCACAACCTCAGCTTTTACATGCCTTAGAGTACTACTTTCTCATCAATACAAAGGTGCTGGGGGGCACAGAATTAAAATATGGAAAACAAATGTATGATAGCAATTTAAAAATGTAAAAGACACAGGTTTGGCAGAAAAAGTCACAGGCCACAGCTCTCGTATGAGACAATAATGGGCAAGCACATAGGCTGCAGGTGTAGGTGTGGGAGCACTGCCAAGTACAAACCCACTGGTGTAAGTACAAGTGAAACACGGGCAATTCTCAGTAACACTGCGCCAAAAAATGCAGTATAGGCATGTATTGCAAATAATTTAAGAACATTCCTCGAGATCACTTTCACTCATATTGTGAAGCCATGAGAGAGTTGTCCTGGTATTGCCCTGCAATTATTCATTATTAGGCCGCTTTTTCAATCCAAGCCTCGGATGAAGAGTCGGTCAAGAATCGAAACACGTGTCAGGCTACTTCGTGAATAAATCCGTTGGACTTATAATTACATCTTTTCTTAAATTATTTGCAATACATGCCTATACTGCATTTTTGGACGCAATGTTACTGAGAATTGCCCGTGTTTCAATTTAAAAATGTATGAGACATCCTAGTACAAAATAATTGTTATAATAATTGGCGGTGTATTTGGATGAGATCAAACACCGGCTCTTTTGCTGCTTTCTTCACAGGCAAATGCTCTAACCTCTGGTCACATACAATTGGGATTGCAGGCTTTCCCTTACCTGGATGAGAAGGTGATCATTCCTGGCTCTCAGTACATCACCAGACGTCAGGAGATATCCAGACTCGTGCTGTAGAAATGCAAGAAAGAAAACATAAGGGAGTATTCTCATTGTGTGGCACAGGCCAACTGAACTTTATTCCCAACATTATGAGGTCTGAGCCCACCTTCATAGAATTGAGAAAAGAAATGAAGACCTTGTTCAACATGAAACATCTTAACCCATCAAGCTCTGTATCCCTTTCAATGATCACCTTTTACAAAACCAGCTCCTTTCTGCACTTTTACAGTAATTGGTAACTCTTTCTAACTATCCTTAATATTATCATGAAAATAATTATATAATTTAACGGCATGTCCTTTCCTGCAATCATTTGCAACTTGCTCTCAACAAATAATCTCCTTCCATCCACTGGCTCCAACTCTCTGCTTGTCAAGTGCTTTTCTAAGCAGATAGCAGGTGGCCGTTCTCGTTCCTCGGCTGGATCCCTCCTCTGGAACAGCCTCCCCCTTTCCCTCCATCTTGAGCTGAATCTCCTCAAGTTCTGAAAGCACTTGAAGACTTGCCTCTTCTCCTCCTCCTTCCCTCCCTCACTCCCTCATGTGCTAAACCCCACAGTCGCTGTGTTTGGTGGCCTGGGCCCTTATGTGTCATCCTGGGTCCTGTGGCCTTCTGTCACCTGCAGCATCCACCCTTGCCTTTGGGCATCACTGGCCTGTGAGGTCTCACAGGCCTGCGCTTACTGTATTGGCTGGTGACCCCTCTTCCACCAAGTGGTCACTGCCTGGCACTTACCTGCTGCATTTGCAATCAGCTCTTAGGCAACTCCCTTCTCTGTGGAACCTCTAGCACGTGACCCCCTCTTTCCCCACCCCATCTCTCTCCCTGCACCTGCTAGCTGTGAATGTTCACAAGCCCTAGTAGGTCTGCTTTTTGTATTCATCACATCCCATTGTCTTACTGTTCCCTTGATCCCTTCCCTTTGCCGTGTGGGCGCTTTGAAACACAGTTTTTTTATGTATAAGTGCCTTACAAATGCCCAATAAATGCAACAAAACAAATGCCTGCAGCCGCGTCAGTGCACCATCATTTCCCAATGCTATCCTCGCCATCAAAAAGTAACCCACAGTACAATACGTTCTGGCTATGATGTCTGACTAAGAGTAGAGAAACCTAAGGACACTGTTGTTTTTATAATGTAGCTCATGTCCCCCCCAACTGATTGCCACTCCCAGAATACAAATCAAGGAGAAGCAGAATCCCTGCGCTGGGACTTTCAGTAGTGATTATCCAAGCCCCTAAACTGCCTTGATATCATAGACAATTTGGGGGATGGGGGCACATAAGCCCAATGGAGACACTGCATCCAGGGCAAGGATTATGGAAGCGGATGTAGAAGAGCAGCATGTGTACTTGCTACAGCTGGTGATTTTCAGAATCTTTTAAGGGGTTTGGACTGAAAGAGAAAAAAAGAACAGCGCTATCATGAAAGATGTTTTCTTCTGCAGTGGTGGAATGTTAGGGGTGTTGTTGAGTTTTCATATTTACCCTGAAGGTGTGGACCAACTCCTTTCAGGGAATCCATTCGTCTCTATCTGGGGTGAAATGTAAGCACAAAGTACCCTTGCAGTTTTCTGTGGGGGGGGGAGGTCAGCATCTGGGGGCATAACTGCATCTCAGTTTGGAGAGAAGGTAATGTGCTAAAGGCAATACGTCAACTGGGCCTCATTACGACCCTGGCGCTAAGTGTTTAACAGCGCCATAAAAGGCTGCGGCGCCGTTAAACACTTAGCGCCTTACTACGAGTTCCCTTTCCAGGAGCCGACCTTAACGGCTGGTTTACACCAGCCGTTAAAGTAGGGACCCGCAAAGGGACCTTGGTGCTAAGTACGGTACCGGAATTTGCGGTACCGTACTTAGCGCCTTCCCCATTCCCATAGAGCCCTATGGGGCGAAAATGGGAATGGGGAAGGGCCATGGTTCAATGAGGAATTACCGCCCCGCCAATCTTGGAATGGGGTGGTATTTCCCCATTTCACCATGGCGGACCCGTTACAACACCGGCACCAACCATGGTGCTAATAGCGCCATGGTTTAGCGCCAGTGTTGTAATGAGGGCCAACATATTGGTGGAGCTACTGTAAGGGCGACAATACAAATAACTTTCTATTACCTTAACACTTACACCTTTCAATCATAGACATGCTAAAGGAATGCAAAGAAAAATGTTGGACGATCATATTTCTAAAAAATAATTAGTGGTACTCAAAAAGTAAACAGCAGCTACCACGCTTTAATATTGATAGTGTTCACAGAATATTGTATGGAATTCGGTTGTAGAGGAATAGTTGATGACTTCTGTTCTGTGAGTGTAGCATTTTCGTCTGAAGATCTCTTTATACTACATGAAGTATTACTATTATTAACAATGAACAGAGGACCATTGATAACATTAAATAATAGGAGAAAATGTATGGGGGAATCAAGCCGACACCTCCTTCTTTTGAACACTTCCCTGGTGAGCGTTCTAACATCTGTTCCACCAACTCACAGTCAATGACATGTGGCTAAGTGCATACAAAGCTATTTCAATTGTAAATCCCTTCACTCAATATGGAAAGATCATCCCTTCATGTGCATGCATGCATGTGCGCGCGCATGCGCACGTGCGAACACACACAAACACGCACGCGAACGCACACAATTTTGACAATTTTTGATCAAGACCCTCGCTAGAGAAATCCAAAATAAGAGCACAGGACACTCTACAGTAAAGCAAATACAACTCTGCAATCAAAAACAGAGCTCAGTATTCATGGCTGTGCTACGCCCACATATGGGTGTTGGTGGAAGGTTGAGAGGCAGAGTCCCATTTTGGTATGTCTCTAAAGGGACCCTAACAGCCTGCTAAGAACACCAACTCTACAAATACATCTGTTACAGTGTCAAGAAACAAAGTACATGTCCAACATTGCATGTCACACATCGTAGTATGAGTGGTATATACCGAAGATAACTAACACATTGATGCTGTGTGAAGCGGTTAGGTGGACAGATGTAGATGTTAATTGTGAAATAACTCCTGGCTAAGAAAATTATCATTTACCTCTCCAAATTATATAATACATTTGACCGATTGACACTGTATAAGTGAGATCACCCTAAGGGGTTGCTCACAAACGTAGGAAATTATCGGTCAATAGACCTTAATTATAAATGGTTTTGCAATATTAAACACCACATGTTAGATTTATGCACTTTGCTAATGTGAATGCCTGAAGACAATTGTGTTGGGTGGATAGAATACGATTCATCGTTATGTTTCTGTGCATTCATTAGCATTAGGAGTTACGTTCATCTCTATTTAAAATAAATGGGGTTTTACAGTCAGTGAGAAGAGATTGTATTTTCATTATCTTCATTTCAAAGACCTCAATCGATCTTTTCAATGTTCTAATTTTCAACCCAGACTGGGAGACACACACCTCTGTATTTTCTCATAGCAATGCACATCAAGGTGCATTGCATTATCCAATAAATATGTTACAACACCTAAATACATCTAAATACCTAACTACCGTCATCCACCTACTGTATATCATCACTAGACACTTGTCTACTCAACCCAACACATATTTACATAATGGTCATAACTTACATAATCTAAACATTTACACTAGCGCACGTATGGCAACTACTACCCTCACCTCATGGCCTAGCTATATGACACCGGCAAACCCGTACCTGGACGATCCAGCACTCTGGATACGTCACTTTGCTACTAAACCAACACCTAACCAACCTTGTACCACTGCTATCAGAAACACTAGATTGAACTCTAGAACCTGTCCACCCACTTTTCCATGCTACCTCCACCCTAGCATCCGAACTAGAAACTCTAGATTAAGAGACCGCTGTACAAAACACGCACATATTGACCACAACCTTGCCAACTCAGCCATCGACCCAGACAAGCCAGCCTATACCCGCCTGCATGACCTAACTATAACACCAGAAAAATGTTCCCAAAAAGACAAATTTATTAAAGCAGCCTTGGTGAATGCCAGGTCTCTTCCTGCTCATGCTCTCGACATCGCTGATTTTATAACTTATGAAAAACTTGATCTCCTTGCAGTCACGGAAACCTGGCTTAATGATGCCTCTGGCCCATCTCTGGCCCTTGCTATACCTAATGATTATGCTATCATTAGATGCGACAGGAACACTTCTCAAACGAAGGGAGGTGGACTCGCCTTCATATTCAGAAAGACCTTCGACATTAGAGTTATCCAGGACACTCAAATCCCCTCCGCTGAATCCTTGTCCATCAAGCTACCTATATCACACAACCACACGGCTACTATGCACCTTATTTACCGACCACCAGGCCCCATTACTTCTTTTATAGAGGACATTGCAACCCTGATAACCACAGATACCAAACCTAATTCTCAAACCATCTTACTTGGGGATTTTAATCTCGGTTTCAATGACCCTAAGAACACTAACGCCCTTGACTTAGCCAACACCTTATCTGACTTGGGTCACACGCACATAATTCACGAGCCCACTCATAACAAAGGCAGAACACTGGACTGGCTCACTCACCTCAACTGCTCTATTGACCTCTTAGCTAATGACCCTTGCATCTGGTCTGATCATCACAAAATAACCTTCTCGATCAAAGCCAACTCACCACACCTGGCGCCCATCATCGCCCCTGCCACTAGCACGAGAAATAAGAAAGACATTACTCCCGACAAACTTCTACCATTACTACTCCCCATCTTGAACAATACTGACTCTGTTGCTGACCCCACAGTCTTAGTGGATATCTATAACCAAGCTATACTCAAAGCATTGAACACTATCGCCCCTCTAAAATTGCGGAAACCCAAACCACAGCGTCACCTTAACACTTGGTTCACCCCGCAACTAAGAGAATTACGTAAAACCAAGAGAACTGCTGAGGCACTTTGGAAAAAACATCCCACAGTATCTAACAAGACTGAGCTAACCTTAGCCTCCACCAGTTACAAAGAAGCTATCCTTCTTGCTAAAAAAGACACCTATAACAAAAGGATTAGACTTGCAGAATCCAACACAAAAGAACTTTTTAAGATTCTAAAAGAATTAGAATCCCCTATTGCCCCTATAGACAAATGTGTTACTGACGCCCTATGGTGTAGTAATATTCAGAAGGCCTTACTAGATAAAATAGCTCGCCTACAATCTAAAATCAATGCAAAAAAATCCCTACTACTAGCTGACCCGGACTACAAACAATTACCTAACAAATTACCTACCTTTAAGTCAACCTGTAAACCGTTCAGTTTCTCACCCCTCTCAACATGGGAAGTAGAAAACATCATCAGGAAACTCAAACCCTCAAACTGCCAAGGTGATGCCTGCCCTGCACCGACTATCAAAGCCGCTGCGCACGAACTATCACCATTCATCACTAACCTCATCAATGCATCCTTTAAATCTGGAATAGTTCCCGATAACCTAAAAGACGCGTGGGTCATACCACTCCTCAAAAAACCTACACTTGACCCAGCCAACCCGTCTAACTATAGGCCGATAACGACTGTACCCTTCCTGTTAAAAATACTGGACAGAGCAGCCTACTTACAAATACAGGCCTATTTAGAATCAAACAACCTCTTAGGACTTAGGCAATCAGGTTTCCGACCTAGACATGGTACGGAAACTGCTTTAATAGACCTCACGACTCAGATCCAAATCCTAAAAGACAATGGCAAACTAGCACTCCTCTTACTGCTCGACTTATCAGCAGCCTTCGACTTGGTCAATCACCAAACACTCTGTCACCACTTGAAAACGGCAGCACACTTCTCAGACACAGCCACAGCTTGGATCAGTTCCTTCTTGGCGAACAGAACCATGAGGGTCTTCTCTCCCACTGACTCTGCCGAACCCTCGCCAGTGCCCTGTGGAGTCCCGCAAGGCTCTTGTGTGTCCCCGACACTTTACAATATATTCACAAAGCCCCTATTTGATATCCTTGACTATCTGGGTGTCACATATACCAACTACGCTGATGACACCCAGATACTCATTCCTATCTCGGGCAATTATGAATCAGACAGTAAAACCCTTAATGATATCTACTTAGTAATACAAGCATGGATGGCACAACACGGTCTCTGCCTCAATGACGAAAAAACTGAGCTGATCATCCTTGGCACCCACGCCAAACTCAAAAATCTGGATCATGCATTCAAATCCTTCACCATAGATGGCAATTTCATCCCTGTGTTAAATAATACCAAAACCCTTGGTATCTACATAGATGCTACCTTATCCTTCTCCAAACAAACTAATGCAGTAGCATCATCAGCCGCCTACACCTGTAAGCTGATCACTGCATGTAGGCCATTTATCTCCCCACCCAATTGCATTACCCTTGCTAGAGCATTAGTCCTATCCAAAATAGACTATTGTAATGCCCTTTATTTAGGCACTAGCCACAAAAACATCAACAAACTTCAAGTAATTCAAAATAATGCCATCAGGGCCGCCCTCAACATTCCCAAAAAGGCGCATATCTCGGAGACTAGACGCAAACTTCGCTGGCTCCCAGTTGAGCATAGAATATCCCTCAAAACTCTGGCCCTTACACACAAAGCCAGAGCCAACCTGGCACCAGCATACCTGACCAACCAACTTACACCTCACACCTCCTCAAGACCACTTAGAGCAGCACAAGCTAACACTATGTCTATACCGAGATTCAAACTTCATAACTCGGGAGGAGCTAGCTTCCCTGTACAAGCTTCCAAATTATGGAACACAATCCCAGCGCTTTTGCGAGCAGAACCTTCATTTTACCGATTCAAACATAACACGAAGCGCTGGCTTCACAACATGGACTCCTTGACAGCCTAACTTATTGCTCCTATCGTGATTGTCCGCTGACTTTATACTATGTATGTATAACTTTTTTGATCAGGTATAGTTGCACCTGCAACACTAAATATGTACATACTTGTAACTGTAACATAACCCTTTGCTGACTGCTCTTAATTGTAACTGTAACCAGATCTAATTCACGCGCCCATATGCCCCCGGGCCTGGCTGCGCTTTATAAATAAATAAAATACAAATACATCATGTCACTGGGAAAGTGGGATATATTTGCCACTTGAGCTAAGTCCTTGGTAGCAAGGAACATTCAGTTTGATGTTGGATTTTATTTTTTAGCTAAAGTTAGCTCTGTGGTGTGCTTTTGTTATAGTGCACTGCGACGCAAGTGCAATATTTGACATTTTGATGTCGATTCTTTTTTAATTTGTTTTACATCTTTGTACAAATGCGAGCATAAATATAATACTGATTCACAGAACACGATTTATTTTGCAATCTCTTTTTTACTTTCAAGTTATAAAGTAACTGTGACTGTTACAAAACACAGTTTTATTGTTTTATGTATTTGCAATACACGTGAATTAGTGAACATTTGCAACTGATGTGTACTCAAAGGATATGAGTCATTCGTTTTCTTGAATGAATTGGAAGAAGTTGGTTGAAGATTGAGTACATGTCGATTTTGACTTATACAATAATTGTCTATTTCAACCCAATTAAAATAGACATGTTTTAACACATTACTAGGTATTGTACTGAAGATAAAATTCAGATTGGTTGTTGGCTGTCAATGACATGTTAGAAGACGGAAAAGTCCTCAGCCACTCTCTCTATGGGACTGATTTACAGAAACACGTGCAAATTGTGCACAAAAAAGTTAGCGTGTGTGCTAGGTTTGCGTGGCACAAATGCATTGCGCGAGGAGGCGATTTACAGAAATACGTGCTAGCAGGGACCAACAGTGCAAAGGAAACAGGACTGAACCTGACACGACATGCCTCTAGTGCAAACCAAGGACCCACAGAAATTGACTGTTTTGCGTAAATACTGACCCGTGACACCAGATGCAGCAATAAACCTACAAATAGCATGGCGAGTACCCACAAGCAATCACCGTTACCTGCACCCATACCAACCATCAACAACCCCAGGATTGAAGTAAATGTGCGCACAACAATTGCAGGGTGAATCCACAGCCACCATTCCTACACCATTTACAAGCAAACTGAACCACCCATGCAAAGTGCACCTACCCCCACTATTCCTACTCCCAGAACACCCAATAAACAGACCCACCCACATGCAAAGTGCACCTACACCCACTATTCCTATCGCTTGTACAACTACCAATCTGAGCCCCCATGCAAAGTGCATATACATACAGTAAACGCCTATACACCCTGTACACCCACCAAACTGTGCCACCCACATGCAAAGTGCACATACACCCAACATTCTTACTCCCTGTACAGCCACGAAACAGAACCACGACATCGAAGCGCATCTGCACCCAATATACCTATACGCTGTGCAGCCACCAATCTGAGGCAACCACATGCAAAGTGCACCTACACCCACTTATCTCAACCCCTGTACTACCACTAATCATCCCACCACACACATAACCCCACACCCATGCACCCCCTCAAAGTACCAGAAGCCACAATGTTCACCCCAAATCACACAACCCTGCACCCATACATCCCCCTTGAATCTAAAAATAGGGCACATGTCCAAAACATATATGTCACTTGCCTGTCAACATTATCACACACCAGTGGGGCCATAATGGTGGATGAGAACTGTCCACCCCAGCTAGTGGTTGTGCTGCAAAGCAGGCGGATTCCTCCCCTGCACCTGTACGTGTCCCACAGGAAGCCAACCACCCCACACCAGGCATGTGTGCCCCCAGTGCATTCATTGCACCATTGCCCTGAGGACAGAGTAATGCTGAAGTGACTCTCAAAGCTGTGGGCCATGTGGGGCCCAGCCCCTGGCAGAAGTCCTAGGGGAAGAACATGTAGTTACCATGAGGTGGACCACGACACACTTTGCTATCAAACCTGAACACCGGCCACCCACCAAGCAGAACACACTGGCAATAGTTGAATGTGAGTCACAACAAAGCACATCAGCTGGACGCAAGGCATGAAGAAGGGAGTGAAGGCTGGACCATGGGCCTGGACAGGGCCACAACAGGCAGGGTCGTTCTGGGTCTGCAACCCACAATAAATCGGCCCTGTTCCCCAAAACAAAACTCTGCATGCCAGTATACAGCCCAATACACCATAAAAATCCACCAGAAGTGTCACCTTCTTCAGTGTGTAACCACAACACCCTACAGTAACTTTTTGAGGGACATCGAGCAAACATCATCCAAACTACAACCTGTTGGTAGTTTCCCAAAATGAGTTTCCACAATCAGTGACACTACTCGTATTTCACATTACCTCAATTACTGACATTATCACCGTACGGCCGGTGTAAGTACTACCATAACACTCCTCCTGAGAAAATTGACTCCACATGGCCTGCCACCCGAAATATGGGTGTAGAATACCACCTGAGTGTATCTGGACATCCACATGAATGTGTCATCTCACCATCCCAAGAAGTGTGAGGGACAAGTGGTCCATCACATCCACACTCACCCTAGTATGCCGGTCGGACAGATACAAATACTACACAGATATGTCTCACATGATGGATGCCATGGAGCAATTAATGGCCACATATATTGGAGGCACCTTTGGTGCTGTTGACACGCATTCACCTGAAGCACATGTACAGCTTCGAACACTGTTACGCACATACCCATCTGTCCTACAGATGTCAAAGTGCCGTTTGTTGAGTAACACATGCATTATCAACAACGGTGTATGAAATTAATCAACCCTGCACAAAAGGACAAATCCGGCAGCACAGATATTCACAATACTGAGCATGACAGTGACCATCACTGGGATTATCAAAATCACTGAGCAACAAACACCATCACTGGCAGCATCCCCACACCCAACACACCTGTGACACAAATGCAACATTGACAAATCCTTTGGGATAGTAATGTCACCCTTGAGAGCACACCCACATCTACAACACAATCATAACCCTGTATGAGTAGTGGGGCCTTATACACCAACCACAGCTCATGATCACATGCGTCTATAGTGCAACATCCATGCACACTGCAAGGGAAAGTCATCATCGTTACAGATAGGCAATCATAGACCTGTACAGGCAACACACATGGATACAAGGCTATCTGGCAAGGAATGTAATGAAGGACAGCACTGTCAATCACAATGATGAACAAACAAAATACCCCAACACCACCGCCATCACCATAACACTCACACACATACACCCACAGATACACATAACAGACTGCACACCACACAAATAGATGTACCAATCACATGCACATGCATCAACTACATGCATGGACTGAGAAGGCGACAATGTATACATCTACATATGCTGATCCATTGTGGCATTGCTGTGATTCTAACATCTGCTTACAGCACACATGTGGCTTGTTGGCAATGTTCACACATAACACAGAATCATACCTGCACGGTGATCAGATGCATGGACAAAGGCTACACAGAAAATTGTGATTGGCTGAGTGAGGACTCATGAATCCCAAGAAGCATACCACATGAGTATGAAGCATGCACCATCCAAAACAGACCAGTGTGACATGCACACCAAAAGATGACTGTACACACATATAAACATTGGAAAAAGTGAATATCACATTACAAGACAAAATAACCACATGAATTTGAATGAACCAAAGACACAACTGTATTGGAATGGAAACTGAACAAAAACATGGAACAATTAGGACAAAACAGGAACACAGGAAACCTCCTTCAAAAATAAATAAAACTTAGGCCAACCCACAAACACATAAACATCAACAGTCACTGCAGCAGTACTATTCCTGACAATTCAAGCTCCAATGATGCTTGTGTGACTGACTCCACTTGCTGCAGGCAGGCCTCTGCGTCATCCCTGAGGGACTGCTTGGCCTCCCGAGTGGACTGTTCAATTATTTGTGCATTCCTCATGCTCTGCCCCAGAATGGCATCACGTAACTCCTCCAGCCTTGCATGTGCTGCGGCCCTGGATCTGGCAGCTGCCTCCTCCATAGCATGCAGCCTGTGTTCCTCCTGCTGCCTCATGAGTCGCAGTTGGCATGTTGTGGCCACATGTATCCGTTGCATTGCCACCTGCCTCCCTGGCCGGACAAAGAATGCCTGCTATGGCCTACATGCCAAGAGCTGCTGCTGTGCCGGCCTCTGCTGCCGCAACCACTCCCGCTGTCTGGCAGCCCACCTCTGGCCCTAGGCCTTCCTCTGGTGAGATCACCGACTCCTGGAGGGGAGTACTGCCCCGTCACTTGCCTCAAGTGCCATCTCCACCAGCAATACCTGATCTTGTGTGAATGACATACCAGACCCTAGTAACACCAGAATACCATCTGTGTCCACTTGCTCCCCCATTGAAAGTGAATTAGACACTAGACTTGCAAATGGGGGGACACGGGCAGAGGGGCCTGGGGTGGCTACCACCATGGAGGCCACACCTGTGGGTGCCTGGGGCACAGTTGCTGTGGAGGAGGTGGGTGTCACTTGCGTCGACTGTGCCATGTGTACCACACCCAGCAGTACACCAGCCTTCTGTGACATAATGTGGCACACTTGCCAGTGATGGCTGACAAGTTGACCACGGATCACATCAAGGGCCTCCAGTGCACCCATCTGCCAGCCAGGGACCGATAAGAGCAGGGGCAACACGGCATCCGCAATGGCCTCATCATCACTCACTGCTGGGGTAGTCTTTGTTGTGGCATCAACATAGGTGTGCAGCCCTATAAATTCTAGGCCTCGGACAGTGTGAAAAGCTGTCTCAACCATTGTGTCCTGCACATCCTCCGACCCAGGCACATGTCCCCAGCCTACACATCCGACAATGTACCCCCATCAGACAACATGGACATGACCACAATGGCGCCCTCCCCCTTCACCACACCTGACCCTGACACCCCAGATGGCACTGCTGTGGCAACTGGCATGTCTGCGGGGGTGGTGGAATCATCCTGCACCTCTGCCCCTGAGGACTCACTGTCCTTGGTCATGGTAAGGCCCTGTATGTTATCCCCAGCACTATCCAAAGATGTTACCACGACAGCCACCTATCCCTCAGATGAGGTGAATGACTGCATTATTGGTCGTAGTCTACAAAGCCTCCTGGAATGCGTTGCCCTGGCAACTTGCTCCTCCTCAGTGCTGGTCTCCTCATCTGCATAAAAAACTGGTTGAAAGGTGAGAGAGGATATGCAGCTCAGAATATGTGGGTACACATGTGCATGTCAAATGATCGGCAAGGTAACATGCCACCATCTCACATACAAATGCCATGGCCCAATCACATCACATCTGCAATGAATCACCCTGGACAGACAGACATGTGAGCTTAAAATAAAATATGTCCTCCCACATCAAATACATTCATGGATCTACAGAGAATGAGCAGTCAGCACTACAAGGGCACAGCATTCAACAGGGCCAACTGGGAACATGGATGGGGCATACCTGAGGACTGTAGCATATTGCCAAGACACGCATCCATCATCATTGTACTATCGACACAAAAATTCCTCACCCTTAACTGACCACAAATCACCCTCCCGCACATGACCATGGTACATGGCCATGGGAAAGTGGACATGGCAGAGTCCTTGCTCTCCTCCATAGACTCCCACAGCTTCCAAGCAAGTCAGCTATCCATCATCCATCCCAATAAATATCCATCCAGGGCACAATTCCCACTCACACATACCACATCAGCCTCCAACCAATAATGCCCATGCATCAGATGTGTCACCTTATCCCTCAAATCCACCAAAGGTAAACACACATCATACAATGCAGATGGCAGCCTGGACCCTCAGCCCTGATTTGCACCACATGTGTCCATCAGTAAATAGACCAATGTCACCAGAACAACAATGCATGCCCCATTACGTTACACTACATTGATGCGTCCATTGACCAGCGTCGTGGAGGTGGCCAACATGTTGGTCGTGGTGGAATAGTACAGGGTCTGGAATGCACCTGTAACAGAGATGGAAGTGTAACAACCATCATTGGTACACCATACAAATACTCCCCACAGAATGCACCCACAGTTCATGACCTCAAGTATGGTCCCAGGATTTTGTTCCTCATCCCCAACTCAATATTGATTCAGCTGCTCAAGGACAATCAGGCACTGCAAATATCAGAGAAGTGACACCCAGGCATGGACAGACACACACACGCCTGCACACACAGTGACAAATTGTACATGACTCTGCAGCATAACCAATTTAGGCACCTTGGCAGCACAAATCATGCATCTGCTCTAGTAGCTCCCACATGCATGATGTTACAACTAGAAGTTAACACCCGCGCAAAGCGATGGTGACCATGCCACATGAGCATAGCATTGCATAGGTCAGCACCCACCTGCCACACACTTTGCCCCCCACAATAGTACCCCCTCACCATGAGTGCCACCATTCCGGTCCCACCTTCTTGCTTGCAGCCATATAGCTAGCCGTTGCTATTTGCTATTCCCTCACTCACCTGTCCTGATGAGAAGTAGGCAGCAATGAAGTGGCATAGTACCAATGAGCCAGTGGCAATATTAGGCAAACTGTTCCCAAATCTCACAATGGAGGGATTGCATGAGTATGAGGGAAGGGCAAGCAGGATCGTGAACAGGTAGCAGGAAGCTGTCAGAGGACTCAAGCAGCAACAGCTGCCAAATCAAGCAAGGCATGTGTCACATAAGTTACAGGTGTCACGCAGGGCAAAAGGTGCATGTGTGGCTTACTAAGAATAGGGGGCGCAAGCGCAGGATGTATGTGCGCTGCATAATTGTAATGGTCGGAGGACGAGGAGCACTTTTGTGATCGTCATAATGGGCTGTAGCAGAGAATATGTGGCGCAAGTGCAGAACTGCAAGTGCTAAGAACCATATTCCACACTCCTGACATGTAAGGGAGGGGAACTGGCAGGCCTGGGCGACCATGTGAAGGGTGGGTACCGCCACCAAAACATGCCTGGGGGACAGCACAACCACCACGTGCTCTGGATACACCACTGGCACAGACAGGAACCAAATCAGTTGATGAAGGTGACATTGGTACTCCCAAGACCCAGGGACAATCACTGGTCAATGAGAAGATGCAAAGCCAGAAGAAGAAATTCACAGAGGAGGAATTACAAACCCTAACGTACCATGTGGATGAACACCAGTGTGAGATGTACCCATGGGCTGGAAGATCCTGACACTGGCCCAGTAGAAGCAGAAGTGGCCGGAGGTGTCTGACTTGCTGAATACTTGTGGGGTGAAGAAACGCACTGCACCAGAGGTGAATAAGCAGATGGATGATCTCACGAGGAATACTAAGAAAAGCTGGGTGCAAAGATGTCTTCTGCACAGGCTGGTAGTGGGTCTCCCCATATTGAGGACCTCACTCGTTTTGAGGAGTTAGCCTCTGGCCTCATCTAAAGAGAAGAGGTATTTGGCTTCAGAAGGTTCGCCTTATTTGGACATGCTGCAGGTGAGTGAAATGTGTGACTGATACAAGTGATCATGACGCCACTTTGCATGACAAAGGATGAGTGAATTGGTGGTGTCCAGTGTGATTCATGCCATGGGATTGACATTCTAGCTGTACATACATGTGAGTACAATCCAGATTATATGCATTGTGGCTGTTGCATGCGTAGACATCACTTCACTGCACCTTACAGGTGTAAATGTGAAGGGCATTGTCTACATGGCAATGTGTCCAGGTACTGCATGTCAGTGCATACAGTATCTGTGCCATGTCTGTTTAGTGTGTACTCTCAATGTTGTGTGCACTCAATGGCTCCTCCACTGGCTATGGGTCATGCACGTGTGTATCATTCACTGCTCCACTCATGCAGTGACCCAGGAAGGGGTGCAATGCCAGTGTAATGTAGGGGGGAACTTCCACTGCAGCCCTTTTGCTGGTAACAGACAGCACAGTCATGTTTTCCCAAATGAACGTGCATTTGGGGTGTCCATGCTCTGTTGTAGGTGAAGGTTCACACCAGTGATATCCATGTCATTCCTTAGCCAGACATGCCTGTGATGCCTGTGTGCATCCAATTCTGCAGCCAATGTCATGACTGCTAGGTATTCAATGGCATCTCCAGATTATGTGACAGAGATGTTTATGTATGCCACTGTCAATGTACGACATTAACGTCCTACAGGCTTACATGGCATGGGAAAGTTGCATGTATATTGCTTTCCTTACTCATTAGTTTTACACTGCCATCATGTCTGTTCTATTGAAGGTGGCTGGGGTGCCATGGTGCTCCTGCTAGGGTTGGTGGCATGGACGTTGGACAGGACTATGGGGCCAGTTTGGGAGTCTGATGCATGTGTCTGTAGACCGTTAGTTCTGCATGTATTTTATGTGAGGCATAGGTGCACGTACAGATGGAGTCCTGATTTCTGGTATCTTACTTTTTGAAGGTGAAGCCACATCTGAGGGGGAGCAGATGCCACAGGGCTCCTCCAGGGATCCACATCCAGGCACCAGCTGGGGCCGGGCTGCTGTGTGTGGTGAGAACCCGCAGCTGTTTCAGACCATCCTCAACATGCCTGCACAGGTGTCATCTGGGGGGATGAAAATGATGATGCCACAGCCATTTTGAGGCAGATGGTGGGACAGCAACCACTCAGCAGGCCCGACCCCATGTTCCTCCTTGAGTTCATGGAGGAAACTGAGCGTGAGGGGGGACAGGAGACTGTGCCTCTGCCCATGGTGAGCCATGCATCTTCCGACGGCACTGTGCCTGCAACAATGCCCACATTCATCCTGAAGGCAGCAGATGTTTGTACTGGGAGTGGGATGCATGTGGATCCACAGAACATGCCAGTGCAACCAATCAGACAGAGATGCACTACCTCATAATATTTTTCGTCGGCCACGCACACGTGGGGAGGTATGCCTGCTTCCCACTTTGACAAGGAGGTGATTCAAAAAATCATGAAACAGGGCAAGGTTATGCAGGAGATCAGCAGGGACATGCATCACCTCGCAGACAACATAATTACATCCAATGCCACAGTGTGCACATAATATCAGCTGTTGCATGGGGAGATCTCTGCCTTGAGGGAATGCCTGCTTGAGACGATGAAGGCCTCAAGGGAGAGTCACTATTTCGAGATGTCCTCCCTCAGAGTCAACATCAATGTCCAGGTGGATGCAACAAGGGCTGCTCTGCAGGAAGACATGAGGGAGACATGCAAGTAGATTCACTAGGACCTCTTTGCAAATGGCGGCCTGTTGCATGCCTCTGTGTCATCTGTGGCAGCCACACAAGAGGACCAGGCATTGGTCTTGCATGGCCAGGTCCCATGATGATCCAAGAGTGGGTCTTAGCTGGGAATTTTCCCAGTTTTGCTATCTTTTCAGTGTCCTGCACTACGTTCCTATGTTTCTTCTCACCTTAACACATCCCCTCCTCATCACCCATTCTGACTTGGTGCGCAGTGATGGATATTTTCCTTATTTTTTGGCTGTCCAAGGGGGACTCCTTTTCTTTGATGGACATTGCCATGTTGCACCATGTGCAGTAGGTTTGCTCACGATGAAATTTTGCAACTGATGCTGAAGGTGTCATGTTCAGACTAACAAGTTCAGAGACTATGGGCCTCATTACACGGACGGCGGTAAGGGTTAACGGTCACCGTTAATGGCAACGGTGACCGTTAACCCTTACCGCTGTACTACGAGGTCCCTTTGCGGGTTGGTGATTTAACGCCTGCTTTTTGCAGGCGTTATAAACCAACCCGCTAAGGGACCTCGGAGCTAATTACGGCACCGCAAAAATGCGGTGCCGTAATTAGCGCCTTCCCCATTCCCATAGAGCCCTATGGGGCAGAAATGGGAATGGGGAAGGGCAATGGCGGAAGGGGGATTTACCGCCCCTCCAACCTTGGAATGGGGTGGTAAATCCCCTTTCCGCCAAGGCGGTGCCGGTATTTTACCGGCATGAGCCATGGCGCTAATAGCGCCATGGCTCACCGCCTTCCGTGTAATGAGGCCCTATAACTGACATGCTGATTTCCAGAGGAACATGATCGGACATTGATATTTTATTTCTATTGCGCTCGTACACAAGTGTTTCAGAGCGCGACAAGGCAATGGAGGGCAACAGAGGAGAACAAAACAACTATTTTACTAGGCCCAGTGACATTGAGAATGCGCAAGTGCATGGGAGGGGTTAGGTGAAAAGTGCATGGAAGGGGGGAGAAGTGGAAAGTGCGGAGCAAAGGAGAAACAGATAAATAATAATGCATAAATAAATAAATAATAAAGGAAACAAACAGTGGTAGTGCAGCCAGCAATTGGCAAGTGATGGGTTTAAGGCAGCAGACAGGGTAGGTCTGATAAGTGCAGGAAGAAAAAGGGGGGAAATATGGGTACAGATACAGACCCCAGTGCAAGGGGTGGCCCAAAGGCAGTGGGGGAGAGTGGCAGGGTGAGCAGTTACCTGGGCCCGGAGGACATAGGGCGGACAGGTGCAGGGTGCCAAGAGAGAACATATCAGCAGGGGAGAGGGGGAGCGAAGGTAGAAGTAAAGAGGACGGTCATGAGGTGCTTCCGGAACCGGAGATGGATCTCCTCAAGTTTTAGAGTGGAAGGGAGGCTGTACCAGAGGGAGGCCCGAGTGGAAGACAGAGATCTACCCCCCGCTCATTTCTTTGAAAAAATATTGAGCCTGAGGGAGTTAGAGGTGGAGGAGCAAAGAGCTCGAGAGGGGAGGTATTTGCGGAAGGGTAGCTGAAGGTATTTTGGACCCAGGCCCCAGAAAGCCTTGTGGACAATGCAGAGGGTTTTGAATTTAATCCTTGAATCCACTGGGAGCCAATGGAGAGATTTCAGACCTGGAGAGATATGATCCTAGGGCTTGAGGCCAAGGACAAGTCTTGCAGTCCTGTTCTGGATTAGTTGCAGAGGGCGGAGAGTAGAGGCAGGTAGATTTAGAAAGAGGCTGTTACAATAGTCCGACCTAGAGAGAACCAGAGCTTGGGAGACCATGAGCTTCTGGGCGAAGGTGAGGAAAGGCAGAGTACCTCTGAGGAGGTACTGTGGTAAATATATAGTAAATATAGTTAATATATACAGGTAAATATAATGTTGACCCATGATTTGCATTATATGTAGAATATGTGTGACAGGGTACATGCACTCTAATGGCCATGTATCTGTTTTCATTTCAGCAAATGACAATTGGTTTCCTAATTTAGAAAACCTGTGTCTCCTGCACACTATCTGTAAAACATACGACTGTTTGAATTATTTAGTTATTGGAGGTTTTAGGTCTGCAGTCCTAGACTTCACAAAGGAAGAAAAAGACCAGATTCAACCTCTCAGTTTTCTAGACAATGAATGTTGCAGTTCTCAAATATTGCTATCCAGAACTGTAACATTAATTGTCTAGAAACCTGAGAGGTTGAATCTGGTCTTTTTATTCCTTTGTGGAGTCTAGGACTACAGACCTAAAACCTCTAACATCTAAAAAAATTCAAACCGGCCTAAACCTTACAGCTAGTGTGCAGGGTACGCGGGTTTTCTAAATTAGGAAACCAATTGTCCGTTGTTATATTGTCCAGCCTAGATGCCAAGGCTGAGTTCCTCTCCCCTGCACCTCAAATCACAATTACCTAACAACTAATTGTTTTTTAGAAAAATCTTCAATCATTTGAACCGAAATTGTGAATAAGTTATGCTCTGCGGTTCTTAGCTTTTTCTCTTTTCATTTCAGGTCACTTTGCACAGTCAGCTCATGCCCACCCTGTAAATACAAACAGGACACTTTCCATTAATACAATTCTGCATTCCCCCTGCTGGACATTAACCCTCCTGACACAAATGAGGAGGCACAGTGTTAAATGGAGGTGGTGTGGATCCACAGCACAACAGCAGAAGTAAGGTAGTACACGCCAGTCATTTGCATGTTTGTTGTCCTATGCATTCCAGTACTGTCCTGATGTGGAACAAGTAGCGTTGTGCATGAATATGTCATTCTGGTGTTATTTGGCTGATTGTCATAGGGAGCAGACATGGGAGTGGTACAATTTCAACTATTGTGGACGTTTTTTAGGAATCTGTTGCTTGCTGGTTGTAGTCTGTCCAATTGAGATGCTTATGTGCACGTGTTTATGGTGCTGGCCCAAACATTGACATTGTAGTTTGTTGCTGGGTTATTAGGTTTCATGTCCCGTGTGCCTTACATGCCATGTCCTGCCATGATTGTTGTCGAGTAGCCAGTCCATCATCCATGTGCATCCTGCATCCTGCACACCTGATTCTCACCTTCCACATGAGGGGATTGTTTTTCTTTGCCATGCAGCAGCATTCTTTGTACTTTTGACATGTTTGCATGGTCATGATGTGTACGTTTTGCTGTATTCTTATGGATGGGTGCAGGGCAAAGTCCAGCCTTTGTTGTAAATCACTTTGCCATGCCATGCTATACACCTACATTGGGGATGCTTCCTGGCCCTGCAGCCCACTGCCATGCTAGGGTATTGCCCCATGCACCCCGACCCATGGGCCCAGTTCACGGGTTCCCTATGGCCAGTCGCTAGGAGGGTGCTGTCACTTGACCCTGCCGATGTGGCACCAGCACACCCAGTGAGTAGGGGAGCTGGCCCACCATCACCAAGCCAGACACTGCACATGCATTGTTGTGCTGCTGCATCATTCATGCTGCCCCCACTCAGTCTTAGGCGGATGCTGCCTGCAGTCACAAGTTCTGCTGCACTGGCAACAACCGGGCTGCACAAGCCTGTGGCCCCTTTGTCAGGGGAGGGGTCCGCTTTTAGTGGCATTTAAGTGGTACATGCTCATTATCAGGATGTTGATATTGCAGAAGATCTACCACACAATAGATCCAACAGGTTATATTCCAGATTCCTGGAAACAATCAATTATTTTCCCTGTCCTTAAAAATGGTGACAGAATGAATCCTGCCAAGCACAAAACTGTAGCCCTGTTAGTCTCTGCAGGGAAAATCTATGTAAAAATCTTCTGGTCTGCATTGAATAAATGGCTTAAAGATCACAACTTGATGGATCTTAAGAAATCAGACTTCATAACTGCGGTCAGAATTGCTCCTAATCTTTTAATAATTCAAGCCATAAAATGTCAAGCAATTGAGAGAAAGCACCCCACATATATAGCATTTATAAATTACAATCAGGCTTTCGATACCGTGTCGGAGGCAGTCAAGCTTCTGCAAATAAATTGGTAAAGCGATGCACCTTTGATGGCAATCAAATACATGTAATCAAAAGTTATAAATATCTGGGAACAAACATAAATGATAGCACAGTCGATATACCATACAAAGAAGAAGTGAAGCACAAGATGTTTATGTTGTGCTCACAAGCCAAATTAATACAGCAAAAGTATTGAAGGTCCTAATGCATTTGGATTATCATGTATTATAAGCACAAGGTTATTACAACTGTCACATATGGAGCCTCAAGTAAATTAGCCATCCACCAACCTAATTGGATATACTTGGAGTGTCTTTTTTTGGAAAACTATCTTAAGACTCCCAAAAAGCATTCCCATACCCGTCATCTGGTATTAATTAGGCCTAATGTCAACTGGAATTTGCTCATACTGTATGAGAAATGCAAAAACAAAACCATGTTTGAGTCCATTGTGATTAACCCTGTGCCCACCTGTAAGGCTAAACACCTCAGGGTCATCTTCAACTCCACACTCTCCTTCTCGCCTCACATCTCTGATGTCTTTAAGAAGTCACACTACCAGCTGCACCTCCTGAGATGTATCCTTCCTTTCCTCTCCTCCCCCCAGAAGCTCACTATCTCCAGAGCTCTGGTTCTCTCTCGGATAGACTATCGCAACTGCCTCTTTCTAAATTTGCCTGCTTCTACTCTCCGCCCTCTGCAACTCATCCAGAACCGGACTGCGAGACTTGTCCTTGGCCTCAAGCCCAGGGATCGTATCTCTCCAGGACTGAAATCCCTGCACTGGCTCCCAGTGGCTGCGAGGATAAAGTTCAAAACCCTCTGCATTGTCCACAAGACCTTCTGGGGTCTGGAGCCTCAATACCTTCAACTTGCTCTTCATAAATATCTTCCTTCTGAAGCTCTTCACTCATCCGCCTCAACTCCCCCACGGTCAGTCGCTTCTCCAAGCAGTGAGTTGGTGGTAGTTCTCTTTCTTCGGCTGGGGCCTCCCTCTGGAACAGCCTCCCTCCCTCCCTGAAACTTGAGGAGAATCATCTCCGGTTCCGGAAGCACCTCAAAACATGTCTCTGTGCTTCTGCTTTTTCTCCTCCTCTCCCCTGCTGACTTCCTGGCTGAAACTGAATCTGCACTGGTTACCTGGCCACCCTCTGTTCTCGGGCCCAGTTCCCCTCCCCACCAGTCGCACGCCTGCACTGCCTTCCTGGCAACCCCCACACTTGGGACTGTTTCTGTATCCCTACAGTCCCAATAGCAGCACTTACACCTGATGTCTGCACTTACCCTTGCACTTGCCACCTGATGTCTGCACTTACCCTTGCACTCGCCACCAGCTTGCTGTACCTTACTTACTTATATATTCTATTATCCTGTGTACTGCACTGTCCCTTCCCCTTTCCCATGCACTTGCACGATCTGAATGACACCTGACCTAGTAGGATCGCTGTCTGTCTTCCCTCTGTTCCCCCTTCCTTGCCTCGTCCAGACTTGAAACGCTTGTGTATAGGCACTTTATAAATGCCATATCATATCTTAACATCATATGACAGGCTTTCATAGAAGACGGTACAGATATGATAAATCTCTGGAAAATAAGTTGTAGGGAAAAAATGGCAGATGCCGACATCAGTGAAATTCTATTAACAAGTAATCCGTCCCTGGCAAAACAGAAATATTGTCAGTCGGATTGGGTAAACACGAGATCTGAATGTGAAAAATACAAGATTTTCAAACTAGGTAATTTTCAAATAAAAAAAATAAATGACATCCCCGAATTCATACAAAATTATCATGATAAACATTATCAATCTAAGATAATGAGATTTCGATTTGACTTGTGGCCCACTAGAGCATGAAAAGCTGTGAGGGCTCAAGAGAAGATACTGAATAACACATGCAGATACTGTGAAAAGAGTACAGAGATCGAGTCTTTAAAACATATAATGCTCGAATGTAAAACACACTATCAAACCTAAGAATAGAATATTTTTCAAAATATTTCAGTGAATAGAGAGTGCTAAATACGAGTATCATGTGGATGCTAATGTTCAATGCTCACCGCATAGCACTAAATCTTGCAATTATTAGATATTGAAATACAATACAGATAGATGAATTTACAGACAAATGTCTTAGACTGTGATAAGATAAGGGATAAACAGCTCTACCCAGCATTGATAAATAATGCAATTCACAACTACATGTTATGACAACTGTCACTTTCGAAGAAATTGTGTATATCAGAAAGCTACCTAACTGCATTTTGGGAAACTGCCAATGTATGTCACTTGAGGCGTTGTAATGTCATTTGTTTAGACTTTTAAATGCATACAGTTGTGTATGACTTTCTTTCAGAAATTACAAGACATGTTATTTGTAAAGTTGCATTTGCAACTAAATCATATTAATAATAAAAACATATATTGTTTTCATGGATGACCCCTGTCTAGGGGTCTAGCATCTAGATTGTTAGCATACATTTAGAAATGTTGAAGATAAGTACAGTTACCTTGTATCCTAAGATATTGCCATAAGGAAAATTATCTTTGAGGCTTCTTGGATGGTAACTATTGTAATGTAGGATTGTGTTATGATCTGTGGTCTTTCTGAATAGCATCCTAGTGTGACATTGGTGTTTTTCAAAGTGAGGTCAAGGAAGTTAATCTGGATAGAGTTACTTCCGAGCGTAAACTGCATATATGGGTTTCTCTCATTAATCTGTTGGTGAAATTGTAGCAAAGGCGGGGGCGTCCCTTTCCAAATGCAAATTATGTCATCGTTATACCATTTCCAATGGTGGATATTGGCTTGGAATGGATTATCTTGGTGGAAAATTAGTTGTTCTTCAAATTTTGAAGGATGCCATGAACAACATGGCCAAGCTAGGGGCAAATACTCCGCCCATGGTCATGCCTCATGCAAGTAGAATTGGCCATCAAAAATAAAAATGTTATGTCTGAAAGCTATTGCCATGAGTTTGATAATAAAACTTGTTGGAACTCGATCCGGAATGCTCTGTTGTGTGAGGTGTGCTTTGATGCATTCCACAGCTTCCCCCTGTGGCATGCAAGTATACAGCGATTTAATATCCAGGGTTACCAGTATTTCAGTAATGGGGTCAAAAGTTTGTCCCTCAAAGATTCTGATAGCTGACGTAGTGTCCTTCCGGGATGAGGTGGTGTTTTGAGTAAGTGGCTTTAAAAAGAAGTCCACAAAATTACAGATTGGTTCCAACATGGACCCACAGCCGGTAACAATGGGTCTTCTGGGTGGCTTTTGTGCTTCCTTATTTATTTTGGGAATAGTGTAGAAAGATGGTATCCACTCTTGAGAGTTGTTGAGAAATTCCAAGCTCCTTGCTATCCAAATGGTTGTTTCGGAAATCATCAGTTGTATTCCCTTAGAGGAGTATTTTCTTAGTTTAGTGTAGTTGTCAGTGTCTACGAGGAGATCTAGGACAATCTGTATGTACTGGTCCACTTGGAACACTATAATCCCTCCACATGTATCTGCTGGTTTGATGACCAAATAGTGGTCTTAACAGTCTTGAGGACTGCTATTTCCTTATTACTGAGATTGTGTATGATGAGCCTATTTTTATCCTGCAACTTTTGTATTTCTCTCAGTATACATTTCTCAAATGAAACAATCTACCTCAGGACTTGGTTTTCTGAAGGGGTGAACACAGATTGCTAGACGTAGGCCAGTGTACTCAGTTTTTCTGGATTCTTTGTGGTTTTGAAAGTAAGACTTAAGTTTAATTGTGCAGAAACAAATACTGTGTTTCGATTTCTATAAGAAACCAATTAGTGGGCCTTGATGGAACAAAGTAATGCCCTTGAATTACACCATAGTTTGGTCTACTGTGAGAGCAGCACGTGACAGGTACAATATGGGTAATGTAAGTGTTGGATTTACCTCCTAAAGTATCTCCATGTCTTTGCCTCGGGCTTCGGTAGTAATAAAACTCTGGTTAATATGAATCCCAGAGTTGTCCTCTGGGATTCCCTTGTCCTAAATTAGGATGTTGTTCCCGGTTGCCTAGAAAGAAAAAGTTGCTGTAGTCTTCTGTGGGTGAGTCTGAACTCAAAGTGTCCCAAAAGGTTACCTAGCGCAAACAATTGCGTTGTCTATTGTTGTTTTTAGAATGTCTTTCTTTATTGCAGGCTTCCAGAAAATCTTCCACTAAATATGGATATATGTGTTCTGAATTCAACGCTCCAATATCTTTCGCTAACTTCTTGTTTTGTTTTGTCCAAAGTAGTCGATTTGAATTGATCTATTTGTAAGTTAATTTCTCTATGTTTGTCTCTGGCGTTGGTGATGGCTGTGGTATCTCAACATTCTTGTTCCTCCAGGTATAGTTGGCACTAATTTGATGAACATTGGTAATGGTCAATACCATCAGGTCTCAGCTACACCTAGTGGCTATGTAGCAACAGTGGTGTTGTATTTGTTAAAAGTCTGGAATGGGCAAGGGTTATTCCTGACTACAAGGCCTGATAGTATAATGTTGGCTTTAAAATATTCACTTAGAAGCACCCCTGTAGTTCAGTGCAAAAGCACATTTAATGTATGTAATTCATCGCTCTAAATGAGATTAGGAATAGGCTGGTTGGCTCCTATAGGGATGAATGAATGAAAGTTACAGTACAAAAATAATTATCTCTGAGTATACACATTGAACAGGAACATTCAATGTCTTGAATTATTCCTTCTGATCCACAAATTATAATGATCATTATTTTATGAAACTCACACATTCACATCCAGAGTTAAACAATCGAAACAAAATGCCTCTCCATAACATGAGGAGGGAAATTCCTTCCCATCTATTCAGTCATGGGACTAGTGAAAGCCACAAGTCAGTCACAAGATGTGGGCATTATAAAATATCTGACACACAGATAGTTTAATATTACGATTGGGGGATACTTATTAAAGAAAACCTTTCGAAATGGAGATGGCTTGGTAATTGAGACCTATTGGAAATTGATTCCTATGCGCACTTAAAGGGATAGTCCAGTAAAAAAATGTATTTAAAAAATAGATAGGCAATATAAAAAAAATAATACTAGCGCTATTTTTTTTTAAACTTCCTATGGAAAATGTTGAGCTATTCAAGCTCAAATTTGCAAAAGCAAGCACATGGGCGCATCCATTTTGTGAAATGGATGCCCTCCTGTGCTGGCATTTGCGGCACTAATGAAGGAAAAGCCAGCCAGCTGTAGTAAACAAAAGCTACCGCTGGGTGGCTTTTCCTTCATTGGTGCCGGGACTCGGAGGACGGAGACCGGAGACCAGAGCAGGAAAGCTGCAGCTGAATCTCTCTAAGTGCTATTTATTTTAAAAAAAAATAAGCACTAGCTGCGGCTTTTTTTCTAAATAAAACCGCAGCTTTAAAAACGTTGTATTTATGTTTGCAGTCGCTTTTGAAGCGACCACAAACATAAATACAACGTTGTGCATGAAAACGCTGCGGTTTTTCTTTCCAAGTTTCTCAGGCTCCTCCGGCTCGGAGACCCAAAGTGAAAGCCAAGACAGGCATAAACACAACACGGTTGTGTTTCTGCCTAAATCTGCTTCCCCATTTGGGGCTCTCGGGCTCCCCACGGGGGGCCCGAGAGCCCCAAGTGGGAAGGCAGATTTAGGCAGAAACACTGCAGCATTTAGCATTTCCCATTTGGGGCTCTCGGGCCCCCCGTGGCGAGCCCGAGAGCCCCAAATGGGAAATCAGATTTAGGCAGAAACACTGCGGCATGTAAACACAACCGTGTTGTGTTTCTGCCTGCCTTGGCTTTCACTTTGGGTCTCCGGTGCTCCCCTGGGGGAGCACCGAAGACCCAAAGTGATAGCCACAGCAGGCAGAAACACAACACGGTTGTCTTTGAAAACGCTGCGGTTTTTCTTTCCGAGTTTCTCAGGGTCCTCGGAGCAGGAGGATCCTGAGAAAATTCGAAAGAAAAACCGCAGCGTTTTCAAACACAACGTTGTATTTATATTTGTGGTCGCTTCAAAAGAGACCCCAAACATAAATACAACGTTTTTAAAGCTGCAGTTTTATTTCTAGGTTTTCCGGGCTCCTCCAGCTGGGGAGCACCGGAGACCCAAAGTGATCGCCACAGCAGGCAGAAACACAACACGGTTGTGTTTGAAAATGCTGCGGTTTTTCTTTCCGAGTTTTTCAGGCTCCTCCGAGCCTGAGAAACTCCTCCGAGCCGGAGGAGCCTGAGAAACTTGGAAATAAAAACCGCAGCGTTTTCAAACACAACGTTGTATTTATGTTTGCGGTCGCTTCAAAAGCGACCGCAAACATAAATACAACATTTTTAAAGCTGCAGTTTTATTTCTAAGTTTTCGGGGCTCCTCCAGCCCGGAAAACTTAGAAAAAAAAACGCAGCTAGTGCTTATTTTTTTAAAAAAAATAAATAGCACTTACCGAGATTCAGCTGCAGCTTTCCTGCTCTGGTCTCCGGTCCGCATCCTCCGAGTCCTGGCACCAATGAAGGAAAAGCCACCCAGCGGTAGCTTTTGTTTACTACAGCTGTCTGGCTTTTCCTTCATTAGTGCCGCAAAAGCAAAAGCCAGCACAGGCGGGCATCCATTTCACAAAATGGATGCGCCCATCTGCTTGCTTTTGTGAATTTTGAGCTTGAATAGCTCAAAATATTCCATAGGAAGTTTAAAAAAAAATAGTGCTAGTATTATTTTTTTTATATTGCCTATCTATTTTTTAAATAACATTTTTTACTGGACTATCTCTTTAAAATTGAAGCCCTTTTAGAGAGAGGTTATAAGCTAAACCCCAAAATGGCTGTACATGTCCCATAGAATTATCCATGGTAAAATCTGGCAGTCAAAGGGGTTGATATTAAAAGGCGAATGCTACTTTGAGAAAGATACAGGTGCTGTGTTAAATAAAATGCCCTGTGCCTTCTATTTTAAACTGAGTGAGATGTAATTTCCTTAGAATGCAATGCATTTTTTAATTGAGAGATGCAATTTAAAACGGACAGCTTTTTGGTGCAAGATCAATAAAGAAGTGTTTGTGTACAATTAAGCACCATTCAATAGAATACTTGGCTTACGCCAGCATGTATCACTTAGTCCATAGTGTATTCATGACACACTATTGTCTAAAGTGATATCACGCAAATGTGTGACCAGAGAGGAGCCTAGTCCTAAATTACATGTGTTTATCACCTCAAGTCCATTATCTTGAAATGCACAGGTATAGACTATGGGCCTCATCACGACTTCGGCGGTAACCCTTAAATCCGACAGTAGCGCTATTACCACTGGATTTAAGGGTCCACCTAATAAGGGCTTCGGCGGATTTCGCCCCAGCTCTGAGCTGGGGGGAAATCCGCCGAAAATTAGCGCTATTACCGCCGGCGGGAAATCCGCCGGCGGTATTAGCGCGAAGATTCCCCATTGAGCCCAATGGGGAATGGGGCATTCCCGAATGGGCTCAGTGGGGAATGGGGACTTACATTACCGCCGAACTCGTAATCCGGCGCTATTAGCGCCAGGGAGTTCGGCGGTAGGGCTAATACCGCCCGCGCTAATAACGTTACCGGTACCGCCCAAGTCGTGATGAGGCCCTATGTGTATTGTGACAGGGAAATGCTGTTTCAAAATAGGACCTGTTACTGGAGAACATTACACCTCTAACTCAAAACTTGCAGAGCTGAAGGCAAATTGACAGAAAAAGATTTAAAACTGCACAAATGTATAGTGCGAGCTGTGTGCACTCACATATATTGATTGAAAGCTGGTACATACACATGTTCAGAGAAAACTGCACATGCTACTCTGAGAAGACTGAACATATATGTGTTCAAAGAAGAGTACGAAATCTGTGAGTGTATTTTTTTCCCAATACAAACCTGTAAAAGTTGTAATTTGTTCTTGCGTACATTTAAATGTCCTGCACATAATCAATACATTCACAACCCCACAGTCAGGGAGTTAAGGTGGATGAACATGGGTAAATTAATGTCAATTGTTCAAGTCACTTTTCTCCAATACTGAATTCACGCTGCCGAACACTCACTAATCCAAAGATAATGGAGCGGACTAACATGCGCAAAGAACCCGTTTTAAACTTTTTGGCTGGTAGAAGGTACAAGATGTTCTAAAAAAGACCTCTGTTACATGAGGGGTTTTAAACCAAATAAAATACATTGTCATAATTCTAAGAAACTGTACCAAAACTTGATGATTTGATGTTAGGAAGCAAACTCCCCTATGATTCTATAAACTATAAATGCTCATTGGTCTGACTCTAATCTCTGGACCTGCCCATGGTCCTTCCCTCTAAACGAGACATCACTTCATTAACATCGCTGGAACTGTTTTTGATTGGCTGGCACTACAATGTGCTGACACTATTACAAAACTGGTGCACCATTTGTCAGTAGTTACTCATATGGCCTTGGACGTTGCATTTTTCTACAATTCCAATTATATTGTAATGTGCAGGGCAACATCGAAACATTGCTGTGGGCAGAAATAACTAACTTACTCCCATCTTACTTTCTCATGCCAGGCCCCAATATTCAAGACAGTTTGATAACCTTTGAGAGTTTGTCATGTCCACACTAACATCACACTCTGTTGCTTGCAGGTGCAGGATATCATTGAATGAAAATTGTTACTTTATCATGGTGAAGGGACAATATACAAGGCCCACTTCTTCCATGTATTCATCTTGCTTCTGTGTTCTTCTTGTGCACGATGAACTTCTTCTACCATGGGGGGCATTGTTTTTCCTCTTTCTATATTATCCTTGGCAATGTTACTGTGTGCACCTGGTGATCTTTGCGCATTTTACTCTGCCATCAACAGAAACTAACATACTTTTACATATCTAGGCTGAAAGCTTGGGAAGGCCAATTTGTGCAGTTTCAGCTCCACATAACATCCTCCTTCCTTTCTCGACCTTGGCCCCCTCTGGCTTCCAGACACTGCAGTCGAAAAGCAAAATCTCTATTCATCAAGTAACCTCCAGTGTTGTCTATTTAACTACAAGTCCTGCAGTGTCTTGCTCACTCAAAATGGCAGTCCTATTGTCAGGTTCAATTTTCTCGTACATACCCTACCTAGCTATGCCTGCCTTCTTTTACTACGTTCCTTCGCTGTGTATTCATCAACCTAACCCTTCACTGTAGTGTAACACTAATTCACTACAGTGTGAGAAAAAACAAACTATATCAAACTTGTGTTTTATTTAAAAAAAATAATCATTGTGGCTGCAGCAAACTATTCCAGCTTCCTTATTCTATATGCCCTTTCTCGGTTGGGGCCTGCCTGGAGCGTGACCTTGTGCATTATTGGTCTTATCCGTACCATTACAATACCATACTTGTCTTGATATTTTTCGAAGAAGCTTTGAAATAGTTTTATATCAATATGTACATGCATACTGGCTGAAAAACAGCAATGCTATCCTTGAAGCATAATCATAGAAGGATTGTATTTAAAGTGGCTAGTATCTATTAGAATACACTATATACCTAGACTTGATTATGGGAAGGAATTGAAGTAGTGATATTCATGTAGGCAGGCAAAAAATCATTTTCAGGGGCATATACCATTTTGGGGATTTCCTTGATATAAAGCTGGAGACTACCTTTGTTTGAATGTCACTTAGTTCTAAATACATTTTGTGTTTTGAGGAATCATTGCCTGTTTTCTAACCCAGAATTGTGGGGTAGGACTGTTTAGCTGGGGCATGACATTTGTCATGTCACCCTAGTATGAACCTATAATGTACACACATTAAAACATATATCTTTCACACGGGCTAAAAGACATCAGGGATATAAATGAATAATTAAAAGGTGGTTTATTGTGTTGTTCACTTAAATTGTCTTGGTAGCAGATACAGATTTGGTAGGTAACTAGAGTGATGTGCGGGAGGGCTTTAATTTGAAAGGGCCCCTTCAATGTGCCAATTGACTAAACATTAATGCCTAAGAAAGGCGGTCCTGCAAACAAAAGGAAGTCTTTCACCAGTAATTGAGAAGCCTTTATTAAGGTACCTTTTGTCATTTGTATTTTGTTCCTAGTAATAGCAGTGCAATAATAGAAACACAGACAATTATGATAACTTTGCCTCCAAGGACTCCAGAGAATAAACCATCAGTACATTTTCTTCCAGCTGCAGGGACCTTCTAAAGTAGAAGCAGCGGGGGAAAAAGTCGCAGAATGCTCTGAAATGTCTGGGATTTTGGCACTGTGGAATCTTATGGGGAGTAGGTGACAAGCATTCACATGGTCAGTATGCTACTGCATAGGGGCTACCACATTATCACTTTATGTTAAGAATACTTCTTACTTCTGAGGCTCCACAACAGGATGCCATATTTATAATAATAATAGTAATAATAATAATAATAATAATAATAATAATTATTATTATTATTATTATTATTATTATTATTATTGTAGTAGTAGTAGTAGTAGTAGTAGTAGTAGTAGTATTAGCAACATGAGAGCCAGCATGAGAGCCAGTGGGTCTCAGAGAGCTAAGGAAAGAAGGAAGAAATAACAAGAGAAGAGTAGTTAACAGCACAAGTGGGAGTTCATCAACCAAGGCCAGGCAAGCAAGCAAATAGGAATCTTGCCAGGGGCGAATAAGTAGGTCTTAAGTGCCTTTATAAAACTTGAAGTAGAAGGAATACAGAGGAGTGAAAAAGGCAAACTAATCCAGAGGGTTCAAGCTGCAAAATCAAACATGGAATTGCTGGTACACTGCCACTTGAAGTGACCAAGGTCTAGCTGAAAAGAGTCTTTTGAACGTACACATCTATTTGAAAAAAAAGCTTAATGCAATTGGTGAGATAGGCAGGGCCAGAGTCCTGAGGGTATGTGTATGTCAAGGTTAGAATCTTGTGTTTGACATGTGCCTGAGATGAATGTCGATGTAGAGAGGGCCTGGCAAGAGAGTCGTGGTCCCGGCAAGCAAGATTACAAACATTATGAACCACGCTGTTCAGTATAACTTGTATAACTTGTAATTTATGAAAGGCGGCTTCTGAAGTCACTATGAAAAGGCTGTTGGAGTAATAAAGCTTTAAACCCACAACTGCCCCTGCTAAAAGACAGCAGTTGGTGTCAGAAAGAAACGGTCTGACATGTATGAGCATCTCTGCCATATCAACCTACAGTGACATACTCACAGCCAAATTGCCATTTTCACAAAACAACACAATCATGCTTCATGTAGTATATCATCCCCCAGGATCCATACTATCCTTTGAAGAATACCCCCTCCACACCCTGAGCTCTAATACCGAACCCTCTTCTAAAGGAATCCGCCTGGGGGTCCTTAACCTAGGACTGAATGACCCTTCTGAACTAAATGCAACCTCTTTAGCCAACTCACTTAATTCCCTATGATTCAGCCACTTTGTTGCCACCCCAGACAACTCTAAAGTATGCACAATGGATTAGATCACAGACCTCAACTGCCATATCTCCATTCTCACCAATCGGCCTGTCCCCTGGTCTGATCACAATGTTGTTAAGTTGACAATTGCCTTGATCACCCCTATCATGCATACCACTACTGTCTTGCCTCCGACTATGGTGCAAAGCTCTCGCAAGCTAACCAAAGCTAACATCTAACCCCTTCCTGACTCACTTCAACAAAAAACACCATTTGACTCAGGTCCAGCCCCCCCTTCCCTACACAAAACTAAACCTTCTACTCACCTCAATGCATGGTTCACGCCTGACATCCTTGAACTCTGAACTAACAAAACTCCTGGCTGAATCTAATTAGAGAAACTCTCCATCTGTCCTAAAAAAGTAGCAGTTCACAACAGCCACCAAGATCTACAAACTAGACATCCTTCAGACCAAATCATCCACCCACAACACCAGAATTGCCAATGCCAACTCCAACACTCGCAAGATAGTCACTATTCTTAGGGAGTTAGAATCCACTACTAGCACTCCTACTAACTTTGCTAAAGATGAAACCTGTCATATGGCAATTCAGAGTGCCCTACTCAAAAAGAAATCCACTCTCCAATCAAAAATCAATGCCAACCAAGCCTCCATTCCCCACAACCTACACCCCTTCCTCACAACGCCACTTCAAGCAAACAGAAGGCCTCCCCATGTCACTTCAAACTGGTCCACCTAGCAGAAGTCCCCACCATCTTGAAAGGGCTTAAACCATCGAGATGCAAAAGGGATGTTTGTCCACCTGCCATCATCAAAGACTGTGCTGACTCTTTAACCTTCTTCATCACCAAATTCATTAATGTATTGTTCTCATCACGCTGGGTTCCAGCATTCCGCAAGGAAACCCCTGCTCAAAAAACCCACCCTAGACACAGCCATGCCTACAAACTACAGACTGATTACTACAGTCCTGTTTCTCCTCAAGATCCTGGACAGAGCCGCCTACCTGCAAATTCAGCAATACCTATAAACCCACCACATCCTTGGGCAGTGACAATCTGGCTTCAGACCAGTTCATGGCACAGAGTCAGCCCTTCTCAACCTAACGAACCAGAAAGACGAGATCAGAAACACTGGAAAACTTGCCCTTCTTCTGCTCTTGGATCTCTCAGTTGCATTCGACCTGGTTGACCATAAGATCCTATGCCAATACCTCATGTCGTCAGATAGTTTCTTGTCGGAAGTAACAGATTGAGTCTTCTCATTTCTCGAAGGTAGGACTATGAAGATTTTTGCAGACAACGGATGTGCCCCAACTGCACTCATCTCCTACAGCATCCCCCAAGGATCCTGCATCTCACCAGCTCTTTACAATATATTTTCAAATTACCTTTTTGACCTTTTAGACTCTATCAGCATCTGCAAATCCTCCTCCCACTCTCTGGTAACCATGATACTGACTCCACTGCCTCAAACTCAGTCTACCAATCCATCCAGATCTGGATGGACATGCAATGCCTCTGTCTTAATGGCAACAAGACGGAAATCCTTCTTGTGGGTTCACCAGCCATACCAAAATACCTTGACTCCCAGTAAAGCAACCTCTGCATTGATGGGTTCATAATCCTAGTCTCCTCATCAGTCAAAACACTGGGCATGTACCTTGACACATCAGATCACCTTCAATTGCCAAATGAATGCCCTTGCATCTTCAGCAGCATATACATCCAAACTCATTAACCCCTCAAGACCGTTTCTCTCCCCTGTCAGTTGTCTAACTATCACCAGAGCAATCATTGGCTCAAGACTTCACGACTGTAATGCACTATTCACAGTGGACTTCACCCACAAAGTTCAGAAAATGCAAGTTATATAGAACAATGCTGTCTGTGCTGCTCTCAACATCCACAGGCACGCACACATCACTGAGGCAAGAAGAAATGCCCAATGGCTACCTATATATGGCAGGATCACCTTCAAACCTCTAGCAATCAGTCACAGGTGCCTGCCTAATTCTGCACCACCTTAACTCTCAATGAAATTTACCATATCCCAGTCAAGGAGACATATGAGAACAGTCTACACTACATGCCGGCCTACACCAAAATGCATACTTGCTGAGGCTGGAGGATCCAGTTTCCCTGTCATTGCCACCAAACTTTGGAATGCCCTTCATTATGACCTACAGGTCAGAACAATCCTACTGGGCCTTCCAAAAACGCCTGAGAACTTAGCTATTCAGGGAAGACATTAACTTATCGGCCCCCTATTCTTATCTAAACGTTTTCTCCCACACCCTTGATACTCAACCTTATCCGGGTAACTTGATTTCTTGTATGTAACAAGTCTCCATGTAACTTACTTTATTAAACTTATAACTTAATTGAGCTTCACCTCTTGGTTTTACTTCACCAGATACATTAATGGTGCAGCCAGAGATTGCGAAGGAGCAGTAGCAGTCATCTAACTTCTTGATACGTTGGCTGGTACCAAGGATTAGCAGTTCAGTCTTCACATCGTTCAGCTCAAGAGCATTGGTAGCCATCCAAGCCTGAATAGAGTTTTTATCGTGGTCAATGTATAGTTGTAGCAATATGTAGCAATATCTGGCTATCATCGGCATAGATCACACCCAAATAGTCAAGAAAATTAAACAGTGGCCTGGTATAGCTGTTGTTAAGGGATGTTGCAATCTAGAGAAGTAAGAAATGCAGAGGCATCATAAACAAAGTTTTTGGTTTGTCTTTTGGAAATAAATGAGTTGACCCAAACAGAGGCAGATGGAGAGACATTAGCAACAGCATCAAGGTGATCTACAAGGATGGAATGATCAACCAGGATGAAAGCGGCTGATAAGTACAGAAGCATGAGGAGTGCAGAGAGATCATAATCAATGATATTGGAGATGTTAGCTTTAGGATCAATCATGGGTACTACCAGTGATAAAATCCTCACTGGACCCCACTATTCCAAACAACTATAGGTCAATCACTACTGTCCTGTTTTTACTCAAAATAATAGATTAAGCTGCATATCTCCAGATCCAGAGATATCTACAGTGCAATAACCTACTAGGACTAAGACAATCTGGCTTTAGACCACTTCACGGGACAGAAACTGCCTTGATTGATTTGAAAATGCAAATTGACCAACCCAAAGACAACAAACAATGTGTCCTATTACTCCTATCGGACCTATGGGTCGCATTTGATCTGGTCGATCATAAAGTGCTATGCAAACATTTGTCCTGGGCTGCCAACTTCTCCCAAGATGCCACTGACTGGATTCAATCCTTTCTCAACAATAGGTCAAGGAGACTTTTTTCTCCCTCAGCTGCTGCTGACCCTTCACCCATCACATGTGGTGTCCCGCAAGGGTTGTGCGTCCCTCCCACTATGTATAATATATTTTCGATGCCACTGTTCGACGATCTGGATCATCTGGGTGTCATCTACATGAACTATGCAGATGATACCCAGATACTCTTACCCCTCTCGGGCGACTATTAACGGATCTAGCTCTAGTCAATAAAATATATTCAATCTTTCAACATGGATGGCAGCCCACCGCCTATGCCTGAATGATAACAAAACTGAGATCCTGATCAAAGGTGCCCCGACCAAACTTATGAAACTAGGAAGTGAATACACCTAATTTAACATTGATGGCATCGACATTAAAGTCGCCAAGGAGACTAAAACTCTAGGTTTCTACCTAGACTCAACGCTGAATCTAGGCAAACAAGTCAATGCAACGGCCTCCGCAACGGCATACATATGTAAGCTGATACAGGCATGCAAACCCTTCCTATCCACCAATAATTGCATCACACTAGCGAGAGCCCTAATCTTGTCTAAACTTGCTTACTGCAATGCCCCCTGTGCAGGAGCTAACAAACAGATATTGAACAAATTACACATTTTACAAAATAACGCCTTAAGAACAGCTCTAAGTATCCCCAAGAGACAACATATCTCTGATGCCAGAAGAATGCACAACTGACTCTCCATCAAGGATAGGATCCAATTCAAAATTGTCTCTATCACTCACACTTGCCTTAACAATTCTGCACCACAATATCTAAAAGATAAAATCAGGAAAAACGCCTCATCTCGTCCCACCAGGACTGCAAACTCGCATTGCATTATAACTCCCAGATTCAACCTAAAAAAATCCGGGGGCACAAGCTTTCCTGTCCAGGACACCCATTATTGGAATGCTCACCCGACTCACTTATGAATGGACCAATCATTCCACATCTTGGAAAAACACCAAAAAGTGGTTGCCCTTAAATGACATTTGACCACCCCTGCTTTGCTTTTGCCTCCTGTGCCCCTCGACGTGCACCGACCCTGCCTTGCACTGTCTCCTTACCGAACTAGAATGTTAGTCAACAACTTCACTTTAATTAGGATTTAATTCACCGCTATGTGGAACTGTAACATTTGTATCTCTCTAAAATACTGTAGTTGAATTGTATTTATTGACATATGGAACTTCAATACTTGTCATTTTTGAGTAATGCACCAAGATACCTACGGGTTCGGCGCACAATACAAATAAAGAAACAAACAAAAAAACAAAGATGTTTCAATACCTTGGTGCAATCGAAACCCGGATTGCCTAGTGCTCAGGTGCCATACATGTCCAAAAGTGCTAAACCTGCAAGTAGGCCACCCTATCGAGATTCTTTAGCAGAAAGTGGTCTCAGGTAATCGGCCTGTAGTTGGAGGGAATTAGTGGGTCAAGAGTTTCTTTCTTTAAGAGAGGTGTGATCCAAGTCTGTTGTGGATCACTTGGTACATAGGCTGCATCGAAGGATGCATCAATAATCCTGGTAATGAGAGATATTAATGAGTCCACGCAGGATTTGATAATAGAAGCAGGACAGGCCTCTCTTATATACTGGAGCAGGAGGTTATTGGTAATGTCCAATAAATTGTGTTTACACAAAACACAATGTATGGAAGACTTTGACTTTCTGACCAATCATTTTTTACATTGTTTGTCTTTTACTGAACTTAATACAACATCTAAAAAGGGATTAACTGATCCAGTGGCTGCCTAAGAAAGATCTAGAGTGGATCGAGTAGACTTGTGCCTGGTTTCCCACACACCTAATTTGTATAATGGTCTTTCCCCTTCTGTAATGGCTTGACAGGCTGAAAAACGATGGTCTGTAGGGTTGCCTAGAGCTACACCTGTATAATGATTTATTCAAAACCTTCTATTCATCAACTTTTGGTTTTGCTTTAGTCACTCCGAGTGGTACCGGTATACCCAGACATGGGTACTGAGCCTGCTGAGACTAAACACATGAACTAATTTTCACTGATGATGCCCAACAAGGCTGTAAAATTTCTGGGGATGTGACCTACCACTTTGGTCTGGACTACTCTTCTTTTGGTGGAGCAAGCCTAATTTGCATATGGTATTTCCCCTTCTCTAAAGACTTGGCAGGCTGAAAAGTGATGGTGTGGAGGGTTACCCAGAGCTGTGCCTTGGTTATGATTTAGTCAAAAACATCTAGCCATCAACTTTTGGTTTTGCTTTAGTCCCCCCTTAACCACCCCGAGTGGGACGAGTATGCCCAGATGTGGGTTCCAAGCCTGCTGGGCTTAGAACCCAAGCTACTCTTCACTGATGATTCCCCAGCAAGGCAGAAAAAATGTGGACAATGCTTGTGGTCTTATGCGGAAGGATTGTTACCTACCAGTTTGGGCTGGACTGCCCCTTTTGGGGTGGGACCCAGCCTGATTTGCAAATGGTCGTTCCCTTTCTGTAATGGTTTGGCAGGCTGAAACATTATGGTCGGGAGGATTTCCCAGACCTGTTCTCGTAGTTATCTTTTATTCTAAATCTTCCAGCCATCAATGTTTGGTTTTGACTTCCCACAAACCTGCATAGAAATCTGTGGATTAGGGCACATAGAGCTGGCATAAGGCAAGTGCCTCCTAGATGTTGTGCCACAATTTAAACAAATTGAAGAAATGCAGGTGTAATGAGAGAAGTGATACATTTGGGATTATAATTTACTTTGTTGCCGCAGGTACGACAAAGGGTAAGCAGTGGAATCACGCACAACATTTTACTGAAAAGGCGACCAGCTGAGTCTGAGCGATGATTGAAATTCAACAGCTGGACGAAACACACAGCATTTCCTTAACAGATGGTTTTAACAAAAATAAGCCGATTGACTGATATTAGACAATATTAAACGCAGCAGCTAACTACAACTCCCCCCCATGCAATTAATCATAGATGGAAGTGAAGGCGTCCCCTCAAGTCATGGAAGTGAAGAAAGGCCCGAAAGAAGAAGTGAAGGAGAATTTAGAATTAACACTATGGACTGGAGCACATTTTGTGCTTTTTAAGCATTTGGTATAATTATTTATTAATGTCTTGCCCATTTTCTAGCGGTATTATTTACTGAGTTATTTGGTGTATAATCACTGTCATTCCTGAAAAGCATTAAAGCTAACAAAGTAATACAAAGAGCACAATCATAAAGAATAACAATATATACATATATATGTATCCATGGTACAGAGAGTGTGTGTGTGTGTGGTGTGTGTGGTGTGTGTGTGTGTGTGTGTGTGTGTGTGTGTGTGTGTGTGTGTGTGTGTGTGTGTGTGTGTGTGTGTGTGTGTGTGTGTGTGTGTGTGTGTGTGTGTGTGTGTGTGTGTGTGTGTGTGTGTGTGTGTGTGTGTGTGTGTGTGTGTGTGTGTGTGTGTGTGTGTGTGTGTGTGTGTGTGTGTGTGTGTGCGCACACTGGAGATGTGAAATATAATGATGTTGCTTAACTATACGTGTGATGTGTTTGACTGTGGACTTGTGTAACGACTGTGTTTTGTGGGTGGACCAGTGATTCTTTAGTGTTCTTATTCATGTGAGTGCATATTTGAATTTGCATAAGGGGTTATTCCTTTTAATGTGTTACATGTATTAATTGTTGGTTTATTATCAACAGCCATGTACACAGTCGTTAATAGTGCCGCAAGTGGAAGAAATGTAGGGGAGATGGACGACCAGGCGTAGGATCTGAAACTTTAAAGCCTCAGATCATTTGGATCAGATCATTCCTTTTAATGTGTTACATGTATTAATTGTTGGTTTATTATCAACAGCCATGTACACAGTCGTTAATAGTGCCGCAAGTGGAAGAAATGTAGGGGAGATGGACGACCAGGCGTAGGATCTGAAACTTTAAAGCCTCAGATCATTTGGAAACAGTCATGTGCTAGAAATAGGGGAGAGCAGCTCTGCCCTAAAAGAATGTGAGATATATTGACCCACTCAACGCATTGCCCCACATCACTGAGCTGCATTTGCGCAAGAAACGGCAACCTGGCTGTGCTGGCTCCTGTGCGCACCAGGACCTCAAAACTGCGTATTTGTAGGTACAGTTCCTGGTGTAGGTGATGAGGGAATCACATCATGCCAGCTATGTCAGCGGGTAAGCATGTACACTGTCTCTTGTGTTGTGTCTGTATTAATGGTTGCTGTGGTCTCTGCATGCATGGCACATTTTCACTAGCTATGCAGTAATTCTTGAGTCACTGTAAATGTCTTTACAGATGTGTGTCTGCCCACATTCATGTGTGTGTATGTGCAGTTATACTTCTATGCAGGTTCATTTTTTTGGTCGATGCACTTTCACGATTGACGAAATGAATGTAAGTGTTTGGGCAACATTTGATACACTTTAGCCATCAACAGTATTTCATTCATTCTGGATGTTCATACTAATTGACAGAATGAGTTCTCTGTGCATCTGCACTCTGTGTATCTTGGATCTCCAACACTTGCATCAATGACCGTGATGATATGTCCTTACTGCCAGCCTTATACTCCCCCTGGCCCAATGTATGCTACCAGGGCCTGCAGGTGTAGTCCCTGTGCACACTACTCTTTGACCTGTTCCACTTAACAATCCACTCTCTTCTCCACTTACATGACCTGCCACTGTTCTCCATGTACCACACACGTCCATTGTCAGGTCTGCTCGTCCACCACTGCACCGCTTCATGACGTATCTTATGTTGACACAATTCTTGCCATTTGTGTGCATTGACTCCACAGGATAGGTTTGTCACACTTGCTGCATGTAGGGTTGTACAGATATGCGCATATATACCCCTGACAGACTGCTTCTGTGTTCCCCAATCAGGTCACTTATTGTACATAGTTTGTTTCTGTTCGTTATCTCACCAGGTGGGTTGCATGTTTTTTGGTTTCCATTCCTTGTTCATCCAGCACTGCACATTGTGTGTACACTTGTGTGCCCATGTTTGTGTTACACTCCCCACAGCGCGTCTTCATCTGTTCTCCCTGTGTGAGTTGTGAGTGCACCCTGGAATCCATGTACACTTACTCGGACAGTCTCACTCAGGGTATGTGGTCTGTGTGGGGTGAGTGAACAGCTGCACGTTGTCCCGAGGTCCATTTACAGTGGTGTCGAACAGGAGCGAATGTTGGTTGGTGTAGGGTATGGGTATGTGGTTGTAGGCACTTCTTTGCAGGGAAGTAGCATACATGGGTCTTTTTCTGCTTTGCATGCCATGGTGAGAGCTATTAGCACCATGGTCCATGCCGGTAACTTACCGACTCTACCATGGAGAAAGGGGGAATTACCACCCCATTACAAGGTTGGCGGGCGGTAATTCCCCCTTCCTCCATGGCCCTTCCCCATTCCCATTTTTGACCCATAGGGCTCAATGGGAATGGGGAAGGCGGCAAGTACGGTGCCGCAAATTGCGGCACCGTAATTAGCGCCAAGGTCCCTTTGCGGGTCCCTACTTTAACGGCTGGCCTACACCAGCCGTTAAGTTCCCGTAATTAGGCACTAATAGGTTAACGGCGCCGCAGCCTTTTATGGCGCTGTTAACCCATTAGCGCCTCGGTCGTAAAGAGGCCCATGGTGCTGGTAGGTGGTTGTGTCTATGCATGCTGTTTTCTCAAGCAAATTCCGGGTTGCACTGGTTGCAGAGTCATAGTTTTGAGGGAGGCCTTCACTGTAGGGACTTATTTGCTGAGTTATCATGACAGTGTCAGGCCTGGACGTTTGTGTGCTGTGACACATGGTGATGTTTGGCATGCTGAGTGTTTCCTTGCACTTTTCACACGTGTCTTGCCTGCCACAGGGCATCCCATACAATGATTTTTCAAAAGTCATGTTTTCCCATGCAGGCAGTGCAATCTTGGTTCTTCTTCGCCTTCCGGGTTTGCTGTCCCAAGACAAATCCACACACATAACAACATTACTGGCCATTTGTGGGATGTCATGTTCTGCACAGACACCAGGCACACACCATTGTCCAGGGTTTGTTGTTTGCCATGTGAACATTTACCATGCACGGTACACCAGCAGATTTTCTATGGCCTGTTGACAGCCGCTGAGTGTATCCCAATGTGCCCTTCAGTTCCAAACACATTTGGCCCAATTCAATCCAGTCCAGGTGAACTCTGCCTTCCTGTCCTCTTTCCTGTTGCCTGCTCCCTTTTGTATGTCAGTGTCCTTGCCCTCACTTTCTAGTTGCTTTCTCATGTCTGCTTGTGTGTTTCAGGCCAGTTTCCTCAGTGCCCTGCCTTTCAGAATGACATCTACCTCTGTGAAGTGCTGCCTCTGCTAGATCCTGTCTTCTGTGCAATTGGTGATATTTTTCAATCACATCTTCTTGGACTTTGCATTATCAGCTCCCCTGCCAGTGTGTACTGCACTGTCCTAATGCCACGTTATTGAGGGGATACCATATTGTAACATTGGGAGTTCTTCCAAGGTGATTCTGTGTTTCTATCCTCTTAGTGGTTTCTTTTTGGGGTCTCTTTCAGTGTAATACTGACAGTGGCCAAATGCGAGTGTTCAGAATGTCCCATCAGCATGATAATAGGTAAGTGTTACATAGTCCTTCAGTGCATGGCACTCAGGGGAGGGGCAGTGTAGGTGTTGTGGGTGGGTAGGGTGTCAGTGTGCAGGGTGTGAATATTGCATTGGCGTGAGAAGGGGGATCTGGCAGCATGGGGGCCGGGACACATGGTGATGGGTGGCTGGTGAGTTATTGTTTGCATTTGTTGCATGTCACTCAGAGGGGCACATGTTACTGTATGTTTGGGTGCATGGATGTGTTGCCTGCCCTCAAATTGTTTTGTAGGTATCCAGTCAAATTTTCGAAAACACATTTTTTCGAAATGCCATTTTGTCGAAAACATTTCTGAAAAATAACATTCTGAATGTTTTATTTTTTTATTTTATATGTTTTATTTTGGTTCGTTTGTAAAACAAAGTGTCAAAATGGAAGAAAAACAGAAGGTTGGGGGAACCCCCTCATTTAAGAAATATTTTTTTTTTAAAAAATCCCTTTTTTTTCCCGCCACTTTGGTGTTGAAAAAATTGCATTTCGAAAATGTGACGTTCGAAAAAGTCACTATAAACCTGTTTTGTATTTCTCTACAGAGGAATTAAACATGGGAATATGGTTGCTATGAGTGAAGATGAAGTTCCTGTTGTAAGCGTGTACAGGACACAGCATCAGGGTTTGGTGGTTTCCATGCTGACAGAGTGGGACATCCATTGATTGCAGAGTCCAGCTGGTGCAGGCACACAAGGGATAAGGTGAGGTGTTCACATTTCTAGCAGTGCACTTGCATTCTTCTGGATCGACATGACAGCTATGATGTGAGTGTGTATTGTGAGCATAATTTTTGTCAGGGAATGGGTTGGCCACACAACACGTTTATTATTGTGTGACACGAATAGTGGGTCCAGGCGTGTACTTGCATATCTTTGTTGTTTGCATCCATTTTGTACTATGCCTTCCTACTTGTGGTCTCATGTTTGTGTTTTGGTCTCTACATGAACAACATTTGTTATTATCCATGTGACGGTGGTCAGGGACTTCGTTGCTTGTGCTGTGTGCTATTGGGTGTTCTACATGGACACTGTTGTTGCAAGTTCCTATGACTCTGTGATTTTTACACAGCCATACAGATTAGGGGCATGATTCACAGAGTGTTTGCCTATGGGATTGTGCCATTTGTTTATGCTTCTGTGAATCATGCCCTCGCGGTGTACTCAGAAATTGGCTCTTACTCTGTGGAAATTTTAATATGGGATGCAGTCTCTGTATTCTCAGTATGTATGTAACAAGTGGAATCTTGTGTCCCAGCTTTCACACTCACATCAACATTGATAGGTTTGAGCCTGCAGTACACGTAGTCCCACTGGTGTACAATAGTATTTAGAGTGGCTGATTGGAATAAGTGAACATGTTGTTTTTGATGTCCATGAATTACTAGGTGCTAAGAATTGAATGTTGCCAAGTTGATGCATTTTTCTGTTCCAACATGTTTTTACTTATTCATGTATTTGTCCCATTTGTACATTTAATCTGCCTCCAGAATCATGTTACTCCCAACTTTGCAAAGTGTGAGTGGTATACTCCCATTTACAAATCTTATCTGGGGCTCAGTTTGTGCATATTGTTCTATATCTAATGGACACCCACAAGTTTGCCCTCCCAGAGGCACATTCTCAGGGTATTGTTGTGGGCATGGAATATAGGCCCCAATTCATCATTGATTGACGACTGGGATACGGCTGTCCCCTGTAAATGTGCACATGGTTGTCATTGTCATTTATTGTCCGGGTCTATTGTTCAGTGTGTCACATGCATGCATGTGTGTGATCGTTCATACTCACCAATTAGCCATGAATTGCCATGTTTTCCAGATACCAGGGATCTGTGCAGTGGTGACTGTCAGAAGATGTAGCTATCATGTGTGCTGCCCGGGAATTTGGGGTGCGCTTCCATGATGATTCCATTGGCATCACACACTACCTGCACATTAATGTGCCAGTGCTTACAATTATGGTAGATGTGCTCCGTCATTTGGGGTGGCCGTAGTGCAGCATTTGTGCAGTCCATTGCACCTAGTACACGGGGGAAGTGTGCTACTGCATAACATTCCTGGATCACTATCTGCCTTTCCACCAGTGTTCAGGATATGTATATGTTCCTGTGCACACATGCACATGCTGTTATGCATGACAATACCTGATGTAGTCTGCGGGATTGGGAGGACTGCGATATCCCACCAACTACTGCAGTGGTTTACTGGAGGGACCCAGTTGCAATGAAATGGAGTGCAGTCATCACTTTTTTTTAGGGGTGTAAGGGCCTTGGAGAAGATGGTGGGTGCTGCTCAGCCATTTTCCTAATCCCTGACGAGGTCTAGGATTATATGGGGTGTGGGATCCTTATCTGGCATATACCTGGTCATTCGGCATCACAAACAGAGTGGTTGTGGTGTGAAGATCCGGGCCCTGTGCATCCTCCTCCTCCTGCAGTGTTCCTGCATGATAGCTTCTACTATTGCTGGGTTAATTGTGGCTGTAAAGGTTACTTTGGTGTGCATTTCATGCTTTATTTGCATTGGTTCTTATGCAAATTGAAGTTTACTGCTGCTATCATGTGGCGGATGGATCACAGGGTTTGCATGTTTTTTTCGCCACGTGACATTCTGTGTTGAAATCCATAAATGCTTTTGTATTTGCATTGGAATGGTCCTGCAATTGCTTAGCTGGGACCATCGCTCAACACGCCCCAATTTTCACATGTTCTACCCCCTTATTTGAGTCACTGCGTAGGCCCAGCCCACACTCTGCTTGGACTCTTGAGCAAGGCACTCAACCACTCAAAGAGACGTTCCGGCACAGAGCGAACTCTAAGCAAGTCCTGGAAAAATCCGGCTCAGTCGATTTCATGAATTGACTAACAGGTTTTTGTGCACAGAATGGCACGCAAAGTCCCAATTTTCTGCAATGAATATTCCATGCATCAGGGACTTGATGTCTTTTTAAATCCAGGGGGTTTAAATTATGTATTTGCTGAGTACTGTTGAATAGGAATTCTTTTCTGAGTGTCTTTCTCATTGGGCCCTCTAAGATTGTACTCACTGTAAATCCTTGCATCTTTTCTTGTTGTAAACTCATGTAGGCACTGGTAATATGTTGTGTTTTCGTATGAGTACTGAGAGTACAGCTCGACAAAAACAGGATAGAACCACTATCATGATTGCTGATATGTCTTGCCTTAAACAATAAAAAGCATGGGTGTAATTTGAGAAGGGGACATCTGTGTTTGTCCCCCCCAACATTTGTGGCGCACCATTTTGTCCCACTCTTCAGTCAGGGGGCCCTTTCATTTAGATGTCATGCCCCCTCCCCCCAACATTTTCAGCAAAGTTACTCCCCGGATAAAAAGCCACAATTGGTTTGCATTGATCCTGTAATAACAAGAGGCTGTTCGGTTGTATCACAAACCCTGTTTGAGGTGTGCCCAGGTCCAATGACGCAAAAGCCACACATAACACGTGAAGGCAAGCATGCCTTGTGTAATAACAGGAATAGATGTCACATGGGTGACAGTTACCAGGCAGTGACAAATTACATATGATAGAGAGATCTGGGGCAGATGGAGACTGTGTTGCATGGGTAGGCAGAACAAAATTATACAAGTAGGAATATTGTGCTGATAACAACTAACTCAAGATAAGGGTATATTTAGGCAGTGTATTGAATAAATGTAACTAACAGTGCATCTTTTCTAATGTATGATTCTCGTTCTGTAGAACTATATAACTGCAGTACTATGTGCAGTACTTGAAATTGAGGGTGGAAAAATAGGTATTCCTCGCACCGCTCGGTAGACTGTGCAGAGAATTTTAAATATTTTAATTATTATTTTATTTATTTGCAATTATAAAGCGCACTGTTACAGCAGTCTTGAACTTGAAACATAGCATAGGTATAGAGTAGAGACAAAGTCTGGTGGCAAAGTACAACAGTTTTTTCATATTAGTACATGCGATTCGTTGGTTAAGCTTTGCTGTGGTTACAGTGTAAGCATAGCTGTGCTTGGGAACATTCACATTAGCCTTGTGGCAATGAACATAGATGTTATGCTATGCTGTGGTTACAGTGCAGGCATAACTGTGGAGGTGGATAGACTTTAGTGGAATAGATGTGTTTTTAAGTTTTTACGGAAGGTGGGATTTGATTTTACATTCCTTAGTGAAGTAGGTAGGGAGTTCCAATTTTGAGGTGCAAGGTGTTGGAAGCTGGATCCTCCCGCCCTGGTTCTTTGAAACGTGGGCACGTGGATCACGTCGGTGAGGTGAGCTCTAGTAGGTCTGATGGAGGCTTTAGGTGTGATTCTTTCTGCGAGATAAGGTGGGGCATCCTGTGAGAGGCATCTATGTGTGATGGACATGGCTTTAACGAGTATGCGTTCTTTTACAGGTAGCCAGTGAGCATCTTTCCTTGCTTGCGAGATGTGTTCCCTTTTAGGAATGGTCAGTGCTGCTCTGAGCACGTTGTTTTGCGTGATTTGGAGTTTTTTTTAGGTTTTGGGCAGAGGTGCCTAGGAAAAGGGCATTACAATAGTCCAGTTTAGTACCTATAGTGGCTCTGGCGATGGACAGGCAGTTTTTGGTGGAGAGAAAAGGCTTGACAGCGTTTATCATTTTGGTAGTCAGCGCTGAGGAGGAAGCTATGGCGTTGACCTGGCGGAACATGGATAGTGAGGCATCTAGGTGAACACCAAGTGTTTTTACAGTCTTGGAGACTGTGATGGTGGAGTTGTCGATGTTGAAGGATTTGTATTGAGGGGGGAGTTTGTTGAGAATTTCACTGGTCCCTACTATGAGGATTTCCGTTTTATCCCCGTTTAGGCAGAGACCGTTGGCCGGCATCCAGATTTGGATGGCTGTGTAGATTTTGGTTAGAATCACTTAAACACATATTGAGCAAATGCGAGAGTCTAAAAAAACATCAGAGACAAATTCATGAAAGGTTATGATAATCAAGTTCACTGTGCTGATACTTCAATGCTCTGGCAAACATTTAAGGAGGAAAACGATATAAATGATATGTATTTTAATGTGAAATTGCCTAGGAAATATACTGAGATTTTAGATTTACTGTGATGTTTTAAAATCTTTTAATTGTTCGACAATTCTGGTTTTATGCTGTTCATGTAGGATTTTATGTGTATAAAATATATGTTTTTATGTTGTATGTACAAAGCCTGTTGCTCTATCTGTATTATCAAATAAATAAATAAAAACATGGACAAATCTGTGCTTCCGGCCCACTTTCTCAGAAGGGGGATACTCTGCCAGTGTCCTTGTTCATTTTGCTACAGCTGTAAATAAATCTGTTTCTGCAAAACCACTGCTGGCCTGAACCTAGTTTGTATTCATATGCAGCTCTGACAGTTTTTGGTTGTTGTCAGCCCTCAGATTTCTACCCCCAGCAGGGATAGTAAGAGTAGCATTATGCTCCCACTCGAAACACTGTGCACACACATGGATAGGCAAGATGCCAAATGCCACTAAAGGGGCTTGGATGGGCAGCTACTATTGAGAAAGATGTTTCTTCTCGGGCTGCCCGAAGACTTATTATTTTATTTGTGTAACAGCCGGGCAGACCGAGAAGGAGGAGGCAAGGGGAGAAAACCTGGATAAAATGGAGAGATGGATTTTGTAGTCATGATGACATTTAAATATTTGTGAGGTTAAACAGCCGAAAAGGGAGACAAAAGCAGGTTCCAGAGTAAAGAGGAAGATGCTAAATGATGGGGCTTATCGGAAATGCTCTCAAGAGAGAGAGATGGATCTGTAAGGGGAACGATATGAGTTGGAACATGGAGTCTATATGATGTGTTGTGGGTCCAGTGTATCTTTTTCCTGCCTTGAGCCACGTTAAGTGGATTGTCCGTTAGATGTTAGAGTGAGTACACTTTGTTCCCCTATGGGCAGTGTTCAAGCAGAGTTTTCCTAAATGTGAGAAAGGGAAAGGTCAGTCAAAAGATTGGTGGTTCTTGAAAAAGTGCACACCAGCATATTTTCTGGGTACACATTACCGGCCAGATACTTGCAGGTTCTAAAGCAATGGCGTGCCATGACTCAGGAAGATACATATGTACATATCTCTGCAAAAGATACTTTTGATTTGACTACATTTCTAAATGCATGCCAAGTGCTCAAACTTAACATGAAAAATGGAAGGGTTGACCCACTGCAATCATATTAACACTGAAGGTCGAATCATGGAAAAGGGCGAATAGCTCCTGCAAAACCTGCATGCCGAGAACGGACCTGCACGGCCCGTCGTGCAGAAGAAAAACCTGCGCGCTACGCTTATTCATGGAATTGTCCATGCAAAATAACCCTATGTGCAAGTCGCGGCGGGAAAGCCCATGACACACCCACACACAGAGCCATTCCAGCCATGGATATAGATCTCTGCACACTCCTCGTGCACGATGCAATGCACCCTGGAAAAAATACCTGCAAACCCCCACAAACAGGCCAGTAGCCAGCGGGGCTGTGCGGGGTCCCCCGTAACTATTCCCAGCACCCCATCAATGTGCATACTAAGTATTGAGCAAATTGGAATTTCACGGTACACATCTGTGCAAACCCCCGTAAATGATGCCTGCACCCCACAACACTGCTTACACACACCTCTAAGTCAATTGGAGCCCCCGCTGTGTGCACACATCCCTAATTTCAACATCCAAACGTACCTCTGTGCAGTGATTCCTATGCGCAAGTGTCTGTACGTCTGCCTTTGGGCGGCAGATAGATCGAGAGCTTTGTGTGGCCATTTCCCTAATGACAGGTTGTGTAGGCAGATCCATGAATATGCTTGGTTATGCGCCTTTGTCGGCATGCGATGGACTGCCAGTGGGCCATCCCTCGTTCTTCCCCATTTCTCGAATTCCGGTCTATGCACATGCCAGGCCCATGCTCTGCGTCTCGCGCAAGGCACTCAGCTGATCGAAGAGACATGCTAAGCCTTCACAAAGTCCCTGCACAGTACGAAACAGTCCAGCACAGTTGATTTCACAAACCGACAAACAGGGTTTTGCGCGCGGTTTGGCATGTAATGTCGCGATTTACCGTGCAAATAATTCCATGAATCAGGGCCGTAATCATAATGTGCACTGAAGTTATTCCTGTTTGAATAATGTTAGGCGCAAGTATCAAACACCAAAAAAGCAACGTCATATCATTTTACTCACTTCATGACAAAGTTACATCCAGTGTACATGAAACAAAATAGCAATGCTTGAAAAGTTTCCATCAATGTACACACAAAAAAGGAAATGGATCAATTTAACACCAAACTAAAGCAATCCGAATGAATGTCCCCTTGCCATTGAAAACACGTAACACAAAGGAGAAACACATCCGTTGGACACCAACGCGTGTTTCAAAGCATAGGAAGTGATGGCAGTTATAATAAAATGTACCCTATTTAATTGACTCTCAGCTGCAGGTGGTTTCCCAGTTGTAGTCAACCATGAACAATGGATTGATGTCCATCCTTCGCACACCTTCATCAGGCAGGCCGAACACCCTGCAAATCCTATGACCGTCACAGGTTTGCTGCAACCATTTGGTGCCTTTCTTTCATTCCTGCAGTGTCCTGAGTTCGGTCTGAGCCTCACAGTGTGCCCCTATTGTTGAAAGGGATGTCAAGTGTTGTGGCGTCATTTGCTGTTTAATGATAGCTTAAGGAGCGCAATAAAAAAAAAAGGTGTGTTTATTTTACACATCAATCCCTGTCTGTCCTGTTTTGCTGCATTCAAGGGGTCCCCAGTCCGTGTTGTCCTCCTCACTGGTATGTGGATGTGTTCAAACCCAAGAAGAGGGTTGTAGCTGTGGAGCAATGGGAGGTGTACTTACATTGGTTTGGGAAAGTCTCTTAACAGATTGGTGAATTGTGGATGAGAAGTCTTAGGGACACACAATCAAAAAAGTGAATTTAAAAATTAAAAATAAGCAGAGAATGGGACAGGTCCTCATATCCTATAGAAACCCATTACTTCTCTTTATCTTGATAGGATTACAATAATTAATACAGGAAAAGGGGGCAGGAGTGAGGGAGGAGAAGATAACCCATATTGCTTTAGTACTGCAAATGGTGCTCCAGCAGCTGCGAAAGCTCCAGGAGTAGCAACACACACCTATCAGTATTGCAGCCAGAGTAACCCCAGGCCTAAGAATTCATGTTGTTTAGCAATTGGACGTAGTGTTACAGTCAGAGTGGCCTGTGATGGAATGTAACACAGATTTATTGGAAATGACATCAGTTCTTAAAGTTCTGGCAGATAGTGGCACAAAAGCGACATCTTTGGATTGTATCACAGTGTGATTTGTTGTTGTATCTACCAAACAAGTCAAAACTGTATCACCAATTTTGGAATTCAAAATAAAGGCCCTTTCCGAATCTATTTCGTATTAGTGATTTTAAGACAATGCTGCCTTTCCCTTGGAAGTCCTACCAGCCAGTTTGTTTTAACTGTGGAGAACATTTTGTGCATTCACATTTGGGAATGGGGTGCTGTACAGGCAAGATGAACTTCAGGATGCAGTCTGTTAGGGCACACAAATGTCCAGTGCCGTTCGTCCTTACAATAATAACAAGCATTATTACTTGTCAGAAGCCCATTTTGAAAATGCACTTTATTTTGATGATTGTGGGCACCACCCTCAAACTCTACATCTGCATATTTCCAGACTAGGACACTTCATCTTCATATGGAAGCCTTTATTTGTACTAACATTTGCATGTGTACTTGTATTTACATGTATATTCAAACCCCTGCCTCAGCCTTTTCAATTCTGCAATGGCAATGATATCAATTTGCATTCAGTTATTTCATGCTTTTCTTGATGATAAGACACACAATTTCACAACCCACACCAGTTCATTGAAAGGCTTGGTTTGCCATTCCACACCGTCTTCGAGCTCTTGTACAAACATGGAGGTCACAGCATCCTGAACAGCTTCTGCGGTTTGTTAATCCTTGATTACTGCATAAACGTATTCTTGTATTGATCAAGATAATCTGCGTGCCATTTTCTTTTTATATCTCTTGCACTTATTTATTTTGTCCATCTTTCTCAGACATTGCATATGCCTTTTGACCAACAAATGTCCTCCTGCGTATGCAGGCTCTTTCTGTATTAATGGGTCCTGCATATGCCAACCACTCTCTTGTGTCACAAACAGGCACACCTCTGTGGGCATAATCATTCTCATGTACCTATTCATGTGTGCACCGGATGAATTGTGGCACTGCACTACGGTTCTCATTTATTCCATAAATATATCTGGTTGCTCTCTTTTATTTGGGAAATCTGTTGGCAACATTCTAAGGATCTATGGGCCATGTAACATTTCCTAATTGCTTGTACCATCAGTGGCAACCACTAGTAAGCGCCACAGAGGTGAATGTAAATAAGAACTAGATGAGCCATAAACTGCACCTCTATGGGCATGGTAGTGTTGTTGCAAGTGCATGTTTGGACTGGGTGCGGTCTTGTGCAGAAGGGTTGTGAGCAATCAGTTTGGGTGGCGCCAAGCCTGATTTGAATGCAGTCTTTTCCCTTTTTTAATGGCTTGGCAAGTGAAGAACAACGGTCTGCACTCTTACCCAGAGCAAATCCAGGGGAAAAGATTCATTCTTAATCTTCCAGCCATCACCGCTTTTGTTTTGCTGCTGTCACACTGAGTGGGATGCGTATGGCCAGACATGGTTCCTGTGCCTGCTAAGCTCAGAGACCCAAGCTACTCCTCACCGATGACACTCAATGTGGCTGAAACATGTCTGGGGATGCTTGTGGTCTTGTGTAGAAAACAAGTGACCAATCATTTTGGGCTGGATGGCCTCTTTGGGATGGTACCAGACTGATTTACATATGTTTTTTTCCCATTCTGTAATGGCTTGATGGGTGGGGAATGACAGTCTGGATGGTTGCTCAGTGCAATCCTAGATGGTAAGACATATTTTAACACTTCACATGAGTAAGGCTCTATGCTGGCTTTCCTGTCTTCAATAGAATCATCTACGAAGAAACTGGTACTGAAGTTAACAGATCGGGATCTGGATTGATATTGAGACAATAAAAACAAATGATTAAAGTTTCCTTTTCATTAAGCTAGCCACTTTTAGATAGGCGGAACATCAGCACTGACTAGGGATAGGGTTTTAGATAGGTAGGGATAGATATAACTAGCTCTTTCCATCTTATCCTTCTGTCCTAAACAGTCCTCTAGATTTATGTCAAATACCTATTCAGTACCCAGCATTTAATTTATATTAACTATCTTGACTTTGAGAGATAGGACAGGACTTAACCAGCATCGTCTGCCCTTCTTTCCCTCAGAGACAGTTAAAATCATTCAGGAGCATTAAAGATGATCAGCTGAACCAACCAACCAACTGCTAGGGTATGTAGCTCCCTTTTCTTTTCCACCCAGAGCGATGCCAGGGGAGAAGATTAATTCTAAAACTTTCAGCCAACACCTCTTTTGTTTTATAATAGTCCCCCTGTGTAGGATGGGTATGCCCAGGCATGGTCGATGCCTTTTGGGCCTAGAGATCTGAACTACTTTTCACTGTTGATGTGCAATGAGGCCAAAACATATCTGGGAGGCTTTTGTTTTTGTGCAGTTTTGATGTGACTAAGCAGTTTGGACTGCACTGTCCCTTTTGATGTGGGATAAAGCCTGATTTGCCTATGGTCTTTCCCCTTTTAACCAAGCAGTGTGTGCTAGGAAGCTCCTTTTGAGTGGGAAAAAACCTCATTTGCATATGGTCTGATTAATTGGTAATGGCTTGTCAGGCGAATAACGATAGTCTGGAGGGTTGTTCCTAGCAAGGCCAGAGGTTAATATTAATTCTAAATCTTCCAGCCATCACATTTTTGTTTTCCTATAGTCACCCTGATTGGGATGGATATGCTAAAATGTGGATCATATGCTTACTCAGCGTAGAGATCCACTCTTCTCCTCATTGTTGATGTCCAATGAGACTGTAAAATGTCTGTGAATGCTTGTGGCCTTCTACAGAAGGGATATGGCCAAGCAGTTTGGACTGGACTGCTCCTTTTGGGGTGGGACCAAACCTGATTTGCATATGTTCTTTTCCCTTTTGCAATGACTTTGCAGGTGGAGAGTCATGGTCTGCTGAAAGACTTCCCAATGACTTATTGCGTGGTACTGTGTTTTTAAGATCATACTCACCTGTCCCGCAAAGGATTTTGGCCCTTGCCCACCGTAAAGTATATATGATTACAATACTGTGTGCTGAACCGTGTTTACATTGGCTCATATTTCATCGTCATTTACACCTGCCTCTGCATGTCATCTTCTACACTTACTCTTACCTATCTTTGTACCTATACTTGCTAAATTGTTACAAGACCTAGAAAGTGCTTCATGAATTCCGTCTCACTCTTGTAAATGGATTCTATGTGCCTTTATTAGCTAGCTAATCCGTCCACTCGCTTCAGTTCCCTGAGCACACGTGTTCCTACCTATGCTTGCTAACTGTTACAAGACCTAGAAAGTACTTTGCTTCATGAATTCTGTCCTACCCTTGTAAATGGATACTATATGCCTTTTTAACTAATTCATCATTCCACATGCTTCAGTTTCTTGAGCACACGTTCCTAGGAAGGTTAGGATGCCAATAACGCTCCACCCTAGCCTGACATCGAGGTTTCTCACCAGCATTATGCCTGTCCCTGCCCTATAATTTAACATAGTGCTCTGGGCCATGACTTTGATAAGTCTACAAATTCCACCAGCAGGCAAGTCCTATATGAACTCACAGCACCCAACCGTGGCGCACAAAAATCACCTAGGCATGGACCAAAACCCTAACATATGCCTTTCAAGGCCTAAACCAGATAACCCTCCGACTACTTCCAAATTGACCAACTCCTTACCTAAACTAAAAGTAGACTCCAAATCCACTGTTCCAGAACATACGAGGGACTTAACATCCAACCCCATGCCATCTATTTCTCTACAAATCCATTACAACCTGACCAAAACGGGCATACCCTGTACCACTAACTAGAAACAAAAGACTGAGAGCTATATTATCTAGACTTCACAAACCTTTGACTACTAAAGTAACTAAAGAAAATCGCCATAATACAACGAATACCTCCACTAACAACCTCAGTGCCAAAATGAATAGTATCACTATAATCTCCAACTTGAAGGCCAATTACAAAGTAAGTAAAGACAAACTTCTCATCAGCCCCACGAACATTAAGATACAGGCCAGTAAGAAAAACAATGTCACTGCCAATTCCTCTAAGCCTAACCCTAAAGAAAATCAGGATAGACTCCTTGCGTGCCTAACACATGCCAACGTCCCCAATCTCAAAGCTGCGCTAGTCAATGCCAGATCACAAGTAGCACATGCTTCTGAGATTGAGGATCTGATCATGGCAAATAAATCTGGACTTCCTAGCCGTAACATAGTCATGGCTAACATAGTCACAGCTGCAGGCCCAACCCTCCCACTTGCTGTCCCAAATAACTACAATATTTAAGAGCGGACAGAACTAACGCCAGAGGCGGAGGCATTGCTATTATTACAAAAGCCAATCTAGCCATGAGAATAGTGCCCTCCCCTGTAATCAAATCCTGCGCACTCCTCACCATTAAACTACCCACTTCTAACACCAGTACTCTTAGAATCCATCTAATATACAGACCTCCTGGATCCTATTAGCTCCTTCGAAGAGATCATTTGCACTATCCTTTCTGGGAATACCAAAGTCTTGTCCCAAATACTCATACTCCGGGATCTCAACCTAGGCTTCAATGATCCAAACGACTCACATGCCTTAGTTATCACTAACATGCTCACTGAACTTGGCTTCACCCAAAGACTGAAGCAAGCTACCCACGACAAAGGCAGAATCCTTGATTGGGTGGCAGACCTTAATTGTACTGCATCTATCACCTCTATCACGCCACAAACCTGGACAGACCATTTACTTCTGACCTTCTCCCTCCCAGCCAACTCCCCCACCTCCAAGGCCAACATAATAGCTCCCTCTCCTCACCCGCAACATAAAAACATCACAGCAGACAGGATCCTACCACTCATAATCCCTGAGCTCAACGTGCTGCAAGAATCCTCTGACCCAGACACCCTAGTAAATGCCTTTAATACCTCTATGACTAATGCATTAGACACAGTAGCTCCACTTAAACTGCGTAAAAGCAAACTAAGAGCTCACTTGAACACATGGTTCACGCCAATCTAAAATCCTTAAGAGCTGAAAAAAGGAAGCTTGAAACTACTTGGAGACATCTACCTACGAAGGAAAACAAAACGAACCTGGTTAACTGCATTGCCCTCTATCAAAAAGAAATCATACAAACTAAACAGGGAACTTATAACAATAGGATTCACAAAGCCAGCTCTAGCTCAAAGGAACGCTTTACTATCCTAAGAGAGCTACAAGCTCCTATACCACAGACAGACGACTGCATAAAAAACAAAATATGGTGTACCAACTTCCAGAATGCCTTAACTAGCAAAATGTCCATCCTACAGAAAAAGATTGCAGACAAAAAAGTCACTCTACCTCACAGACAATAATCCGGCACCACCGGATCCAGGCACCAAACTTGCCCAAAGCCTTAAATTCTCAAAAGTCTCTATCCTTGAGGTTGAAAAAACATTATCTCCCTTAAACTATCAAGGTGTCAGGGAGATAGCTACCCAGCCCAGTTAATCAAGGATGCCTCTAGAGACCTAGTCCCCTTTATCTCTAAAATAATAAATGCCTCTTTCTCATCAGGAACTGTCCCTAGTAACCTAAAAGAGTCATGGGTACTTCCCCTTCTAAAAAAAAAAATCCTTGGACCCTACCATTCCCACTAACTACAAACCGATTACCACTGTACCATTTCTTCTCAAAATATTATACAAAGTAGCCTACATCCAGATACAGGAGTATCTTGAGACTAACCACCTACTAGGAGTCCGACAATCAGGCTTTCGGCCACAACATGGCACGAAAACAGCCCGATTAGACTTAAAGACCCAGATTGACGGATTTAAGAAACTGGAAAAATGGCCCTCCTACTTCTCCTTGATCTCTCGGCCGCTTTCGACTTGGTGGACCACAAAGTCTTGTGTCAACACCTGGCCACTGCTGCCCACTTTTCACAGGAGGCCATCACATGGATTAAATCCTTTTTGAACAACAGGACTATGAGAGTCTTTTCTACCACAGACACCTCTGACCCCATTCCAATTACCTGTGGGGTGCCACAAGGTTTGTGCGTCTCGCCAAGAATGTACAATATCTTCACAAAGCCACTGTTTGACAAATTGGACCATCTGGGTCCCACCTATACTAACTATGCAGATGACACTCAGATCCTCATTCCTCTTACAAGCAATTACGTCCAGGACATGGGTTTAGTGAACAAAATGTACTTAATCATTCAGGCATGGATGGCTGCCCACGGCCTATGCCTTAATGATGATAAAACAGAACTCCTAATTCTTGGCTCGGCAGCCAACCTGAGCAAACCTAACCCAAATTACTCCTCCTTCAATATTGATGGAAACACTATTAATTTGGTAAAAGAGGTCAAAACATGAGGATTCTACCTCGACTCAACTTTTACCCTAAATAAACAAGTGAGTGCCTTGTCATCTTCCACAACATATACTTGCAAGCTGATCAGGGCCTGCAAACCTTTTCTCTCCAGGGAAAGCTGCATGATTTTAGCCGGAACTCTTATCTTGTCCAAACTGGATTATTGTAATGCACTCTATTTAGGAGTGAATAAGTGTATTGTCTAGAAAGTCCAGATTTTACAAAATAAATCACTCAGATCAGCTTGTGGTATTCCTCTGAGAGAGCATGTTTCAAAATGAAGGGGACAGAACAAATGGCTCACCACCAATGACAAAATCACCCTCAAAACGCTTTCCCTGACCCATATATGTCTGAACGGTGCTGCCCCATGCTACCTTTCAGATAAAATTGCCCAAAAATCCTCTACCCGGCCAACTAGAACAGTCACCTCACGCTGTTTGATTGTGCCTAGATTCAAACTAAAAAAGCCAAGGGGGAAGAGGTTTCCCTGTCATGGCGGCACAACTCTGGAACGACCTCCCCCCTTCTTTGAGAGAGGATCAACCCTTCATGCACTTCAGGCGCAACATCATAAATTGCTTTGTCTCTAAAGACACCTGACCTATCCACGACTTGTCTCCTACATCAAACTCTTTGACACCGAAAACTCCAGCCTACGACCCTACGTTAGGTCTCTGACCTTCCATCACTCTTCCATTGTATCTCTACCTACATACAACTTAATTGCAAATGTAACCTTAGTAACAGTTCTTGTACATACCTTTCTGCATTTATTAGGTATAAATCAAATTGTAATTTGTGTAATTATTCCACTGTAATAATGTAACCTGTAATAATGAAACATAAGCCTAATGCATTCTGGTATTCACGCAAAGGCGCCCAGATACCTTCGGGTTTGGCGCGCAATACAAATAAATAAACAAACAAACAAACAAACATGGTCTTTCCCCTTGCTATAATGGCTTAGCAGGTGTAAAATGAGGGTCCGGAGAGTTGCCTAGAGCAATGTCAGAGATTAAGTTTAATTTTAAACCTTCTACCCAGCGCATGGTTTGTTTTTCTACGCATCCTGCAACGGCATCAGGCCCTTTGTCTGTAGACATAGCCCTGTTCAAGGTGTGGCCAGGCTGAGTGATACAAAAGTGATTTGTCACACATGAAGGCGAAGCTCAGTCTCATCTGAGAACCACAATATGTGGCATGGGGATAACAGTTTACAGGAAGTGACTAATTGTATAAAATGAACAATCAGCCACAGGCAGAGATTTTGGCAAATGGGTAGCAAGAATGTAATTGCATAAGCAGGAATGTGGTGTTGTTGACGATGTCCATCAAGGTGAGGTGAGGTGATGCTCCGTTAGCAAGTGTATTGCTTAACTCTAACCGACTAAATGTATGTCACTGCTTGCAAGGATGATTAAACCCTATAGAAACCCTAAAATATCTGCTGCATGGCCAATTTCTCAATTTGCCGTGAGCAGAATACTCTGCTGGTTTCCCCGCGTGTTTCTCTTCAGCTTTAATGAAATACATATGGATCTGATAACCACTGCCAGTTTGAACAGATATTGAATCTTAATGCAGCTTTGACACTCATAAACGCCCTGCCGTGGTGATATTAAGCACAACATCTTCCATGGGCAAATGGAAGTCTCATTAAAATCAGGTGTGACCCAGAGGGCCTTAAATAGCACCCTATGATTCACAACAACTTCCATCCAGAGCGCCCAGTAAGTCGATTTCTGGAGTAATGATCCAATAACAGACACGTACCTATGTGCACTGATTCGGTGATGGGTACTACAGGGACCATGAGTGGACTGCAGGGAACGCCTCGTAACCCTTGCCATGACCTCAGCCCTTAGCTTCACACATGACCTGCTGAGTGACTGATTCATGCATCTCTCTTCCCCAGAGAGTGTAGGTGCTCTCCAGCTCTAGAATCACATTAACATGTTCATGTTAAGGAACCTGGAGTGCGCTGCTAAATATATCCTGTGGCATATTCATTGCTTACAAGTGAAACGTGGCCATTACAATGTTCTAATTACAATGGCAACCCACACACATGTCACCGTCTACCAGCTGCGTTCACGGAGTCTCTTGCCACTAATAACATCTGTCAACAATCAACTCACGGACTTCCTGTAATCTAGCAGTCTACACGTCTATGTCAACCTTACTGATATATTGGGGCTATAAGAAGGATTTAGTTAATGACATGCAGCATGAGAAGACTGATATAAAATGTATTCAACGATTGTCTCCAGTTTGCATATATTTGTTAAGTCAAATACCAAGAATCAATTGTGGGAATTAGCAAGATGCATTTTCTTCTATGCAGTATCAATCTTTTCGATAACATATTAATGTTCCGTGTGACAATATAGTGAAGACAAAAGTATCTTGGGAACACACTTCATTCATTCTAAATGCATTCCTTGTTAAAGAAAATCAGTACATCCTATGTATGAAAATGCTCTCTAATTGAAAAGGCTGCATTGTAAATCAGTGTCTCGCTCAGGAATTGTTATATGCTTGGGGAACTGCAAGCCAGAAAACCATACTCTACCGTGTTTGCGTTCCATTATTTGTAATGAACGTTGTATAGGTACATGTATAAAACCAGCAGTAGATAGAATGTGGTCAGTAGTTTGTAGAAGTGGAATAAATATACCCAATATTAATCTGTGGCTAAACATTCTCAAATCAACTTGCTCAAAACTCCAAGTTTGAAAGCTCCTATGAGTTCAACAGAGTTCAATGTATCAAACTTTTTCCAAGGTTCGGGTAACTGATGTTTGCGTGACATGGATGATGCCGCTCAATGCAGTTCAAACTTTGAGGTTAGGCATCATTATTGGAAAGAAGCTTTGAGAGGCAGGAGGTTATGCTAAGTGTTCAGGTATTTTAGAAGGAATGGATTTGATTGGAATGGAGTCAGATTTGCATTGAAATGACAGTATAATATAACCTTCCAGAGAGGAGTCATTATCCTGGATAATGACCGCTCCCAAGGTCTGCAAGGCTATTAGCACATGAAGTGAAGTCAAAATGTTACTTTAATTGTGAGTAAAGTAAATAGGCAAACTGAGTTAGTAAATTAAATGTGTTTTTGTTGTTTAGCATTTAAAAACGGATGTCTGCATAAGTTTAGTGTTCAAATTGCAAACCTGAATGTACTGGAGCAGGTGGAGCATGAGCATCCATTAGGTGTCATGAAAAAATCAAAGATGTCTCTATAAGAAAGTGAAAGCATTTTCCTCCGTTTTACTTATCTCTTTCTTGTGCTAAGTTCTGTGTTTCCCATAAAAAAAAAAAAAACCTCAGGGAGAAAATGGGCCTGATTTACAAAAAACGTTTTACAATGGCACAATCCCATTGAAACACTTTTTGTAATTCAGGCTCATAGTTTCTTGTTGAATACAATCTTGCCTAGAAAGTGCATTGTTGTTTTTCCGCGGAATGCAGTCAATACCATTAGTTATTGACTGCACTCTATTTTCATATGCACATTAAATTTAAATTAGGGCGGCAGGCTTTAAAATGTTTCTATTTCTTCACTGAAGGAGTATAACATGTATAGGGTCACACCTTTCTGAGATATGAGGAAGTTACAGAATTCCATGTGCTGATATGTTTTATGGGAAAGATCAAAACATCCCTTTGGAGGTTTCCTGGGATGTGTACCAGAAGGCAGCACAAAACCACAAAGAGTAACACCACCTTTTAGTCAGGACACAACACATAATCCCAGTGATGGGTGATTTATGAGGGAGAGAAAACAAAATCACAAAGAGTGGTATGCACTTTTTATAGAAGGCAATACAAAATTAAAGGATGTGATGCCACATATGCTGTGAGACAATGGAAAATCACTGAGAGTGACACATGATTTTTGCAGGTGGCAACACAAACCATTAGCTATTAGCACATTATTGTGCAGGAGTAGGCACAAAATCCCTGTGCAATACTAGGTTTTCCCACAGGAAACTGGAAATCACTGAGAGTGTCATGAGCTTTTTAAAGGAGGCAATGCAAGTCGGCTGATTTTAGCACATGCTGGTTGTTAGAATACAAACTGAAAGAGCAACAGATTATGTTTGAAGGTTGCAACAAAATTCATAGAGGCTGACATCTTCTATTAATGAGTGAAAGTAAAACAATTTAGAAAATGAAACATGATTTGTGTGCAAGGCAAACCAATATCACAAAGAACAATACCAGATTGACTGTGAGCAAATCACAGAGAGTAAAACATTATCTGTTCTAAGTAGTAACACGCAATCACAGAATGTGGCACATTAGTTTTGTGGGAAAGAATACATAACCACAGAGAGTTTACGTAACATTTGTTCGAAGCAACGCAAAAACACTCAGAATGATTAGTGACTTCCATACAAGAAAGTAGAAAACCACTAATTGTGGCATCAATTTTGAAGGAGAGCAACCACAAAAGCTGACAGAAATTAGACTCTTGAGGGAGAGAACACAGAATCGTTCGTAAGAGAGAGGAGTGCCAATAATATAGAGAAAAAAAATCAAAGTCATTAGACCTCAAAAGTGTTGCCCCACGAGTTTGTCCTGGGGAGTGGTGAATCTGATGGGCAGGTCAAACCAGATGTTGCACCTGCAGACAAGACAGTAGATACCCACATTCTGTATGGTCATATCAGATACCACACTCCGTTAAATGTCAAATGATTTGCATAGCAAATCACAGGCCACTCAAGCTTGCAACAAGATGTATTAGTGCTACAGCTGCATCATATGACAGAGGATGGCTAGTGGCTTGCAAACAGGACTGACCAATCCAACCCCTCGATGGAATGGAACATAAGGTTGCTGATAAATGCTAATGGGAAGTAATACACATATTACACAAAATCTACTCAAAGAGTAAAAACAATATCATTGAAACCATAAGGGCATTAGTGAGGCTAACAAAGAGACACATTCCAAAAGCACAGATAATCCTTTCAAGCCGTCTTTCTGCTACTGTGACTTTTTAGTCACATAGACAATCTTCTAGTTATGGCTGGTGGCAGTGGATGTGTTCTACCAATTTTGTGTCATTTTTGTACCGCAGGCTATGTCTAAAGCCTCGGTAGACCACAATAGGGGTACCCAAGTACCAACTTGGGGCCTCCCTTCTTTTTTTGCTATTACTAGTGTGGTTGTTCTTTGTTAGTCCTTCTTCTACCATTCTGTCAGGGGAGGTCATTGTGGGTATTTTGCCTTTGGCAGGAACCATTGGGAATCTCCACCTAGCCTCCAGAGTGCCTGGGCTGGCAGAAAGTAGGGGAGGAGTTTTCCACCCCCTGTCCTTTGTCTGCAAGAGTGCCTGAATAAGACCAACTCCAACAGTGGGTCCTGCTGTTCTGTTTGGACAGCCAATTACCCCTTCCTCTAAAATGCTGAGAGAGATTGCAGAGGAGTATCTGCTGGAACTGTATAAAAGGTGAGGATTCTGGAGTGAAAAGCAATTCGACCACTGGAAGCTGAAATAACTGAAGACGATGACCAGAGACGCCTGCAGATCCTTTGCAACACTGTGAAGCGACCACTGCTGTCCTGGCCCCATTTTCTTTGCAACAGAGGAGCTCCGAAGAGGAGGACTCCTTCCCTTTGGCTGGTGGGAACAACCAGTCCCAAGATGAACTTTGAATTGAGCCATCTCCTGAGGTCCTAGTAGTTTCCAGAGCTGCATAATCCAAATACTAGGAGACCTGCTGCCCATATTGAGTGCATCATTGTGAAAAGGCCAAATCTGTCCAAATCTTTGCTGAACCCATAAGGCACTGCAGCGATCTGATCCAACTTGTGCAGATGCCCTCATCAGAGTGTGGGACTGCAGGAAGTAAAGAAGACTGACTGGGCATTCCATGTCCTTTATTGGTGCTGCAGAAAAGGCACCTAAGAAGTTGCTGAGAGTCGTGCCAAAGGTCGTCCCTCGAGACATCTGCTGAGAGATCCCGTCCATTGTCCTGCCTTCAGTCATCAGACCAAGGAATCCTGAGGTTGGCTCCAGAGCTGCAGCATCGCGGAGCATCCAGTACAAACATTTTCTTCTAACCTAAGGTAGTGCAGGGAAAAAGGTATTGCTTACCTGATTCCAAGAAGTCACTCCATAGCGTTGGAGTGCACCTAAAGTTGTCCAGAATAACCCTCTCTTACCTCCAACTCAGGACGCTGCTTGTATCCCTTCATCAAGTCTTTTTACAGGTCTCCCTTGTTAGTTGTTAACTTGCTGCTTCAATAACACTAGAGACCGGAAGAAATCCTCAGGAACCTCTTGTATTCTGCCGCTTGTTAAGACTTTGAGCCCTCTCCGAACTGCCTTTAGCTAGGGTTGCGTTTTTGGACTTAAGTGACTTGCTGAGAGAAAGAAACCCTCTCTAGGACCTTGAACCAGGCTAATGTTACACTAACTAACCATTTTCCTCCTTTTAAGTGACTTTACTGTATGTATGAACTGTTAAAAACAGCAGGTGCGTCTAATAACCAATAATTCGATAACATTGTAACCGCGAACAAACACACAAGTGAAATTGTAATACTTGAGAATACACTTCAATGGACAAAGTGTTCTAGTGTAAACGTCTAAAGTATTTATAGTGATTCTGGCGTGTATATATAATAAGGCCCTGATTCACAGAATTATTTGCATGTAAAACGAGGATTTGCATGCCATTCTGCGCACAAATCCTTGTTTGACAAATGGGAATTTGCGGGCAGAATGGCACGCAAATCCCCGTTTTACAGGCAAATAATTCCATGAATCACGGCCTAAATATATAATTTTATATCAATTATATGTGTAAGAGTTTGTTTGATGTGCATGTATAGCTAAGCTTCAGTGTATTGAACTACAGCTCACATTTTCCTCTTAAGATATGCCTGACTGCTCTGCCACTCTAGCAAGGTCCTGGGTTAGTACAGACTGATACTAAGGGCCCAATTCATGGATTTTTTTGCATGGTTCAAAGTGATTTTGCAGTGCTGGAAACTGACTTTGCACTGCCGACACAAATGATTCATGGAACTGTGCAAAATGTATTTTTGCAGTGCAAAGTCAGTGCAAAGTCATTTTTGCAGTTCAAAAATGACTTTCCACTGACTTTGCACTGCAAAAATACACTTGCATAGTTCCTTGAATCAGGGTTTTTGTCAGCAGTGCAAAGTAACTTTTCAGCAGTACAAGGTCACTTTGAACCGTGCAAAGAAATCCATGAATCAGGCCCTAAGAGTTGGAGATCTACAAACCACTGGGATAGCTTACTAAATTCTTACTACCAGAATGACGTTAGGAAAATCCCCCTAACACAGGCTACAGAGGGACAGCGGCTGCAGTGGAGGGTGCACAACCATTTGAGACACCAGCACTGAGCAATTTTGGTAACAACATGAATTACAATTTTGGAATAATAACTTCAATGTGCAGCAGGGATTACCTGATGCCCCTTGGATTGGGACTCCTTTTGCTCACCCCAGTTTGAAAATGCAAGGTCGATTGCCTCTAATGTGCACCTGAAATACAGATGTCACACTGCTGGGTGTACAAACAAAAAGCAGCTGTGCGTTAGACATAGGCATCAGCGCTGCATAGAGTCGCCAACGCGATCAGAAACCAACAACAAATCACTTAGGTCCACACACATCGCATCAGGCGATTAACCCGACACTGGCCACCTTGGCTGTAGAAGTTGGGGATTGTTAACAACCATTGCTCATTGCTCGGGCAAAAGAAGCAAGATAATGTGCCCAAGTGACCACTAGGAAAACCAATGACTGTGGGGACCTATTGAACTGTATGAGGCTAAGGAGGGGGAAGCGAGAAGTAATGGCCAATATCCCCTGGTTGCGAGGAGACGCACCAGGTGTCCAGAACCTCAAGCAAACATACCACCATACGTGGAACAAGACGGAGCAGCAATAACGTGGCAAAAGAAAAGGTGAATGTCGTAGAGCCCAGAAGGGTGATTGGAGTGCGTGGTAATGCCCAGTTGGTGGGACATAACAGTTGCAGCGAAAGAGTTAACTGCTGCAGTAGCAGCTGTAATGGCCCGAAGAGCATATTGTCTCTAAATGCTGGGCAAGCGCCGCAGAGTGAAGGCCAGACAAACTATCATGGATGCTTACGCCTGCAAAAAGGGGAGCGAGGCGGACATGCAGGGTGACCCGGCTGAAGCGACTGCATCATTGATAGGCCCACGGGAAGAAGGCCCCATCCTGGAAACGATTCCAGCACTGAAAGCTGTGCTGGAACACAAGATCAATGCGGTCATCGTGGATGATGGACTACTGCGCCACGATTTGTGAGGACTGGCAGACCACTTGGGCACAGCAGAACAACGGGTGCAAAATAACACAACTAATATAGCTAATTCCCAGACCCAGGTAGCAGACCTGCTGGATAGTACGAAAACGCTAGAACATCAAGTCGAGGATGCGGAGCGAAGGGCACTGTGGAAATAATATCAGGATACTTGGTCTCCCGGAAGGTGAAGAAGGCAGAGACCCCACAACCTCAGTTGAAAATATGCTCCTGCAGGAAGTGGGTCCGGACATGCTAACACAGGGATTCACTGTTGAGAGAGCACACAGGTCCCTAGCAAAGAGACCACTGTCAGCCGCCCCCACCCGAGACCAATAAAAGCAAAGATCAAGAACTATAAAGACAGGGAAAGGATCCTTGCCTTCTAAAGGGAAGGAGGAACTATCACAAGAGGCTTTTCTAAATTGGCCATATATCCTAACAACACAGGATACACTGATGATATGCTACTGTATGTGTGCCAACCCGAGACCAACCTACCACACTTGCTGGACATTACAGACCAGTTTTCCATCCTTTCAGGTTATTCAAGTTGATAGGGGAAAATCCTGCCTGTTTCCATTGATGGGACTTCAGGGGCTTACTATGGAGCAGCTGCCAGTGCTGGGCCTAAGGTAGACGAGGGACACCTTTACTTGGGCATCAATATGTGGCACAACCCGGTCATATCACATAAGAATAGCAGGCAAAGAGTCCTGGATCGAGTGGCTACTTCCATGTGTTTTTGGTAAAAGCTACCTCTGGGGATTCCAGGTAGAGAGGCATTATTAAAAATGGGGGTACATTCATGTATTTTATATCACTTCATTAACATACCTTATAATTTACCCAAATGGTTTTAACAGCATTTGAATGCAATAGCCAGGGAATTCCAATGCGGGGTAGGGAGAAACAGAATAGATTTGCATACCCTACAGAGAGACCACAGTGGGGGGTGAATCAGAGTAGTCCACTATGAGTTCTATTATCTAGTGGGGCAATTGCAACTGGTGGTGAATTGGCTAGGAGATGAGGCCTCACAAGATACACTGTTGTTACAGACAATGCTGGGGCAATATTTTCTGAAGGAAGTGCTATGGGTGGAAGAGGTAAAGTTGCTGAGGCCGTCCAGGCTGCTGAACCTCGGTATAGACTTATGGTGCAGGGTTTGGAAACTCGTGGGGGCCCTTGATCCCTGCACTTTGTGTGTTCCACTTATTGGAGTGATTGGTAATGAACAGGTTGTTTTGGATTGGTTTAGAAGGCATTGGAAAGGCAAGGGAATAGCCATGGTGGGTGATCTATTGAAAGACGGCAAGTGGATAGGCTTCTCAAACCCTTGTTGGTGATTATTGTATAGACAGGGGATGTGGCTCTGAGAAGGGGCAAGGACCAATGCAGTGCTTGAGACTATGAATGATGTAACAGAAGGAGGCCATATGGTCTCCAGATTATATGACTTGCTCCTAAATGGCTCCGATGTAATCAAATTGGCAGCGAGCACAAACTTGGCAAGAGATCTGGGGCAGGGCTGGTGCTATCACTAGGCAAGGTTAGGCGCTTGCCTATATGTTGAAATGTTAGAGTGGCAAAATGCTGCTTTAACACCTCCACCCTAATTGTATACTAACTGCCTTCCCTGTGATATCACTGGCCCTGACTGTCTGCAGGCTGGGGCTGGCTGCAGCTGCAGCAGAGCATGTGGCGCCGCCACGCCGCAAAGGTTGGGGTCGGGTCAGGGTCACAGGTTGCATGTGCGTGACAGCGCTGGCAAAGTCCGGCACCTGAGCATTTACATTCCACGTTGCAGGCCATGAACGAAGCACCATACGATACGTGCCCCCTCGAGTCTCGACCGATCGACGTGATGGTCATTGTGTGAGTCTATCATTGAATGCTGCAGTGCACTGTGCAGCCTGGCTGAGCCGCTGCCCTGAGCCTGTTAACTTATTGGTCCACCGTCCGGACCGTCCATCAGACGTGGTGGCCTGCGCACCCTGGCTGGAGGCCTGCAGGAGCCTTCTGCTGTGTGGTGCGCCAGGCCAGTGAGTACCTGTTACGTAGGCCACCCACCCTCGACGCGGCAGCCCTGCTGTGCTGTGAGAGTGGCCCTGGGTTTGGGCGCTGCCTGTACTGGAGCCTGTGCTGAGAACAGTCCGTCCGACGTCACGCTGGTGAGGACTCCACACTAATTGAATACTGCTTTTCCTTGATAGGATCGAACCTGCAGGAACTGGTGCCTGCGTTAACGTTCGTGCTCTGCTAGGAGACTGACACTGTGCAGATAGCATGCTTGTGTGTGCCCTGTGTCTCCTTCACACTCCACTACACAAAAGTCAGTGCATCCCCTGCAAACACCTTTAAAACATAGTTTGGGTTGCACGCCCATGTGTACCCTTAATCTAAATGCACTGACTATAACAATGGAAAATAGCACAGAGTGTAGGCAGAGGTGCGTGCGTGCAATATATTTTGCATTAACTTAGCTCACTTTGTTAACACACCTGCTGTAGACGCCCCACCTGTGTGCAGTGCCAACCCTTCCACTCAATGGCACTAATGCAAGCAGGACCGACTCCACCTTTCAACCTTACAAGGTCAATCAATTACATGGCTACCATTTCATTCCTTGGGGCAACACATGTTCTTGATAGAGCCAGGACCTCAAATAATGTAGCCAGTCCCCCATGCTATCCATTTGGGGATTCAGAATATACCTTTTCAACGCATCCAGGGGAGCTGGAGGCAAGAAATTCACAAAGGCCCAATGTGGAAATAAATACGGCATGTTTACTGAGACCCTGTAATGCAGGAAATCCCAGTGTCCCTGCAAGTCGCAGAGTCTTCCTTATTCTCGGACATTGTTTTAGTGATTACATCAATTTTTAGTGATTACATCAAATGTGGGGAACATGGGCGGGCCGAGTTGCCCCTTCTGCCTTAGTGCCCATTTGAGCTTGCAGTCCATTGACTACCTAAAGCCATGCTAATCCCTATGGCCAGCCATTACCACCCACTTTCTTCCCAAAACGCATTCACTCCTGGGATGTCTTTGAGCTCGCTTTACTCAAGTCAATAGCCCCATATGTCCGAAGGTCATCTCAGAGTCAGCCCTCAGCCCCATCAGTCAGGCTGGACCAAGGGTAAAAGATTTTTTCCATAAATGCTGTTCATTACTGCCCGGTCATAGCTCTGCTCAAGTAGGTCACTTTGAAATACAGTTGTTGCTTGAAAAAGAAAAAAGGGGAGTTGGGTGCTGTGAGGAGTGCCGGCTCATCACACTTCCTCTAGTACTGAAGTGCAAGGTAACCTATTTAAGGGGACATCATGACACTAATTTATTTATTTGTACTTATTTTATTGTTCATTTAAACTGTGTTTATACACCTCCACCCTAATTGTATACTATTAGGTGGAGTGCTTCAAAGCGCTTCAAGCTGGGAAGGGAACAAAGAAATACAGTAATCACTCTTAGGCCTTGAAGTTTCTGAGTGATTGACAGAAAAACTAGCATACTCTGCCTGATGACATTTCACCTAGTGTAAGTGCATAAGTGCATAAAGTGTTACAGTAGCGACCAAGCTAGGGAGAAGTGATACGAAAGGGGAGTGTGGGACAGTATGGTATGCAGTGATTATCATGAATACCAAAATAACTAATACCATTATAACAAACCTAAAATAACGAATTCCAAAATATTGAATTTTGCAAAAAACAAAAAAAGGGGTTGAGAGGGGGGATAGTGGTTTTGGGGGTGGGTGAAAAGTATTAAGAAGAAATTAATTGGGGGGTTTGGGGCAGAACACCCAACAATAAAGGAATTTGTTATTTGGGTATGTATTATTATTGAATTCATTATTATGGTATGTGCTATTTTGGATTCGTTATAATTACATTTAACCGACAGGACAGACAAACTAACTAGTCCAGGTACAGTTAGGTCATGTATGCGTATAGACGGAGGTGCAAGGAAGAGCGGCCTGGGGGGAACAAAGGAGTCCAGTCCAGCAGGACCCTAGGTTAAGTGCAGAGAGGTTTCCCCGCTCATGAAGCACGATCTGAAAGTGCAGTTATGTTGAACTTACTGCAGTGGCAGGGAGGCAAGTGCAAAAGACTGGCGGGGGAACCTGGTACCTGTAAGGCTCTGAAGGTGAACCAGGCAACCAGTCAGCAAAACTGAACAGAGTTAGGGAGGAGAGAAAAAGAATGGAGGTTAGTAGGGGAGAGGGAGAGAGAAGGATGAAGAGAAGCGGAAGGTCTTGAGGAGTTTACGGAACTTAAGGTGCTCTAGCTAAAGATGGAGAGAGGCAGGGAGGCTGTTCCAGAGGGAGGCACCTGCAGAGGATAGAGATCTACCCCCAAATCTCTGTGAACGTTACTCACCTGCAGAGAGTTGGAGGAGGATGAGTGGAGGACTCTAGAGGGAGAGTATTTAGGAAAAGAGCATTGTAGATAGTACAGGCCCCAGCCCCAGAAAGTCTTGTGGATTATGCAGAGGGTATTGAACTTGATCCTTGCAGCCACAGGGAGCCAGTGGAGGGATTTCAGCGCCAGAGAGATGCGGTCCCTGCGCTTGAGGGCAAGGATAAGTCTTGTGGTTCTGTTCTGGATGATAGCGGACAGAGAGTAGAGGTAGGAATATTGAGAAAGAGACTGTTGCAATAGTCCAGCCTAGAGAGAACCAGGGCTTGCGAGGTGGTGAGTCTCTGAGGGAAAGTGAGAAAAGGCAGAATACCTCTCAGGAGGTGCAGTTGGTAGTGGCACTTTTTGGAGATGTCTGAGATGTGAGAGGAGAAGGAGAGATGACCCCTAGATTGTTTGCCTAATTGCTAGGTGAGGGTGCAGGGCCTAGGCAGATCGGCCAGTGTGAGAGTGGGAAAGCGGGAGCAGGGGTCCCAATGAGTATGATCTCTTAGTGACATTCAGGCAAAGATCGTTAGCAGCAAACTAAGACTGACCTGCTGATAGACAGTCTGGAATGAGCGAGGAGGCTGAGGGTAACCTGAAAGAGAGCTGCGCGTCATCCGCATAACACTGAAAGTTAGAGGTAAAGGTAGAGATTGTGTGAGCTAAGGGGGCCATGTAGATATTGAAAAACCAGGGGGATAGGTTAGATCCATGGGGGACACCACAAGTAGAAAGAGTAATAGAGGAGAGAAAGGACCCAAACTCCACCTGGGAGGGTCGGTCAGGGAGAAAGGAGGTGAGCCACACCAGGGCCTGATCTGTGATGCCCACAATATCACAGAGATGGGTTATCAGGATGTTGTGGTTTACCATATCGAAAGCAGAAGAGAGGTCGAAAAGAATGAGGACAGAGGGAGAGTTAGAATTGAGATTTGAGAGCAGATCTTGACGGGTGCTCAGAAGACCAGTTTCCGTGCCTGTGGATGCTCGAAATCCATACTGATGGTCACACAGACAACCAACAGATTCCGTGTGGAGGGTAAGCTGAGTTATAGCAAAACAAAAGAAAGCCAGACTGTTTACACTTTACTTTATCAGCCAACATCAGTCATCAATACATGCAAAGCCTGCTGTGTGCATCCCTGTGTGCAATAAGTGTAACACTAACATGAACACTCCATGCTCTGTGAAAGAGTCCCTTTGAATAATAACCCTGCTCAAACAATTGCTGTTCCTGGCCATCTCTCCTTATCTGCCATCACCTGCTGCCAGCATATGTGCAGCTGACACAACCGCATCCGAGAGCCGTCACAAGGAAGCCAGCCTACCTGGATACACTGAACCAGCGACATGCTATTGCTCTTGCAGTTTAATGTGAAGAAAGTGCATTGGAGTCCATACACAGCAGAATATGTGAGCAATGTGTTAGGTGAAGGTAATGTAATGGGTTGCAGCAATCAGTAACAAAATGGTGACGGTTGGTTGAGAATGGTTAGGACCCAGACATTTTCGTGGTGGGGGGGCGCCAATCTGACAGTTTGCCTAGGGCAAAATTCCTTGCACCGGCCCTGATCTGGGGAGGACTTTCTCGGATGCACAATGGAAGAGGGTGCTGCTGTATGTCAAGGGTGTTTCAAGAAATTCGAGATTTAAACTCACACCATTGTATGTCACGCATAGAGCATATTTAACCCCATGCAGGCTGTCATAAATGGGAGAAAAAGGGGAACATTCATGCCTGAGGTGTGCCCAAGAGAAAGTGCATATTATACATATGTTCTGGACACGCTCAGTGATTGGGAAGTTTTGGTGGGAGGTAGCGGAAAAGGTGGCTAAAGGGGGAATCCAGATACATTCATGGCCCCCTTTTTTGTTGTTGCTGGGACTGCTTGCGACAGGTAGTAAACACGCAGCACATTTTGCCAGAATTAAAGACTTGATTTGTTTATTGGCAAAATGTAGAATCACAATGGCCTGAAAATCTGCTCAAGTCCCCAGGATTGAGGCCTGGTGGGCTGACCTGAAACATTGGTCACTAGCTAAGACCACGGTATGGCTCAGAGCATTGCAAAGGGGATGCATGAACAGAGCATAGGGGTCGAAGCCTGGAATGCACTGACACAGACGATGGTTAACTCTGAAGTAGAGGCACTAACTTAACTTGGATGGCGGCAGAGGATATGGATGGCACTGCACCAGGGAAGTTGAAAAAGGCCTGCACAATAATAGACTGGGGAAGGAGAAGGGCCAGATGTGAACGGAATAGTCTATGGGAGGCTAGAACCCAGGGAGTGGAGTGTGGGTAAATCCAAAATGTTGAGCAAGGTCCTTGTGTAATGTATGACCACATGATAACATTGACGCAATAAATACTTGTCTAGTGTATGTTTGTTTGTTGGTTTGTTTAAAACTTGAATTTTAAAAAAAAAATCTAAAAAAGAAACCGAAATGGACCGAGCGTTAAAATCAAACCCAACCTAGCACCAGCGGGTGAACAAAAGCGGAGATACCATGCAGTTATCAATACACATGTTTGACTAAATAAGAAATATGAAGGGTAAACAATCTCTCCTATATCAATATGTATTGTTTCACTTTAAAAAAAGAGGAATTCTTATCTCTATAAAGGTATTCTAAAAGAAAGGGAGTGGTGTTTTTCTTCCTTGATGTTTTTCAAATACAGAAAAGACTAACTGATATCTTTCTGTGTTTTCATCTTTCTCTCATATGACACGGCTGATAGAACAGCATATGTTTATATACTTTGAAGCTGGCATATAAGGAACTTTGACAACCTAATAAGGAATAAAGTCACATTTATAATGATTTAAAGTAGGACTACTCAATTATTATCTAATTATACATGTTGCATACAAGTATATTAGTCAATTTACAAACTACCTAATAGTTATGAGAAAATCCTCATTTTATTTAACAGCTATTGAAAATGGAATCCAAAAACTGATATGGGAAACATATTGAAGAAGAATTAATCACAATAAGACTGGAAGATGAGTGTTTACCTGATAAGGTTTATTCACATGTATGTTAACTAATGTGCATGTGTTCAACAGACACCAAAAAGACGATGGACTAATGAAATCATACTTGTATATATTGTTGGTTACGGGCACAGCTTGATGATCTATTTTTCTTTCCTCTGTACACTTTATATGTTATCTCTTTCCTCAAAGCTCTATTTTTGAGCCTCTTAACTCCCTTCAATGGCTTTCTTTTAAACACTGACTTCAATATAATGTTATTCAATTTTTCTATTGTTTCCAAATGTCTCTATGGCATGGAACCTCCCTATCTTAGTTCTCAACTATCCTAGTACCAACCATACACCCCCTCCACTCTTGTTGGGATGGAAATGAGCATATCCCACCCCCTAAGTGCTTTCAGGTGAGGTGAATGCCCTATGAGGTAGTATAGTGTATAAGGGGGGGGGGGTGGGAGAAAACCGCACTAGGAAACTCGGTGCAAAAGCAATATTGCGTGAACAGCAGATGCATGGCATTAGGAGACACATAGAAAGAAACGCCATTTTGTAGTTATGATGAAAACACTGGCTTGCATAACCACGCTGCACCAGCCGAGCTCCATGGAAAGATGTCACTAGGCCCAACATCATTAAGGCAGAATGAATCTGCGTGGCCAGTTCTCATGGAAGTCTACTTCTCCCATGTCTCTTTAATGTTGCAAACATTTAGTATCCTACAGAGGACACCCCTGTCCTAATACAAATCAAGTGTCCATGAAAGATCCAATCATGCACAACTGTTTTACCCCCAGCATGAACTACATCTTTTGTAACACAAGGTACAGGGAAGGATACATTAAAGATCAAACCCAGGGTAGAGACCTTGAGTGTGAGAGGTGTGATATCAATGAGACCCAGAATGTCTGGGTCAGTTTGACTGTATTTTATCTTCCCTTCCCCCTGGCATCAATTCCTGAGCTGCGCAGGTGCATGGCAAGTGATATAGTAAGCAGGATTAGCCTGTTAGTTCAGAAGCAATATTTTATGAGTTCCCCGACCTTCACTGAACTCCAAGATTAGCCCAGCTGACCCATATGAAGCCTGACCGATGATGGAAGAACCAACCAATTGTAGCCTGGCATCTCCTATGGAGCAGGCCCATGTATAGGTCCCACCAATCAGTGGCACCAGTTGGTACTGTATGTGATGATGCTACATGGCATTTTAAGCTTCTGCATGTACTAAGATGAACCAGAATGTTCTGATGCAGCAGAGTCCTTTGCTGATATTTGTATTCTGTATTATTAAAACCTTGTTATCCTTGCAAGTTATCTCCTCGCTTATTTCAATAGAGGGTTGTATTCACTCTGTAGTGTGCGTTAAAAGCGACTTGCCTTCATTCTCAATCCGTTTTTCTCCTCTCTGTTCCCTGTGTTCCCTGTTCCCAATCCAGTGCCTGCACTTTTTCCCTCCTACTCCTACACTGTGCAATTCCCTTCCTCTATACATCCACTCTCTTATGGTAAGCTCTTCATTTCTTACTCAGTTGAAAACTTACCTTCTCGCTCCTTAATGGATTTGAATTTATTATTTATACGTTCTGTTGATTTTGAATTCTTTGTTCAGTGCTTTGGTGATAAGCACTATGTAAGCACACATAAATCAAATGAAATTACATAAAAATGCAGAGGTTATATTAAATTTGATTTCTTCCAACAATTAATTAAATGTTTTTTTGATTTTTTACTATTCTAGATTGACTTTGAGCAGTATAAATGTTATTAGAAATAAATACTGGATGTGTCAAAAAAACAAACAAAAGTGTGACACATGGTTAATCTGCACAATTCTATCTAAGTTCATTGCATGGCTAGACATCATAATTCTCAAAGTATGAAGCATGGCTATAGGCCAGATATAGCTAACTAACATAATTGGCCTAACTGTCAGATATGGCTAACATAAAACTGTGGGCTATGTGCAGAAAACTACAAGCTTTTAGGTAAAAAGAGTGGTGGGAAAGTTTAACAGGGAGCAGTAATAGCTGTTCCCCCTGCCCAGACCTTGCTTACCTTGTCAGTCGCTGCTGGTTGACAGCTGCACTGAAGGCTCCACAGGCAGACACAGTCAAACACAGAGTGGAGCTGTTTCTTTGGTCGCTGCCCTTTGCCTCAGAGCCCTTCGCCAATGGCTGCCCGGGCATAGGAGCTGCCCTGATAGTTTATCTTAGGTAGGGCCTAAGGCCCAATCAGAATTTGGGGCAGGACGTGGACCCAAGTGGGTGGGGTTCCAAAAGAGGTTCAGGGGAAGGGAACAGACAAACTGGCGCTGAACCACAATTTTCACTTTAAAGTGAAAAAAAGAGAAATTGAGCCGAGGGCTTGATGGGGGCAGCAGGGGCTGGTAAAAAAAACTTACCAAGGTGTTGCAGGCAGACGGAAAAGGTGATTAAACAAGGTCTTCAACACAATATGCACATTTTTCAAATCTCTTACATAGCATTGGAGCCAGCGGGCAAAAAGAGAAATAAAAACTTGACAAGCATATTAATTCCAAATATATGTCATCCATATATAATCCTTTAACTGATAATCAATAACAGCTTTCCTGAATCTAATACACTGCAGGCATGGACTGGCTAGCCAAAATGATCATCCAGCAAGCTCTAGTGTGGACATTCAGGCACCGGTGGGAGTATTTCGACATACTAACTGGCGTGAGGCAGGATGTTTATTGTACCACACTACTTGGCATGCAACATGGGAGTGCAAGTGGAGTGCTGTTCATGCTGGATTTCTGAACTGCCTTTCCCTCTCATGAAATTGCTCCCAGCGTATTACTGTGTGTGCTGCTCATACCTCATCAAATCTGCGGCAACCATAGCCAAGCCCACTCTATTCAAAAGATTCAAATACAGCCCCCTTTGTGCAATTGTGCACATGCAACCTGGGAGTTCATGTGGAGTGCTGCTCATGCTGGATTTCTGAACTGCCTTTTCCTCTCGTGAAATTGCTCTCAGCGTATTACAGTGTGTGAAGCTCATACTTCATCAAATCTGGTATGAGAACCTTTGCAAATACTACTAACCTGATATTGTATTCTCTGAATCCAAAAAAAACATTATATATAAGTGTATCGCCATTGTTTTCCTTAGTGTCAACCATAGCCACACCCACTCTATTCGAAAGATTCAAATACAGGCCCTCACCCGCAATCGCACACGCGCAATGTGTGAGTGCACGTGGAGTGCTGCTTGTGCTGGATTTCTGAACTACCTTTCCCTCTCGTGAAATTGCTCCCAGTGCATTACTGTGTGTGAAGCTCATACCTCATCAAAACTGGTAGGAGAACTTTTCCAAATACTACTAACCTGAGATTGTATTCTCTGAATCCAAAAAAACATTGTATATAAGTATATTGCCATTGTTTTCCTTAGGGGCAACCATAGCCACGCCAACTCTTTTCGAAAGATTGAAATACAGCCCCCTGCACGCAATCATGCACGCGCAACATGGGAGGACACGTGGAGCAGCTGAACATCTTATGGCACTCCTACGTTGCCCCCACGTTTGCTTTGTGTATGCAAATAAGTGAGTATTAAAGTAAGCAGAGCAAAAGTAAATATCATCTCTGGAACCTGTAGAATACCCACACTTGTGTCAACCTCAAACTGTGTGACAAACCAGGAAATATCTTGCATGTCATGGTACAATGCCAATATATAATTTGACATCAGCAATGCCGGATATTGCAGGCGCATTAATTACTCAAATGCCATTATCTCGCTCTCGCGAGTCAATAGAGGTGAATCCAAAAACAAACAAACAGAAGAAATGTAATCTGATAAGGGCAAATGGAAAACAATCAAAATCGATAACCATAGACATCATGAAATTGTGTCATCGTAAAGCAGACACAGCGGAAACCATTCTTACAAAAAATAAACCCAAGCACAGTAACAGATGAAATGCATCGTGAGCATCAAGATGCCCAGGAAACTCCAATAGGAAATGATATTCCTGATGCAGCCTTACTTGAATATTGGACGCAGGCTGAAGAAAAATCAACTCTGGAAACTGAAAAACAAGATCAGCTGCCTACTGGGACCTCATTTGAGTCTAAGAAGGAACTATCAAAAGTACAAAGAAATAAAGTTGATAATCCTATGAGGCCTATATTGTACTCACAAGCACTTTAGAGTGCAACAACACAAACTGGTGAAACGTTGGCAAAGATTCAAGACAAGAGAACACCATTGAATTCTCCAAACTCAAAAACTGGCAAATTACATTTATAACAACAACAATAGGAACTAAACTATCAACTTCTCAAATAATAATCCTTGAGACTCAAAATGACAACATATTTTCATAAATATTGAAAGTACGGCAGACCTGTTGAAATCACCAATTCTATACCCTGATTCGGCAAACACTTCCTCAATAAAGTCACCAGCGTCGGTTTTGGCCTTTACAAAACCAGTTCTGCGCACATCCTTTGGATTCCCACAACAACAAACAGTATTTCTGGAAACAACATTGACAGCCATCAATAATGGGCTATTTGCTCTAAGAAAGGTTTATGAGCTTCTGGGAAAGAGAAAGAAGCATAATGATAACACATTGTCTGCATTAATGGCCAAAACCTACGTTGTAGTAGACGCATTACCAACAACATTTGCGAGCATTACAAAGGATAATGCGAATACAAAAACAAACCGGACTCACTCAGTTATAACTTCAGTGCATGAACAAGAAACACACATAGTATATTAAACTCAAATGAAGAAGAAAGTGACATTGTTTCACTTTACAATAGATAATGAAGAGCAATGAATAATGCCATCAGAAGAGGAAGTCCCATTATTCAGAGTTTTTAAAACTAAAAATCCCAAAAAGAAAAAATGCAAAAATAGTACAGAAATACTTGTAGATTAAAAAAAAATAAAAAATCAAGTATTAAAAATCCAACAAAAAAAGAGTAAGACAAAACAATTTATTGATGCAATATCAACTCCAACTAAACAGAAGAGAGGAAAAAAAAAAGATTGTCCTCTAAGAAAGTCACCCAAATCAATGAACACACATTAATTGAGGAAGCATACGAACAACAAACGAGTACCTTGGAAAGGAAAGATGACCAAAAAGAAGAAGATGAACAGTTACTAAATCTCTCAACATACTCTCTACAACTCAAAAGAGTAAATTAAATATTGAGAACTACGACCCATTGGAAGAAGTATTATCTATTGCAATACATTCACAGAAAGAACCAAGTGAGACTCAGATTTACAGAATAACACAACAAAAAAGAGATTACTTGATACAACGTCACCAGATAACGAATAATAAAAGCATCACTTTCGATAAACGAAAATGATGTATGGAATTTATTATATCAGAACACAATCAAAATAAAAATATAAAACAATGCATAAACCAACAAGCAAGCCATCAAGATTCTGAACCCAACATGTATAGCCCAGACAAAACAAATAGAACATCTGAGAGCGATCAGGAGACAACAGCAAAAAAAGAAATGAGCCATACAAAGTTAAATTACGAAGACACAATAAATATATATATGAAAGGAAGAACCAGAAATTACCCTTATCCAAACAGGAAAACTCTCCTTGCAATAATGGCACAAATTCTGACGTTAGATAGAATACAATCTAGTGATATACACAGAGTCCTGCTCCATCGGTTGCGAAAAATGAATGAAGCAGATCTAGTAGTAAAATCGCAAATGATTAAAGAAACAATATGGATGGAAAAAGCAGTATTCTTGAATTTTCGGATTATCTCTCTCCTTAATTGAAACAGACATTAGATCAAAGGAAAATCACAGGAAAAGCTCTGAAATTAACACCACAAAACCGCAGAGAAGTGCCCAAAGAGAAAAATGCACTATAAGAGATGATCCCTAACCACTCATTGTAAATTGTGTAGCGACAAGACAGGAATCAACAAGGAATGTCAATACTGAAAAAAACAGTATACCATAGTCCGTTCCTACATGGACTAGGCTAAAACAAGCGATCTGACAATCAAAATATGAGGAAAAACAGTAGAGCCAGAGGAACCCAAAAGTAGGTGAATTAAAAATTGCAATATGGAATACTAGGCGATTTCCCCATTTAGCTGACCCTATACTAAGCAAACCTCTAACTATGTACGATCTATTAATACTACAAGCAACGTGGCTAACTAACAATGCCATATGGCCATCTTTTCAAATCATGACCATACCAGCCATCAAACAAACAAAAAGACGTTCAACAGCGGGGTTATTAATCACAGCAAAGTTAGAGCTGAAAGCAAAACTGACCCCTTGGGCGAATCCCCATCCTTCTATAAAATTAGCAAAATTGCAACTGATTAATAGTGAACATAATGAAAGTAAATATTTAGCAATACTAGATGTATATTGGAACACAAGCTTAATTACTGATGAAGATTTCTTTGAAAACATCATAAAAATGCTAGACATAATATTAAACCAAGCAAAGACATACACGATTTTAATAACTGGGGATCTAAACATATCCTGCTTTAAAGAGAAAGCAAAACTGTTACAACTGAAAGCCAAAAAATGGCTAATAGTCATGAAGCACAGTAATTTAACAATGATGATTGGAGCCTTTGGAAGCGATAATCTGCCTAAAGCCACTTGGGAAAGGGGCAATACAAACTCAATCATCGATTATGCATTCATTTGAGCTGAAGCTATAACTAAAGTCAAAGATTTCAATATAATACACACAGAATTCAGTGATCATAATTTACTAATCATCAAATATTTTTACTTTGACCAAATCGAGAACCAATTCTACACTCCGCGTTGTATACTTATGGAACAAAGAAACACAATCAAATGGACAGAGTATAAACTAAATAAACTTCTAGTAAATGTAAACCAGACAAGCAAAATAGGTCAAGATTACATGAATGCATTAATGATGTTTCAAGAAAACATCTCAAGATATAACAAACCAAGTTTTATGAATCATAATACAGGTGTCACAGTAATTAAAGATGCACAGAAAAAGATGGAGGCTGAAATAAGAGCTCTAAAAAAATGTACAATCACAAGAAGCAGTGAAACAAAGAACAAATATACGAACAAGATAAAACAATTACATAAAGCATTCTAAAGCCATGAAACAACAGAGAGATAATGATCAAATGCTAAAAGCCTTATTCTCTAAATAAAGTCAGCAAATCAGGAGATTACTAAATCAAGCGAGAGGAATGGGGACAAATCACCTATTATTAAACCCCATTGCAGTATCGGCATGGGAAGAACATATGGCATCCACCCTTGCAAGAAAACCTGTAAATAACATAACCTCGGAACAGGATAGTACCATCTTTGCTGAGTTAACTTTGAACTACTAGACATCCAAATGATAATCAAAAAACTGAGCAACTCACGAGCTCCAGGTCCAGATGGACTGAGCAATGCAACCTTGAAGAAACACCCTGATAAATGGGCACCAAATATAAATGAGACATTCAAGGAAATAAAAATTTGGGCAAAATCACAAATAATTGGAAACACTCAATTATAATTACAATCTTTAAAAAAGGAAACAGAAACCTTTCAAGCAATTATAGGCCAATTGTCTTGTTAGATACATACAATAGGAAAAATGTTTGTTCACCTGATTTTTAAAAGATCTCAAAGTATGGCTGACGGAAAAGGAACTAGTAGATCCCTTCCAAGCGGACTTTGTTCAAGGCTTAGGGATTTCAATTAATCCATTACTACTGACAGCTTTAAAAAACAAATTTAGATGACCAAAGAACCATTATACATAGCCTTCAAAGACTTCCGTCTAGCCTTTGATTCTATATCAAGGTAAATTCTCTGGAAACAACTAAAAGATGATAATTGTCCGAAACATATCTTTGCTGCAATGCATCAACTCTACACTGAAACATCAGTACGGGTGAAGCTAAAGCAAGATGGACTGTTAACGAAACACATTGTTACAACAAATGGATTGAAACAAGATTGTTTGCCTGCTGCAACTATTTTCAATTATTACATCAAAAACTTGAACTTGTCAATCTACACAGTGACAAAATGTCACTCGAAATTGGACTCACACTGTGCATCACATTTGCTATACGCAGACAACCTAGTACTGCTTGACAGGACTCCCATATGTCTCTAAAGACAATGAACAGGACTCAAACAATTTGCACAGCAAAATTATCGGGAGATTGACATAGCAAAATCAAATATCCTTCAGATTCATCCACCATCATCAACAAAAATATGACAGCAATTTAAATGGCAAATCCTCAAAGAAACAGTAGAAGTAACTAAAGAATATATGTCTCAATATAAATAACAGCAAAACAGAACAACCATTTAAAATGATAGCGGATGAAAACATGTAATCACTAGTATCACAAGCAAAAACAATAAAAAAACAAATATGTTAAGTACACCTATATGCCGCTAATTAAATATTATGAAGAAAAATTGGTTGCAACTGTAATTTATGGAGCCCACACAAAAGCCCCGGAAGATCAACCAAACTGGGACACAATTAAAGGCAGATTTTGGAAATCGATTTTTTGCAGTACCAAAAACCATGCCCATTCAAATAATACGATTTGAGTTGGCCCTAATAGCGATGGAAACAACAGTAATATGGAACACTATAGCACTATATGGCAAATGCTGAATAAAGAGGCAAATAAAGACACAATGATAACCGTGCTGTCAAAACGCCTACAAACGACAAAAAAAAAAAAACACAACTAACAACATGGGAGCAAAATTGCATTACTCAAATGAAGATATGCTGGCAAATAGCATGGATAAAAAACCGGGAGGAATGCCAAAAATACAACACCTTCTCTATAAGAAAGTTTAGAATAAAAAAATGTATACTCTACCAGATTATTTAAGGAAATTCACAAGTAAAGAGTACCAGGACAAAACCATGAGGCTAAGATTTAATCTATGGCAAACAAATGCTCTACTCGCAATAAGAATAAAAAGACTTTTGGACAATGGCTGCTGATTTTGTAAGTGCCAGAGCTAGTGGAAGCATTGCAACACTTGATAACGGAATGTACAAAATTGCAAATGATTCGGAAAGAAATGTTTTTCAGATTCTTCGAGTACTTTTGCAATATAAATCAAAACCAAATGTGGGATATGATTTTCAATGCCCCAAAAATATCAATAAATCTAGCTACGGTAAGATTTCTAACGAAAATGAACATGGAACCTGATGATTATTTAAGAAAGACATATTAAAATAAACAGGGAAAGAGGCATCATGAACTAATAAGAAAGAAGAGCGAGACAACAAAATTGGACAGAAACCTTATAACAAACACAAGCACCTTTATTGACATTTAACCAACTAATAGATCTCCCTCTAGAGTATGTAATTAATTAGCTATGAGTAACAGGAAACATCAGAAAAATAGAAGATGAAACCATGTTGCTATACACCTTGTATGAACTGAAGCTTGCTTTGTTTATTCCTCTTGTTCTCCATTTCTCCTCTATTCCCTTTATCTTGTTTTTATGCACTTTGACCCAATCCTATGATCACTTGGACATGTTATATTGACATGTACATATGATAATTGTGAAAATACCAGAATCTTAATGTAACAACCAATGAATTTTGAAATGATTTGAAAAGTTGCATGTCAACTGAAACACATCTTTGAATATCCGTGCTTTTATCTAAGGATGCCATTTCATGGTGATGCACTAGTATGTTTTATTGATATAACTTATGTCTGAAATAAATCATTTCTCTCACATTAAAGAATGGTCCAGTGGGACAGGAGGGTGATAGATGGAGATAATGTGAATCAATTGAGGTTGAGCAATAGCAAAGATGGTGAATTGCAAACAGGTAGACGTGGCACTGGAGATTCGTGAAGCAGTGAGTGTAGGTGTTCAATGCTTGCACCTTTGCCAGTTAGCCAAGCAGAGTGAATGAAGAATATTTTGGAGGTATCTAGGACTGCCAGGGTGGCATTTTAAGATGGATATCAACAGGTTTCAGTGATAGCAAGGTGATCTAGGAGATGAGAGCTTGCATGAAAGTAGATAATGATATAGAAAGATTGTTTGCATACAAACTGAGCATTCCAGAGTGCAATGTTCAGTTGATGCCGTAAGGAAGTGTGCAGAAGTGAGTCTCAGAGTAAGAGAGTCACGGAGGAGAGGTGTTAGGGAACGTGTGGGTATTTTTTGTATTTATTTATTTATTTGTAATGCTCGCAGCAAGCCTCGGGTGCAGAGACATGAACACAGGGGACACATGAGACAGACAGTGGTGGCACGAGACAGCAGACAGCTGACAGAGTCAAACAGGAAAACTGCAGTGTGGGGTTAGTTGTGTTGGTTTTCACCAATTTGCAAAATCACATGTAGTTGGCTTCCAATCTTATGTGGTTAGGGAGTTTAATCCACAGGCCTGTGACAAGTATGGAGAAGGATCTTCCCATACCTCATTTAAGCATGTGTGCGGCCACTAGGATCTTGCCTTGGTTGGTAGATCTTAGCTTTCTGCTGGGCACATATAGCTGTATTTTGGTCTTTAGGTACTCTGCTGCATTTCCATAGATACATCTGTGCGCAAGTGTTAAGGCCTTAAAGTGGACCCTGTCTTTGATATTCAACCAGTGTAGCTCCCTTCTGGAGTCACTGATATTCTGAGATCTAGTTTTTTGCTTATTGATCCTTACAGCATTGTTCTGAACCACCTGATAGCTGTGGAGGCATTGTTTGGTAGATCCCAGAATGAGTGCGTTGCCATAGTCCAGGCGTGACAATATGATCGCCCTTGCAATGGTGGCACAGTTGTCCTCTGATAGGTAGGGCCTAATGGCTTTTAATAATCTACGGTGGTATGCACACGTTTTTTATGTATTGAGTTTGAGCTTCAGTCCCCAGGGAGGCATCAAGCATCATTCCAAGGGTTTTGACCTTACTCAAGACTTGTATTTGTGTGTCTTTTATCAAGAATGAGCTGTATGTTTTTGGTAATTTCGCTCTGGCTAAAAGGGCAGCAAATACCATAAGCTCTGATTTTTTCCATTAAGGCACATCCATTAGCATCCATCCATTGTTCTACGGTATTGTAGACCATGGTAAACTGATCGCTATCTTTCTGGGAGTCCTCACTCAGTTCAGTCACCAGCTGAGTATCATCAGCATAGTTGGTGAAGAAAGTGTTGATGTGGTTGAGGACTAAACAGAGACATCTCAGATAAAGATTGAATAGTAGTGGTGACATACTGGCTCCCTGTGGGACACCACATAGAATTTCTTTTTCCAAGGAGAACTTATTCCCCCACTGAACCCTAGACATCCTATTTTTTAAAAGGACATTATCCAGCTGATCGCTTCTTCTGAGCATTGGCGGTTTTCTCTAGAGCTGTCTTGAGTAAGTTGTGATCCAGTAGGTCAAATGCTGCACGTGGATCAAGAAGAATAAGAAGGCCTGCTTTCCCCTTGTCTATGATGCTGAGCATTTTATTTTGCAGGTCCAACATGGCCGTCTCTGTGTTGTGGGCTGGACAGAATCCTGATTGTTGGTGATGTAAGGAGTTTGATGCTTCAATGTTAGCCTGAAGTTGCATGGTGGCTATCCTGCCCATAATCTTTAGAATGAAATTACAGTTCGTAATGGGCCTAAGATTGTTAGGGTCTCTTTGGTCGAGTTTTTTTTTTTTTTTTTACCAGTGGAGTTACCGTGACCTTTTTCATGGCTTCTGGTACTATCTGGTCTCTGAAAGAGGTATTGATGATTTTTGTCAGTATTGGGTCAAAGATGTCCAAGTTATCCAATATTATTTTGGGCGGAAGTATGTTTTCTGCACAGGTGGTAGGATTCATAGAAGCAAGCACTTTTATCATATCGGTGATGGTAATTTCTGCGAACTTGAATGTTTCTATATTTTGGACTGACCCCTCAATTGGCAGTGCTGTCGTCGTCTTTTTGCTAGTTTGGGAGTTTGCTATTAAGTCCCTAGCTCTGGTAATTTTATTAAAGAAGGCGATCTGGGTTGCATCACACTCTTCTTGAGTAGGTAAGAAGGGGGGAGTGATAGCCTTGGGCCTTTCCACTGATTTCAGGATATTAAACAACTTGCTGGTGGAGTTTGCAGCTGTAGTGATCTGATCATTGTAGAAGGTCTTTTTCTGCTTCTATTATCATATTTTTTTAGGTTTTCACGCTATCCTTCCATGATGCCTTATTAGCAAAACTGCTTTTTTTCCATTAATTTTCTCTTTTTCTTTTTTCTCTTTTTTGTTCTACAAGTTCTCTCGAGAACCATCATTGTTTTTTTAAGGTTGATCTAATTAGCTTGATTTGTGCAGGTGCCTTCTGGTCTGCCAACTTCTCATGGTGGCAAAGTAGGTTTGTCAGTAGGGAGTCACATGCATCCTTCTCACTTTGGTTGTTTTTGATGTTATCTAGGCATTTCTCTAGTTGGTTCCTATCTATATTTTTGAAATTCCGATGTGTCACTTTGATGTGGCAGTTGGGGGTTTTAGGTTTCAGCAGTGGCAGAGTGATAAAAAAGGTGACACTATAATGATCTGACCATATACAGGATTCAGTCTTGTAGTCTCGTGAGTCAAGGTTGTTTGTGGCGACCCAGTCTAATAGGTGACCATTGTCCATTGCAGGTTCGTGGTTCGACACCTTAAAGTGAATATTGTTCAAATGTTTCTGTAGGGGGGCGTGGCCAGCAGTGCGATGGGAAAGACGTGAGTCTCTCCGGCTCCCGCGACTGCCAAACACATCCTAATTAAATTGCCTGATTCCTGCATGCTATAGAGGCACAAACACTCCGGACGGGTGTCGACCCCCCCGGGCTAAAGTGAGCCGGAAAGCAGCTGAAACCGCGGCTGTATCACAGAGCTACGGGTGAGAAAAAATCCGAGCAGGCGCCAACCGGCCCGACTTCAAGATGGCCGCCGGGGTGAGCGCTAACTCTGTGCCTGAGAAGCAGAGCGGTATGGCAGGGGGGCTCAGCTTGCTGCTGTCGACATCGAGGGCAGGCGAAGCTCCGACTTGTATGCAACAACTGACCAGCCTGTCAGAAGAACTACAATCCTGTGCAACAACGCTGGGGAAGACACCCCGAGCCGAGGCGGCCTTGATACGCGGCCCACGCCAGTGGAAGGGGGGTGCGAGCCTGCCGTCGTAGTGAGCGGGCCGGCGGATGAGCGAACATGAGCGGCCGGCTGCACTCGCTCAACCACAGGCCAGGAGGGTCAGCGACGAGCGGAAATAGAGTCCCAAAGCACAGCAGCAAGCACACCAGCGCAAAGGACACCGACGGCACCCCCCAAGAACAGTACGCCGCACCGCCTTGCAGCATTCCGGAAAGCTGTGAATCCGACTCTCCCCCGCTGGTGGGGGGTAACCAGGCTGGGGCGGCACCGGACTGCGGGAGGCCACCCGCAGCAAGAGCCCTAAGCACAGCATCACACTCACCACCAAGAGCACGGGGCCCTGAGGCCTGCATCGAGGATTCCGGGATAGCTGCACTACACAAGACCAACAACCGCACCTCCTGTGGCAAGGGCGAGGGCACCCCGAGAAGAAGCTACATCTCAGAAACAGGCGAGCAGCACTGGAGAGCAGGCATGAGTAGCAGTCCCGTGGCCCCACCACTTGCATCAGCCAGGGCAACTGGCCAACACTCCGCCGGTGGAAGGGGGTAAAAGCGCAAAGCGGACTCGCCAGGCTGTGAGGCAGCCATTACACGCTCCTGCACCCTGCAGATAGCAACAGTGCGTGGCCCCCGGGACCGAAGTGGTGGAACTCACTGGGGCCGGTTTGGGCAGGCAGTCCATGACCAGTCCCGACACCGGAGCAGGCCAGAAAGCTACACAGAGGCAAGAGCTCAGTCCGCAGTCCGGTTGCTGCACTGCGATTTCCACACAAAATCCAGACCCACCAGGCGCAGTAAGAAACATGGGGAAAGACAGATCTAGAAGACTGCCCACGCAAAGCAGCATGGACCAATATACAATTCCTCCTCCACAAGCTCTGGACCTCCATTCGTTGTCCTCAGAGGAAGTGGAGACAGACAATACGATCTCCCTCAAAGACATAATGACTGCCATAGCGGAATCCCGCACGTCAATGGAGCAGAAAATGGACGGAATAAGCATGGACGTGTCCCTCCTCAGGCATGATCTCCAAAAGCTGACGGCACGCACGGGAGAGGCCGAACAACGCATCTTGAACACAGAAGATGGGATTCACAACATGAGACAACAACTCCAGAGTGTCACGGCCAAATTCAAGGTGCTGGAGGATAGAATTGAAGATGAAGAGGGGAGATCTAGACGCAATAATGTGCGAATACTTGGTATCCTCGAGAAAGCAGAAGGCGCCTGCAAGGGACTGTTTTTGGAGCAGCTGCTCGCTGACCTGTTCGATCCGGACTCATTCTCCAAGTTCTTCTCCATAGAGCGAGAGCATAGAGTGCCCACCGGCAGACCAACGCCTGGGGCTCCCCCGCGCACAGTAATTGCAAAATTTCCAAACTTCAGGGACCGAGACGCATTACTGCAACATGCACGCGCCAAGGGCACAATTACCTTCAATGGTTCCAGGATCGCCTTTTTCCCTGACTACGCTAGGGAAGTGCAGAGAGCAAGACAATCCTTTGACCTCCTCAAGAAGCAACTACAATCAATGGGAGTGAAGTATGGGCTGCTCTTCCCAGCGCAATTAAAGATCTACCACAAGGGAACCACAGTCCACTTTAATGACCCCAAGGAAGCATGGCGCTGGGCTGAGCAGCATATAGAGGGCGACTGGTCGTCTTCGCGCGGCAGAGGGGGATGGAACCGCGTGCCCCCGCCTGCCCAACAGCACGAGCCCTGTCAGCCTCCAGCACAAGACCCACCGGAAGACATAGGTGGCTAACCCACACCTAAATCTCTATCCAGTGCCCCGGTACTCAAAAAGTAAGCTCGAACTGTAACATGGCACCTTATTCGACATACCGTAATACCCATCTTAAGGTAACACACACTTGAATGTGGCGGTTGTGGGAACGTCTCGCACACGCGCTTTGTAGGGCCCCCCTCGGCTAGTAAGTTTCAAGTTAAGCACTAAAGGTGTCCCCCCCCAGTCATAGTTTGTAGGGGGACCACCTGAGCCTTTGGCTGCGATTGTCTTATGTGAGCTGTCCAGTTGACAGCCGGTAGTGTTAAAGTTCGGGCTACCAATGCTTCTAGTTGGGAGAAGTATAGGGAGGGTGGGGTTGGGTTTGTTGAGTTTAGTTAGGGGAAGGACCAGTCTAGCACATAACACATTAAAATCACATAAGAGGGTTATAACACGGAGGTGCACGGTTGCCGGGTACCTGGCGTCGTCATCAGCAGCACACACTCCATCAGCCACGGATAGATATGGCATCACGTAATACAAACACAACCAGAACACTGAAATTTATGACCTGGAATGTCAATGGCCTCGGCAATGCAATCAAACGGCGATTGGTGGGGCAATACCTGAACAGGCACACACCGGACGTCGCTTTCCTGTCCGAAACACACCTTGCAGGCACAGAATGCTCCCTATTCAGACGCACAAATTATAGACTCCCAGTCCACGCAGGCTTCACAATGGGCTCAAGGGGGGGTCATGGTACTGATACACAGGAATCTCCCTTTCCACCTGAACACAGTAACCCAGGACAGTGGAGGAAGATACACTCTGGGAGCACTCTGTCACACTACTAGCGATTTACGCACCGCTACTCGCCGACATTTCCCCCCTGATTACCGCAGACACTTCTAACATCATGATAATAGCAGGGGACATCAAAGAAGTCATGGACATATCCCGGGATCACTCACACCTTCGAAATAGAAACCCCAGATGCCTACCAAACTTGCAACGTTCACGACGCCATGGGCCTGCGTGACGTATGGAGAGAACTCCACCCTAATATCAGGGAATACTCCTTCCACTCGGGAGCTCACGCCACGCTCTCCAGATTGGACTACTTCTTTCTCCCAGCAACTGACCTACACAGGGCCCAAGAAGCATGCCTACTACCCAGGGGCATCTCCGTCCACTCCCCACTGGTGATGCAAATCACAACATCCAGGCCTACTCCCCCGCCCAGCTGGCGCCTGAATAATTACTACCTGCGCAATCCAGACCTGGTGGTCAGGCTCCAAGAGACAACGCAGACATACTTTGAGCTGAACACAGAGGCCTACAAGGCAGTACTGAGGGGGGGACTCATCTCATGGGCGACCGCACAGAGGAAACAATACCTACTCAAGGTGCACGAAACGGAACAACAGGTGAAACAAGCAGAGGTAGAGCACATAACCCAGAACACGCCTGACACAAACCGGGCCCTGCTCCTGGCACAAAAGCAGCTCCAGAACACTGCACTGGATAATGCTAGGCATGCACAGTCAACAATGCGTGCAAGAGTTTCTGAAACGTGCGATAAAGCCGGGAAAATGCTAGCGTGGCTAGAACGCAAGGAGCAGGGACGCAGCCATGTCCAGCAGCTACAGACAGAGGGCACAACCCCACTTGTGGCAGATCAGGACATCACGAGGGTCTTCGCAAATTACTATGCTGAACTGTATAAGTCACCTAACACCCACGCAAATACCTCAATCATAGAGGAAATTAACTTCCCCACCTTGAGCATAACACAACAAGAGTTGTTGGAAAGAGACATAACGGAGGATGAGGTGTCGAATGCCATGTCCAGCCTCCAAGCTGGCAAGTCTCCAGGTCTAAACGGCTTCCCGTTTGAGCTGTGGCGGAAAGTGGGAACCAACGTGATTGCTCCACACCTACTGCAAATGTTCTGACATGCAAGAGAACAGGGCACCCTTTCCTCAGATTTTAGGGAAGCCACAACAATAGTACTACCCAAACCGGACAAACCCCCTGAACACTGCAGCTCTTACAGGCCCATTTCACTTATAAACAGCGAAACCAAAATACTTGCAAAGATCCTGGCAAACCAGCTACAACAAGTCATCCCCTCCCTTGTCCACCCTGACAAATGCGGCATCATGCCCGAGAGATCGACACACATGAATCTCTACAGGCTGCACTCAGCACTGGAAAAAGCCGGCAGCATACAGGGTCCGCTGGCTTTGTTGGCAATAGACTTTGAAAAAGCTTTTGATTCAGTGAGATGGGAGGCCATCTGGGACATAATGAGGCACATGGGTTTTGGCGCAAACTCTATCGGCTGGGTGCAACTACTATACGAATGTCCAATAGCCAGAACTAAGGTCAACAACTGGCAATCAGACCCCTTCCGACTGGGCAGAGGAACGAGGCAAGGTTGTCCCATCGGCCATAGTTTTTGCAATTGCCATCGAACCACTGGCCATCCTGTTAAGAAATACCCCACTCTTGGAGGGCTTCCGGTGGTCAGAATCATGGGAGGATAGAGTGTCCCTCGACGCAGATGACTTGTTTATCTACTTAAAAGACCCACGCAACTCCTGCCAAAATGTTACCCAAATGCTGAAAAGATACAGAGCCTTCAGTGGCCTACGTGTGAACTGGTCAAAATCCATCCTATTTCCCATAGGAAGCGTAGCTGCCACTTGCCCCATAGACTGCCCCTACCAAATTGTTACTGATCAGTTCAAATACCAAGGGGTGAAAATCACGAAGCACCTCACAGACTACATAGCTCTGAATCTACCACCAGTCGTGGCGAGATTCGCTGAGGACACTCGCCACTGGAGCTCCCTGCCACTGGCACTGATGGGCAGAGCTGCCCTATTCAAAATTATCGCCCTTCCCAATTTCTTGTATGTTCTGCAAAATGCAACACTGCATATCCCACACCAGGAATTCCTAAAAATAGACTGTATCCTCCGGAAACTGCTTTGGAGTGGAGGGCCCCCACGGATCGTTCTTTCCACCCTTCAGAGATCTGTCTGGGAGGGGGGATTGGGCTGCCCAGGCTGCAAACTTACTACTGGGCCAGCCAGATGGCGGTGGTGAATGACATGCTTGGTTTTCTGTGCAGAGGGGACCTGGCCTAGCAGTTCGGGCTGGGCTGCTACCTTCGGTGGCGGCAGCTGCTGACTGATTTGCACATGGCTGGTCCCCTTTTGCAATGACGCAGGTGGGCTAAAAAACCGTGGTGTGGAAGGTTGCCCAGAGCAATTGCCAGTGGTTTAGATTCATTCGAAACCTTCCACCCATCACTTTTGTGGTCAGTTCGTTTCTCCTTGTGAGAGAGGGTATGCCCAGACGTTGGTCCCTTGCTCGCTGCACCACAGGGAACCAGGCTGCACCTCACTGAGGAGGTCCAACAACGCCGAAACATGTCTGGGGTTGCTTGGTTTTCTGTGCAGAGGGGACCTGGCCTAGCAGTTCGGGCTGGGCTGCTACCTTCGGTGGCGGCAGCTGCTGACTGATTTGCACATGGCTGGTCCCCTTTTGCAATGACGCAGACGGGCTGAAAAACGGTGGTGTGGAAGGTTGCCCAAAGCAATTGCCAGTGGTTTAGATTCATTCGAAACCTTCCACCCATCACTTTTGTGGTCAGTTCGTTTCTCCTTGTGAGAGAGGGTATGCCCAGACGTGGGTCCCTTGCTCGCTGCGCCACAGGGAACCAGGCTGCACCTCACTGAGGAGGTCCAACAAGGCCGAAACATGTCTGGGGTTGCTTGGTTTTCTGTGCAGAGGGGACCTGGCCTAGCAGTTCGGGCTGGGCTGCTACCTTCGGTGGCGGCAGCTGCTGACTGATTTGCACATGGCTGTTCCCCTTTTGCAATGACGCAGACGGGCTAAAAAACAGTGGTGTGGAAGGTTGCCCAGAGCAATTGCCAGTGGTTTAGATTCATTCGAAACCTTCCACCCATCACTTTTGTGGTCAGTTTGTTTCTCCTTTTGAGAGAGGGTATCCCAAGACGTGGGTCCCTTGCTCGCTGCGCCACAGGGAACCAGGCTGCACCTCACTGAGGAGGTCCAACAAGGCCGAAACATGTCTGGGGTTGCTTGGTTTTCTGTGCAGAGGGGACCTGGCCTAGCAGTTCGGGCTGGGCTGCTACCTTCGGTGGCGGCAGCTGCTGACTGATTTGCACATGGCTGGTCCCCTTTTGCAATGACGCAGACGGGCTAAAAAACGGTGGTGTGGAAGGTTGCCCAGAGCAATTGCAGGTGGTTTAGATTCATTCAAAACCTTCCACCCATCACTTTTGTGGACAGTTTGTTTCTCCTTTGAGAGAGGGTATGCCCAGACCTGGGTCCCTTGCTCGCTGCGCCACAGGGAACCAGGCTGCACCTCACTGAGGAGGTCCAACAAGGCCGAAACATGTCTGGGGTTGCTTGGTTTTATGTGCAGAGGGGACCTGGCCTAGCAGTTCGGGCTGGGCTGCTACCTTCGGTGGCGGCAGCTGCTGACTGATTTGCACATGGCTGGTCCCCTTTTGCAATGACGCAGACGGGCTAAAAAACGGTGGTGTGAAAGGTTGCCCAGAGCAATTGCCAGTGGTTTAGATTCATTCGAAACCTTCCACCCATCACTTTTGTGGTCAGTTTGTTTCTCCTTGTGAGAGAGGGTATGCCCAGACGTGGGTCCCTTGCTCGCTGCGCCACAGGGAACCAGGCTGCACCTCACTGAGGAGGTCCAACAAGGCCGAAACATGTCTGGGGTTGCTTGGTTTTCTGTGCAGAGGGGACCTGGCCTAGCAGTTCGGGCTGGGCTGCTACCTTTGGTGGCGGCAGCTGCTGACTGATTTGCACATGGCTGGTCCCCTTTTGCAATGACGCAGACGGGCTAAAAAACGGTGGTGTGGAAGGTTGCCCAGAGCAATTGCCAGTGGTTTAGATTCATTCGAAACCTTCCACCCATCACTTTTGTGGTCACCATGGGGAAAAGAACCTGCCGCGTATCAGAAGGTTTAACACCGACAGCAACATAACACCCCTGGAACTTCTATACTGTGGCATGGGCCGCACATCAGCTCCTACCATGGAAACGCACATCACACGAACCTGGGCGGAAGCACACCGGCATGTAGGCTGGGAATCGAAACTGACGCTGCCCCAACCATTGTGGAACAGCAGGCTTCTTACCGAGTTACAGAAGCTGCCGAAATGGCCTGCCTGGGCCCAACGTGACATCACCAAAGTAGGGGACGTAATAAAAGAGGAGAAATTGGTCCCCTATGAAACACTGCGCTCGGAAATCACCCTCCCATCCTTGGAAGGATACCATTATAGGCAACTGAAACACGCACTGCACGCCCATTAACAGATCATCAGCGACACGCTAGAATGTACCACGCTGGAGCGTAACATAGTCCAGGACCAAATAAAAAGAAAAGTCACTTCAACCATGTATAATGTAATCACATCATTTGCTACACCTGAGCTTGTCAGCTTGAGGGCCAGGTGGGAGCGAGACGTTGGTCCTCTACAATTGGAAGACTGGATGGAAGCCTTGATGTACACTCGTGAGGCGACCATTTCATTGAGGCTCCGACTGGTCAACTCAAGATCCTACATCGTATTTACTATCAGAGAGCGGCGCTCTTCCGGTGGGGCAGGGTCTCGGACCCGCGATGCATACGATGCAGGCGCGACGAAGGAACCTTCTTCAACATCATATGGGAATGCGACGAAATACAGCGACTATGGCGGAAATGCTGTGACAAACTGGCCAGAGTCTTGGGCAAGCCAATACAAAGGGGACCAAAGCAACGCTTGTTAGGGATCTCCGATGACTGTGACCTGACCCGGTATGAGGAACTGCTCTGGTCAACCGCTACAGCGATACTGAGAAGGAACATTGCACAGCTATGGGGATCGGAAAGAACACCTAGTTATGATCAATGGATCACGGACGTGGACATCTGTGTGACAATGGAGCAAAGAGTATACGCAGCAAGGGGATGGCCGCAGAAAGAGAGCAAAATCTGGCAGAGATGGGAAGACGATGGCTAAGCCCCTGAAGCAGCGTCACTGGCAATGGGAGCGTTAAGAGCACAGTGCCCATGGACTGGCAGGCCTGGCGCACGGGGACTGTGTCCTGTGTTCCCTCATCAAAGACTAGATGGTCCAAGGGGCAGAGGCCCCGCCCCAATTTTGTTTTGACCCCCCCTTATGGTTTACCCTCTGTTTCTTCCTTCCCCTGCAATGCACAGTGTTATGTGTAATGTTTATGTATGTGTGGAAAATGTAATCGAAATGTTGTGATAAAAAAAAAAAGGTTTCTGTAGGTTAATAGCGTCTTTGTCTTTAGGATCACCATACTATCGATCAAAGTCACCCAGTATTTTGGTAGGGATTGCTCATCGACTTTGTTGGAAGTAGAAGGTGCAAGAGAGATAGAGTTGTGGGAGTTTCGAATCGTGAGTTTTATGGTAAAGATAGGAAAGGACGAAGATGTAGCGTGATTGGAGAAAGCATAGGAAGAGGTGAGTAGGAGGAGCAGCAGCAGGGGCAAAGGCATTGCATGTGAGTACTGCAGTGTGGATAGACAGCACAGTAATTAGCAATAGCAAGCTAAGGGTACTCACAGGTGCAACAGGTAGGAAGGCAAAAGCAAAGGCTCATATGGGCCAAGCAGGTAGGAATGCAAAAGCAAAGACTCATATGCGAAAATGCAGATCAATGGCTGGTCATGTCCCTTTACTATTCCACCCTTAACTTGGAAACCCTGGGCTGGAAGCCTCTCAGGAGTACAGATATGACTTCAGATGCTCTTGTCACATGATCCTGTAGTCAGCCAGTGGTTGGTTGCTCTGATTTTGTCCCTGGTGTTGCTGAGATGAGGCAATATCTTCTTGTTTGGTGTTCTCACAGGAGTATCTTGTGTCATTTAGCTTGAGATTGGGTCAAATTAAGATGGCCACAAGAAGTGATGTCACAGGCAGAAAGTGATGTCACCAACAGGAAGTGATGGCATTGGCAGGAAGTGATGGCACCGGCAGGAAGTTAATCCACAAACTGGAAGTTATGTTACATGTTCTTGTCACCTGATTGATTAATCAATCAGTGGTTGGTCTATCTGATTTTGTCCCCTCTGTTGCTGGAATGATATGATTTCTTCTTTTTTGTGTTCCCAGAGGAGTCTCTTGTGGCCTTTAGCTGGAGGTTGGGCTGAATTAAGATGGCAGCAGCAAGTGATGTCATCTTTTGTGTGTCATCATTTTAGCAGTTACTTTCCCGGACAAACCATGCTGAATAACCTTAAATAAAATTATTTTAATTAAATATTTACAGCCCAAACTTATTGAATTATTGGCGTGAAAAATAGGGAACTTGCATGACAAATTGCATGCGTAAAACTATTTGTCAATTCATGGAATTGAATGTGTGGAATTTTCCTTAACTTGCATTGATTTTGCAGCAGCCCAGCATGCCCCTGTGATCATTCGAGTGCCTTGTACGAGACACCACAAAGAGCGTGGGTGTGGGTTGCGCAGAGGCGGGGAATGGGGCGGAACACATACAATTGGGTAGAACATGCAAAAAAGTGGGCGTTTCAAGGGACAGGCCGCAGGCAGTCCACCGCACGCCCACTATTGCACAGAAACAATACGTATTCATGGATCCAACTGCGCAACCTCCCAGCAGGAAAATGGCCATGCAAAGCCCTCATTCTATCCGCTACCCGAAGGCAGGCATACAGACACTTGCAGAGGTAAAATCGGGTGTCGGATTTAGGGGTTTGTTCACGCAGCTGGGCTTCTGGGGGCATTCCAGCCGCAAGTAGCGTATACGGTTACTTTGCGCAAACAATTCCATGAATATGCAGGGCACGCAGAAAATCTTCTGCACACAGGCTTGCACTTCGATGTTCTCGGTTTGCAGGCGTTGCAGGATTCATGGAAAAGTATGCATTAATCCTACAGTTACTGCGTGCTGAGAACTATCCTGTGTGAGCTGGCGCACAGAAATTATACAGCATGACCCGCATATTCATGGAATCCCTCAGGCAAATTAGCTGTATTTGCAAGTCTCGGCCGGATTGCCCTCCACAGACCCCATGCTAAACAAAAACATCCAGAAACCAATAGATTTGCATGCTCCCCAGATGCGCATTCATGCACCCTATAAACAGTGCATAGGGTCCACAGCAAGCAGGCCTGCACCTCAGGGACCCGGCACAGGGTCCCCTCCCCGCAACTGTCACTGGTACCCCAACAACATGAGTAAGATTCATCGTAACTCAGTCATAATTCAGGAAAATCTGCATGCAAACCCCCGTAAAATGTTCCTGCATCCCGTTATGCTGCACATGTGCACCTCTAACTACGATTGAAATGCCATCTGCATGCCCATACCCCTAAATCCGACATGCAAACTCTCTTCCAAAGTTCTGGATCCTCCGCACAAGTATGTAAGCCTGCTTTTAGGTGGCAGAGAGATGGAGTTCTTTGCATGGGAGTTTCGCAGGTGAGAGGTTGTGCAGTCACATCCATGAATGCACTTTGTCATGCACACTGTGGGTGTGCCATGGAATGCCTGCGTGCCGTCCCTCATAACACCCACTTTTTGGCATGTTGTTCCCCATTTTCCATGTTCTTGCACTCTGCGTAGGCTTCGCAGAGACACTTGGACTATGCTGGAAATCCACGCAGGTCAGCAAAATATGCTGCGCAGTCGATTCCACAAATCAACGGACGGGATTCTGCATGCATTTTGGCATGCAAACCCAGTATTTCCCCCACAAATAATTCCATGAATATGGCCCTAAATGTTCAAATCCCATAAACCCATAAAATGCATAGAGGTCCACTTAGAATACAGTTCTGGCCAACAGAATTGGATAGCTCATTAGGAAAAGTCATATCAGAAGTGGGAGCGTGGTAGATGAGTTGAAACGTAGATAAGAAGGTTGAAGAAAAATATTTCCTAATTATCATCCTCTTGACCAAGAAAGTGTAGATTGGATTTTGAAGTACAGAATTAAAATCATCTGATGCAACGACCACCTCACCAAGGGGCCCTGCATCAGCAACATAGGCAATTGTGTATCCTGTAGAGATAGCTATGCCTAAACAAGCGGCCATTGACTTTCTTAGCCAGCTATCAAAATAAACAGGGCATCAAAATTGTGAGCACCCATAAGTACACAACCTTCAGTTTATTATAATTTTTTTAAATGTATTGGGTATTTATAATGTGCCTATATGCAATAGGCCCAATTCATGGAAAAGTACTCATTTATCCTGCAGTGCCTGTGTGCCAAGATCGACACTGCGCGAGACAGCGCGCATAATAAAAAATGTGCGCCCAGCGTATTCATTGAATAGTTCCTGAAAAGTAGGCCTATATGCAAGTCGTGTCCGGAACACCCTGACACGCCCCCACGGCAAAGCCAAGATAGCCACATTCACTTACACTTGCTGGCTACCAGGGCACGAACACACACATCCCGTGAACAGTGCGTGGTGGGGCCTCTCTGATCGACCCTCCCAGATCGAACTTGAGTCCTTCCTATCATCTACCTTCCTCTCTATCTGTGGCATTCCCCAGGGGTCTAACCTCTCGCCCTGGCTTTTCAACCAATACCTGGCAACCTTCGCCCACTGCATTTCCGTTTTCTGCTCCAATTTCCAGTGCTACGCTGATAACACTCAACACATTTTCAGGCTGCCCTCGGCCACCTCCTCTTCTTCTCTCATCTCTGAGTGTCTGACTGCCATTCAAGATTGGTGTGCCGCAAATGACCTCTGTCTGAATGCCAGGAAGACGGAGATCCTCCTCATCGGCACACCTCCACCATCCGTTCCCCTCACTCACTGGCCGGCATCTCTTGGCCCTCCTCCTACCCCCACCTGCGAGGCTAAGAAACCTGGGGTCATCTTTGACTCCACACTTTCCTTCTCCTCCCACATCTCTGAGGTCACTAATAAGTCAAACCTCCTACTGCACCTCCTCAGAGGTACTCTGCCTTTCCTCTCCTTTGCCCAGAAGCTCACTGTCTCCCAAGCTCTGGTTCTATCCAGGTTGGACTATTGTAATAGCCTCTTCCTAAATCTACCTGCCTCTACTCTCTGCCCTCTGTGCAACTAATCCAGAACAACACTCTGAGACTTGTCCTTGGCCTCAAGCCCTGGGATCGTAGCTCTCCAGCTCTGAAATCTCTCCATTGGCTCCCAGTGAATGCAAGGATTAAATTCAAAACCCTCTGCATTGTCCGCAAGGCTTTCTGAGGCCTGGGTCCAAAATACCTTCAGCTATCCCTCCATAAATACCTCCCCTCTCGAGCTCTTCCTTCCTCTACCTCTAACTCCCTCAGGGTCAATCGTTTTTCAAAGAAACAAGCTGGGGGTAGATCTTTGTCGTCGGCTGGGGCCTCCCTCTGGAATAGCCTCCCTGCCACTCTAAAACATGAGCAGAACCATCTCCGGTTTCGGAAGCACCTCAAGACCTTCCTCTTTTTTTCTGCCTTCACTCCCCTTCTCCCCTGCTGATCTGCCATCTCTTGGCACTATGCACCTGGCCAACCTCTGTCCCCTGGGCCCAGGTACCTGCTCACCCTGCCACCCTTGAAACGGGGACTGTATCTGTACCCATACAGTCCCTCGTCCTCCCCCCTTTTTCTTCCTTTTCTGCACTTTTTAGACTTACCCAGTCTGCTACAGTAAACACTGCAGTTGTTTCTTGCTGGCTGAACTACCACTGTTTATTGCCTCTATTATCTATGTATTTGTATTTATTATAATTTCTCTTTTCTCCTCTGCTCTGCATTCTCCTCTCTCCCCCGTCCATGCACTTTCTCCACTTTCTCCCCTTTCCCTTTTCCCATGCACTTGCACGTTCCTAATGTCACTGGGCCAACTAAGATCATTGTTGTGTTCTCCCCTGTTTCCCTCCCTTGCCTTGTCGCGCTCTGAAACTCTTGTGTATGAGCGTGATACAAATAAAATATCATATCATATCATACCATACCATATCATATCATATCATATCATAACCAAGCCTGCACCTAGGCAACACTGCGCAGGGTCCCCTGTAACTGTAACTGGCACCCCTTGAACATGTGTACAGTTTCCCAGAAAGCATTTATTTTTCTGGTCAAACTGCATGCAAACCCCTGTAAAAAAGTTCCAACATCCTGCTACTCTGTGTATGCACACCTCTAAGCACGATCAGAGCCCCGTCTGCATTCACACACCCCTAAATCTCACATTCAAACTCACCTCCAGAGTTGCTATTCTTCCATGCAAGTCTATAAGCCTGCTTCCGGATGGCAGAGATTTTGAGGGCACTGCATGGGCATTTCCCGGGCGAGAGGTTGCGCTGTCACATCCATGAATACACTTTGTCGTGCGCATTTGTGGGCATGCTATGAACCGCCTACCGTCTATCCCCCATAACACACACTTTCTGGCTTGTTCTTCCCCATTTTGAGTGTTCCGCACCCTATTCCCTCCCCTATGTAGTGTGGTCTCCCGCAAGGCACTCAGCCACTCGCAGAGCCATGCTTATCCTGTGCAAAACTCCACACAAGTCCCGGGAAAGTCCTGCACAGTTGATTCCATTAATCAATGAGTAGTGGTTTGCACACAGTTTGACGTGCAGGTTCCGAATTTTACGCGCAAATAAGGACATGAATCGGGCCCAATGTTTTTCAAGGCACACCAAGACAAGAGAGGGGCGGACAAAAAATAAACGGTCCTTATTTCGTCTTTGTGACATTTGGATTGTGCAAGTGCATTAACAAGAAGTCCTGGGGAGAGGGGAGGGGGGAAGTGCCGCTCAGGGCAGAAATGCCAGTTAGGGTGGAAGGGCCCACGGGTTAGGTGAGTTTCAGGGAGGGCCAGGTGGACTGAGCCAGGGGACTGCAGAGAGTGTATGGGAAAGAAGGTCCATATGCTAAGTGCGAGAGGTGGGCTAGAAGGGCTCAAGTGGTGCAGGCCCAGCCAGGCAAGTGTGTGGAGTGGGGGTCTGGTAGGGCAAGTGTAGGTTGAATGGTGTCATGGAAGTCCAAGTCCAGGGGTATGATATGATATGATATGGCATTTGTACCGCGCCTATACACAAGTGTTTCAAGGCGCGACGAGGTGGGAGGGGAGAACAAGGGGAGACAGACAACAATCCTACTTGGCCAGGTGTCATTCAGATCGCGCAAGTGTAGAGGGTGCAAGGGTGAAAGGCAGAGGGGAAAGTGCAATACAGGGTTAGTAGAATAACAAGATAAATACTAAAGGCCAGCTGGTGGCAAGTGCAAGGTAAGTGCAGACAATTGCTCGGAACGGGGGCTGTAGGGATGCAGAGAACAGTCCCGTAGTGCAGGGGTTGCCAGGGAGGCAGTGCAGGGGAGAATGGCTGGGCCAAGGACCGAGATCGGTGAGTGGCCCAGTTGCGGATTCAGTGCAGTTTCAGTAATTTCAGCAGGGGAGAGGGGGAGAGAAAGCGGAGGCAAAGAGGAAGGTTTTGAGGTGCTTCCGGAACCGGAGATGGTTCTCCTCATGTTTCAGGGAGGCAGTAAGGCTGTTCCAGAGGGAGGCCCCTGCTGCGGAGAGAGATCTACTCCCAAGGTAGAGTGGTTGAGGAGGGCCTGGTGCCCTGTGAGAATCTGAAGGAACCAGGCAGCCAGTCAAGAGGCAGAGGGGGGCATTATCGGGCAAGGGGGAGAGGGAAGGAGGAAGAGAAAAGAAGATATGGCTTAAGTCTGAGAGGGGCAGGGAGCCCATTCCAGAGGGAGGCAACTGCGGATGAGTGTAATCTACCCCCATTCTCTGCTTAGAGAAGCGTCTGATTTGCAGGGAGGTATCTAGAAAGGGAGAGTTGGATGTAGCAGGGTTCCAGGACCCAGAAAGCCTTGTGGATGATGCAGAGGGTCTTGCACTTGATCCTTGCAGTAACTGCAAGCCAGTGGAGAAATTTTAGGGTTGGAGAGAGGCAGTCCTTGGGCTTGAGGGATACGTCATGCAGTCCTATTCTGGATTAGTTGAAGGGGACACAGGGAGGAGTTAGGCAGATTGAGGAAGAGGCTGTTGCAGTAGTCCAGCCTGGAAAGAACCAGAGCTCTGGAGACGTTGAGTTTCTTGGGGAAGGGGAGGAAATGAAGAATGCCGCTGAGGAGGTACAGCTGAAAGTGGGCCTTTTTGGCAAGATCCTTGATGTGAGGAGGGAAGGAGAGAGAAGATTCAAAGACGTCACCAAGGTTTTTAGCCTCACTCCTTTGAGTAGAAGGGGCCCATGGAGGGCAGCCAGTGTGTAGAAGAGAAGTAGGGAGCTGGTGTCCCAATGAGAAGGATCACAGTCTTACTTGCATTAAGGCAGCAATCGCTAGTAGTGCACCATGCCTGAATAGCAGGCAGACAAAAATGAGAAAGGACGAGGAGGTGGAAGAGGAGGGAAGCTTGAAGGAGAGCTGCATGTAGCCCACATAACACTAGAAGTTAGGAGAGAAGGTGGAGATCAAATTGGCTAGAGGGGTAAGGTACATGTTGAAAAGTCAAGGTGAGAGGATAGAGCCCTGAGAGACACCACAGGTGGAGAGTGAGATGGAGGAAAGAAAATGGCCCAGTTGAACCTGGGAAGGACAGTCAGAGAGGAAGGAGGTCAACCAGTCCAGAGCCAGGTCCATGATGCCACAGGCATCACAGAGTTGATTTATAAGGGTGGCATAATTGACCGTATCAAAGGCAGAGGAAATGTCAAGAACGATGTGAATAGAAGGAGAGTTGGAATCCACTTACAAGTGTCCCCTGGAGTCTAAGTCTCCACCATACAAGCTATTCTTTCGCAAAGGTTAAACGTCACCACTAACAAGCAAAGACTTCTCTATAGAGGTAGAACCCTGGTCAACAAATGACACCTTTACAAACAAACAACACAACATCACTTTGTTTCGGCAGTTTAGCCATAAAAGCATAATCATACATACATACAACAGCATCAACATTACACATCAATAAAAACAAACATTCATAAAACACCATAAGTAAGGAGTTTACAAACATTATATGCAATTAAAATCTTGGGAACCAATTTTGCAGTATTGTTCACAAACTGAATCCGAGTACAAATCAACTAATATAATGTTTTACCCTTACATCTTAAGAACAGTGTCATTTTTCTTAAACATGCCTTTTCATTAATGCAAGTTCAGTAAAGGAAAACATTGCAGATATAATCAATACACAAAAATTCAAATCATGTAAAAACAATGACTTGATCACGATTACAAACATGCTAAAATATTTCTATCCCATTCAATTTCTTTGACTTTCACACAGTCATAAGTGTGTACCCTCTATACTAAAATAAACCTGGCAAGCACAAGGCATTCATTAAGAAGAATTAATGGATAACACAAATGTCCTTCTAGTGAGAGCTTGCCTTAAAAAACAACAACAGCGACCAGCTCACACAAGGGTTCTATGTCCATAATCAGTATAGCAAAGCAGGTCGACATTGTACACAGTGGGCCTCATTACACGTTGTGCGGTAAAAATTCCGAAATACCGGCAGGGTGCTATCAACGTGTTCGCCCTCTCAAGAGTGCGCTAATAACGCACCATTACGAGTACGCGGACACGAGCATAGCACCATGCCGGTAAACCCCCTACTGCCATGGTGGTAAAGACCCAAAAAAGTCACCTACCACCCTCGACGAATTTGCACCTCTGCCCTCCTGCTGCATGCAAAAAGCGGTCACCTCAAATAGCGGTGACCGTTATATTGCGGAACCGGAAATAGCGTCATCGCACAGGAACGGGAAAGAGCACGGCGGCCATCTTTAAAAACACAATCCATTGCCATCCTCTGCCCCCTGGACCAGTTTTGAGTCGTTAGCAGTTCAAAATCATCCGGGACACCTGCATCATGCCCAAGGTATTAAAATAAAGTACTGACAGGCAACGCAAGGAGAAATTTACAGCAGAGGAATTGAATATGCTAACACAGACCCTGGCTGAGAATGCAGAGGTTGTTTTTGCCAATGACATGCAACGGCCAACAGTACTCCAAAAAAAAGCCATCTGGGAGCAAGTTGCAGTCAAAGTCAGTGCAGTTGGCACCAGCACCCGCACGGTGCGTGAGTGCAGGAAGAGGTGGGACGACCTCAGACTGTGGGTGAGGGGCATCCTTGAGGAAAACCACCACATTGCCAGTGCAGGTGGAGCTGGTTCACCAATCAGACTAAAAGAATAGGAGGTGACCTGTGGAAACCTGATTGCTGTGGAATCCATTGAGGGAGTAGCCACCATGGAGCTCGGTGTGGGTACCACTTTGGATGGAGGTGAGTGTACACATGACAGGATGCGATGTGAATGTACTGTTCCCCCCATATGTGAGCACAGACTCCTCTCATGCATGGACACACATTCACACATGCACCATCCCTCACCATGTCAGTGTCAGACCCAAACACACACACATGCACACATCACCAGAGACAAGTTCCAAACACAACCATGCATGGATGAGGCGCTGAACTGGCACATCACCTGCATCCACAACTACTAAGTCCCAATGGCCACAAATGCATCATTCATGTAATCTGCATTAAGTATATTGAAACGCAAACAATGCCATCCCCCTTCTTGTCCCTGACAGGCTCACATACAGATGGTGAGGATGTCGCTAATGCATCCCAGGCACCAGCTACAAGTAAGAGGCCAAGGGCACAGGACTCGGAGGACACCCCCACAACATCCAGGGGCAAGGGGACCTGATGAGCAGGAAACATTGTAGGAGTGCCACTGCCAGGGCAGATGTAGCTGCACCACAAACTGCAGCCCCACCACTGGAGGTGAACCCACAGGCACCAATACCAGCCACCGAGGGCCCACCATCAGCTGCGGCAAGCTCCGCTGGTGAGGCAGCCGCCACTGCCCCCGTATCTGATCCGGAGGACACCCTAGTTGGGCCAATGGAGATGCACACCCCAAGCCCCCCTAGATCCCCAGAGCCAGCACCATTCCAGACACCTGGGTCTGATGTTACTGTTGAGGACAACAATCCAGCCATAATGTCCCCCCATGGTGGCTTCACCTGCTGCAGTGCATGCATCTGAGGGCACAGCATCCAGTACACCATCACCCAGCACTGCCCTCCACCTGACCACCATCCTGCAGCGTCAACACGAACTGACTGTGCTGGTTGGCCAGCATGTTGAGGAGGCTGCCCATCTCATGGAGAATATTGTGGAGACGGCGAGGCACTCCACTGAGAGGATGGACGCAAACACTGACAGGCTGTGTAACGAGATATCCAGGCTCAGGGAGGTCCTTACTCGCATGGCCGACACAATGGACCGCCACTTCTCACAACCATGCCAGTCTGCCCCATCGTCATCTTCCGGCTCTAGACAGACAAGCCCCCTCCGGCGCTCAACACGCACCACCAGGCGCACGTCTGCCCATCCTCCAAATGCTGCTACAGACAATGGCAAATAGGGGGTCAATGGAGATTCCTCTGCGTGCATGGGCCAACGCAAACATGGCAGACACATGAGGGACTGTTGTGGGGGCTGGGGGGAAGGGTGTTATGGGTCTGTTGTGGGGGGTGGGGGGAAGGATGTTATGGGTCTGTTGTGGGGGGTGGGGGGAAGGGTCTTATGGGTCTGTTGTGGGGGGTGGGGGGAAGGGTGTTATGGGTCTGTTGTGGGAGGTGGGGGGAAGGGTGGTGGGATGTTTGGGGACTTGCACTTTTTCACCTTTCCGTTACTCAATACACTGGTTTCTGATCAAAACACAGGCTTGTGTTTGTGTACTTTATTGGCAACAGGGTCCATTGCGTACTTCCAAACATACACCAGTGCATTAATACCCATATCCATGTGACAGTACTAAAACATGTTCCTCAGAATATTTGGTTGATCAGATGCTGTCTCACAGCACGTCCCTCCTGCCCATCCCCTCTTGCAAGACCTGCATCCCCTTCACCTGCGTCCTCATCACCATCATCATCATCATCCTCACTAGGTGCTTCTATTTCAACGTCAGGGGGCAGTGGCACATTCCGTCTGATACACATGTTGTGCAGCATGAGACATGCCATGGTGATCTTGGCCATCTTCTCATGTCCATACAGGAGAGCGCCACCAGACCTGCTAATTGACCTAAACCGTGACTTCAAAAGGCCAAAAGTCTGCTCGATCACGATGCGGGTACGGGTATGTGCACGATTGTATTCCTCCTCGTGCCTGTTCTGTGGGTTCCGTACAGGTGTTAGGAGCCAGGTCTTCAGGGGATAGCCCGCATCACCTGTATGAGGGAACGAACGGGGTCCTGTTACTGTTCACCTCAAGAGCGTCCTGTTCATATCACACAAATTGACATTGCATTGTGATTCAAGTACACAATCAACAGCATGCATGCAGATGGTCTGTGTGACAGCAATGTGCAAGGGGGAGGTCGACCCTGCAAGTGGACATGCCCCATTAATGCCTCCAGCAGTAATTGACATGTCCTGGGTGAGGCGAGGTCTTCGGTGTCCCTGGGCCCAGGCAGATTTGGTTCAACACTGCTGGTGTACTGCCATTCCAACATTGATGTTGCCATGCAGAGAGGCATCCCTGCAGTGGTGCTATAGGTGCGTGGTGAAATGCTATGGCTAGGGGTGATCCCTTTGCATGCATTATAGGGCACATTGCATTATTGATGTTGTGCTGGACTAATTCAGGATGACTATCTTGATGGCATGTGTGAAATATTTTATTGTATTTTGTGGCCTGGAATGTTGTGCAATGTGTATGTGGATAGATGTACTAGACCTGAAATGTTATCTGTTTTGTGTAGCTTATACTTGCATGTCGGTTCATCTCAAGTACGTTGCCGCCTTCCCAGATGGGCATTGGCGTACATTTGTATGTGCATTTTGCCGACAGCCGACAAGCTACACCCATTTCAGGTATGTATCTCTCCCCCCCAATCACACCCAGTTGGAGTATGTATCTCCCCCCCCCAATCACACCCAGTAGGAGTATGTATCTCTCCCCCCCAAACACACCCAGTTGGAGTATGTATCTCTCCCCCCCAATCACACCCAGTTGGAGTATGTAACTCCCCCCCAATCACACCCAGTTGGAGTATGTATCCCCCCCCAAAAACACACCCAGTTGGAGTATGTATCTCTCCCCCCAAACACACCCAGTAGGAGTATGTATCTCTCCCCCCAAACACACCCAGTAGGAGTATGTATCCCCCCCAATCACACCCAGTTGGAGTATGTATCCCTCCCCCCCCAATCACGCGCCATGTGCTTGCCCTGCTACTCACCAAGTAGCCACGAACGTTGTGCGGTTTGTCGCTCCATGTAGTGTGGGATAGTTGAGTTCCGCAGGACCTTGGAATCATGGGTGCATCTGGGAAATCGGGTACAGCAATGTGTGATTATCTTGTTGGCGTCACAAACCATTTGGACATTGATGAAGTGGAATTGCTTCCTGTTTCAGTAGACTACTTCATTGTGATGTGGGACCACCAATTCCACATGGGTACAGTCGATTGCCCCGATGCAACTTGGGATGCCGGCCAGTGAATAGAAGCCAACTTTTGTGTTTGCAATATTCTGGGCAGTCCGTGGCATGTATATGTGTTCAGGTGCATGCTTCAGGAGGGCATCGAGTACCTGGTTCAGCATGCGTGAGAATACTGGCTGTGAGAAGCCATGCATCTGTCCCACTGTATGCTGGTAGGTGCCTGTGGCCAGGAAGTGGAGCACACTCACCACCTTCAGTAGCGGGGGGATGGCAGTTATGATGTCTATGAGGCTCACAATGTCGTTGTGTATCAGGTCCACGATGCTGGTGATGGTAACCCGGTCCAGACGGTACAGGGTGTGTATCTGCTCAGGGGTTAGGTTGAATGGACTGGCTCTGATCGTGGGGATTGGTGGGTGCCTCTGTGGTATGATTAGGTGCCGTGGTGGTGCTTGCTGTGCCTGTCTTGCCCTCCTCCTCCTCCTTCTCTTCCTCCTCCTCCCGCGTCTCCTTTGTGCTGCTTGTTGTTGTTGCAGCTGCGCTGCAATGAGGTCCTCCAGGCCATGTAATGCTGCCAGTATTGGAACCATCTTGGTGTGGGAAGGGGTGTGGGAAGGGGTGTGGTGTGCTCCTTTTGAGCTGCCACAGTCTCCATTGCCTGCACCTGTGCTGATTGTGTCCACATGTGGCAGGTGGGAACACTGCTCAGTTCTCTTAACGGGTGGTTCGCGATGCCGGTATTGTCACCATGACGGTAAGGGGGTTGGGGGGCTTTACCATGCCGCTATTGGCATGTCCACTAGCCTTGTGATGCTGTGCTAATAGCGGCATGGCATAATTGACTGGATGGAGGGCCGCGCGCACGCGGCCTGCCCGCTATTAGTGGCACCGTACTTAGCGGTGCCGCTAATAGCGGTGAGCCGGGTCGTAATCCGCATGGGGATTTAACGTTACCGGTATTCTGTTACCGGTAACATTAAATCCATAATGCCTACCATGTAATGAGGACCAGTGTCTGTCTTTTACTACTGTGACCAACCATCTTGCTTTTAATATCTTTGAAGACTAGACAGTAAAGCACAAATGGCAGGGTATCGTCCTTGGCCTCGCAAACCAAATGTCAACCTTTGCCGTCCTTGCCCCCTGACCAGTCAGACAGTGTGGATCTTATAGGAAGGCAATTAAATGGAGCTTGGGTCAAAAGGTTTCTTTCTGCAGGATTATTTGCCCACAATAAATAATTTTGAATGACCTACTGAGTGAGGAACTTCTTGAGTGGGGATCTCATAAGGTGTACTCTCGCGACCCGTATGTTAGTGCTATTAAGGTTGGCAATGGTTTTCTTATTTTATTCTTGTGTCGCAAGGATGTAGGTCAACACGGAGACATAGAGTCCCTCAGCTCCGTTTGTAAAGTAAGCAGTAGCTTGTTTGTGCCTACACCTCTTTGCGCCAAATTTCTGATGTAAATGAATAAAAGTACGTAGTCAAGTTTCTTCAAGTATATTTTCTTAATTTATTTGATATATGTTCTGCCCATATGGATGACACGTGTTTCGGCGTTTCATTGGCGCCTTTTTCAAATCCGGGCTGAATGCAAGCGTAACATGTAATAAAACAAAACACAAAATATAACATATGAAATAGCATTTTAGCATATTTTGTAACACATTTAGTGGTTAGAATAGTGACTTAGGCTGTGTAGTATATCCTTTTAGCATTCTCAAATTGCATGAACACCTAAAAGTGCAGCACCTCTTAGTTACCGCAAATGGTTAAAAATAAATCCATTACAGTGACTATGTTAGTTTTTTTAAATTAAATTTGTGCAATCCGAAAAAGAAGTAAGTATGGGATGGCATGGACCTAACAATTTTTGGCTGTCAGAAAAGCATGTAAATTTGTTTTCTTACCCTTATTGAATGTAGTGCGAATCTCCCTTTCCTTATTTCCGGGAATTAGTTTTTAGTTGAAGTGTATCACGGTAGTTCCAGGGTTAAATCCCACCTAGAACAAATTTGGTTGTTCTATTATGCTAACATTAGCCTTTTAACCTTCTATCGGATTGATTCTTTATGCATGATTCCCTGGCATATATTTAGACACATTTTAAACACTAGTAAGCATGACTAGTAACATCTTTCTCATTGCATTTATGTAAAAAGTGCTATTCATATTTGCAATCCTCCAATCGCATTACATATCCTTGGTCTCATGCATTCTGTTACTCTAGCGGTCACTAGGAATTACTTTTTCAGTTACAATGACTGGTAACCGATTTGCTCCCCATTTGTGTTTACCAAAACACCCTTTCGCGTGAGTTTGAAATCCCAACCAAAATATATTTTGTTTATGCCACTCGGCATCAAGCGTGCTGAATTCTACATTGAGCATGCTTGTAGCGGTGGTCTTTCCACCCCTTAAAAGCGCTTACCTACAAAATTCTCTTGCTCATGCCTCAAGCATCGGGGGTCCTGTTTTGGTTCTGGCAAATCCTTGTTCATAAAGAGTTACAGATTGCTAGTCCCTCTTTCCTTTTGTTCATTTACAAAATTCGGCGGCCATACTTTGGGCTGAGTTTTAGTACGTAAGTCCTTTTTTCCTTTTTGATGTTTAAAATGATCTGTTGCATTTGTGTTTAGTGTAACATTGATTTGAATTTAAACTTCTGTATTTATCTTGCGCGGCTGATCTGTTACTTATTATTATGTCCAAATTTACAAAAATTAAAGTTAAAGGAGTAACTAATTTTTCACTATGTTTATTAGTATTTCCCCCCCCCCCCGCAATCTCTTTATATTATGTATACCTAAGACAGTTTCCTGTTGGGAATGGTGCATTATGGTAACTTTAGTTTTCTTCATTGACCATTATTTTCTCACTATATTTTATTAGCATTCTTTTCACAATTTCAGAATGGTGCATTGTGGTACCTGTGGTTTGATGTAAATTTCGCCTCTCTCATCTGTTTAACTTTCATCTGATTAGCGGTTTCGCCCATATAGGATCTCCCCATGTGTATATCTAAAACATATGATTTAACAGTGCACATTCTTTTCACAATTTCAGAATAGTGCATTGTGGTACCTGTGGTTTGATGTTAATTTCGCCTCTCTCATCTGTTTAACTTTCATCTGATTAGCGGTTTCGCCCATATATAGGATCTCCCCATGTGTATATCTGAAGCATATGTTTTAACATTGCAGTATTCAATAATATTTTTCTATGCAACAAATTATAATTGAACACAATAGAAAACAGGAAAAAAACATTTATGTAATTAATGAAAACATTTGCAATATTCATAACAAGAGTCCTATATATTATCATTTTTTTGGTTTTGTTTCTGATATTTCTCTGCTACTTCTCCAGCATCACAAAAAGTGAATCATTTCATTGTCTGAATTTAATCCATGCTCCAATGTTTGAAAATGACAGATTAATCTGGCTTCTTCTTGCCTTAAGCAAAGTTCTTGATTTCCTCCTCGTTTGCCCATTTTGATTCTTTTCAGTCCAATAAATCTAATATCTTTTTTATTATGCATTTGGTGTTGGTTTTGCCAATGAACAGATAACGGGAGGTTTTTGTCTTGACTTCCTATGGCTGAAATATGTTCTCTAATTCTAGTTCTTAACTCCCGAATGGTGCTCCCAATGTAGAGCAGATTACAGACACATATCACTGCGTAGACCACATGTTTGGATCTACAATTAATTTGTTCCCTAATCTTTGTTTTGACACCTTCTTGGTTCATAAAAGTAACTGTTTCTTGTAGTGCATAGTGGCACATCGAACAGAAGCCACATTTCCTGAAACCTGACTGTGGTTGTCGTAACCATGTTTGTGATCTTGTTTCTTCTTCTTCCTCTTCGGACATCATAGAAGGACTCAACATGTTTTTCAGAGTTCTGGCTTTCCTATAAATTATTGTTGGATAATCTTGTATGTGTTTCTCGATATGTGGGTCTAGTTTTAATAGATACCAGTTCTTTTTTAGGACTTTTATTAATTTCTTTGTTGTTTGCACAATATGCCGTAATAAAATGAATAGTATCATCTGGTTGTGTACTTTTGCTGCTTTGAGATAATGTTGATTGTCTGGTCATGTTTTTGGCTTTCATTTTTGCAGTTTTAATTGATTTTTGTGAGTATCCTCTGGCCTTAAATCTGTCTGATAACAGTTGACATTCACTCTCAAAATCTGATAATTCTGTGCAATTACGTCGTGCTCTAATGAACTCTCCTTTCGGAATGTTGTAAATACCCGGTTTATGGTGGCAGCTAGTCGCATACAATGTTGAATTGACTTCCGTCTCTTTTCTGAATGTTTTTGTGTGTAATTGTCCTGTGGATACAAAGATGGTTAGATCCAAAAAGTTAATTTCCGTTTTGCTGCTTTGCCCAATAAATTCTAGGCCAAATTCATTGTTATTTGCTTGGTTTAGTAAAGACTCCAGTTCTTCCGGTGTACAGTCCCAAAAAATTAGTACATCATCGATGTACCTTAGCCATTTGATTATTTTGCTCTTGAACTCAGGTATTTGGTATATGTGTAGGTCTTCGAACATTCCCATTACAATGTTGGCAAGGGCTGGGGCATATTTAACACCCATTGCGACTCCACGTATTTGTCGAAAAAACTGATTATTGAAAATGAAAACATTATTCTCTAAAGTTGTCATGAGCATTTCTTTAAGCATGCATGCAGAGTTGAAAAATGACGCAGATCTATTTTTGAAAGTATAGTCCATTGCCTCCAGGGCCAATTCGTATTTAATAGATGTATATAGAGCCTTGACGTCCCATGTTGCTAATAAGTATGTATCTTGCCACTGAATTTCTTCTACAATTTTAATGGCATCTGTTGTGTCTTTCAGATATGCCTGTATTTTAGGTACTTCAGGTCTTATTATATTGTCAATATATTCCGCTATAGGTTCTGTCGCCCAACCTATGCCACTTACAATAGGCCTTCCTTCTGGGATAGTGTCATATTTCTATGTCTACCCTTCTATATGCCCATAGATTCTCTGTCAGCTCTGGAGATGAGTAACAGCTGATGCTTATACAGTGATAAGCATAGGATTAGTCAAGTCTTGTTCAACATTTAATTTTGCCAAACACGTACTTACATGAGACAATCAAGGCACTATCTGCGCTCCCCCTCTGTCCAACAAATGTTTAATTTATGAGCACCCTGTCCTTAGAGTTGGTCATAATCTGAGTCAATGCAGGACTGGGTGCAGCACCATTTTGTCCCCCAAGAGCGACATGCCTAGCTCTTTATGGACACAATAGTTTGGGGCTGATTTTGGAAGGCAAAGGATCAATTTTAGGAAGAAATTCTCAGAAACTTGAATGTTCTGCACATTGCCATAACCCCATAGCGTGGTTCCATATTTCACAATTGCTTTTGCTTTACTACTATACACCGTCTTTATCAGATCTGGTGGCCCGGAGCTAGACATGGATATAAATCTCCTTACCCCCCCAACAGCTTGCTTGAACCTGACCCCCTTGTTTCTCAATGTGTGCCCTTGGTTCAGATTTGGGATGAGACCTATACCCAGGTAATCAAAACTCTGCACTCATGGTATTATTAGACCATTGGTCAGTATTGGTGCAATTTACGGTCTCTTCCTGAAGAGATGACACCCTATGACAGCTGGCAGCCTGACTCACTCTGCAGGGCACATTCTGGATGTTCTGATCTCTTCAGACCTTACCCTTTCAATCCCTCTCACCAATCCTCTCTCCTGGAGTGATCACTTTCTCCTTTCCTCCCAGCTCTCCCTCTCTACCCCTCAGGCCAAGCCAACTCCTGCACTGCCACCTACCTTCTTGGTTATCCGACCCATGAAGCATGTGTCTGTTGAGGCTTTTACCGCCACTTTCTTCCCCCTCATCCCCCCTTGGCTGACTCACACCCTGACACAGCCCTCTCCATGCTCCACTCGGCTATATCTGATACTCTTGATGTTCTTGTCCCTGTCATGAGGATCCGCTTTAAGCCCAAAGGCAAGTGTAACTCTTGGTACGACCACACCTTGTCACACTTAAATGCAAGTGCAGGGTGGCTGAGAGGAAATGGCAGGCTTCCGGTACATCCTCTGACAAATTGGCATGCCGCCTGCTCCAACGGCGATATCGGCTCTCTGTCCACACCAAGAAGAGAGCACACATCCAAGACTGCATCTCTGCGGCATCTAACAACTCAGCCAAACTCTTTAAAATCTGCAAGGAGCTGGGCAATCCTGCTGCAGTCTCTACACCTCCTGTCTCCTCCCAGGCCCTCTGCACGACCCTGGTTTCTCATTTCATCTCTAAAACTCAGGATATCCTATCCCCTCTCTATTCCAACCCCCTTCCTCCCCCCTCTCCCTGCTCTTCCTCTGGCCCTTCTTCGACCACCTCTCCTCCTTCCTTCTCTGCCTTTCCCTTGTTCTCCTCAGACAAGCTTTCTAGACAAGTCCGAACTATGAAAGTCTTGTCAAAACAGGTTCACCCCTGTTCCAACAAACCATCAAGGACCACATTGACTCCCTGGCTCCTGCTCTGGCTGACTTCTGCAACCACTCCTTTGCCTCTGGAGGGTTCCCTTCCCCACTGAAGCACTTACTTGTACACTCTTTCCTTAAGAAACCCTCTGCCGACCTTTTCTGCCTGGCTAACTATCGGCCAAGGTCCATCACTCCTTTCCTGGGCAAACTCCTGGAAAAACTGGCCATCTCCCAGCTTAATCCTCACATTGAATCTATTGGTTGGTTGTCTACATGACTATTAGTCTAGCTTCAGAGCTGCCAGAAGCATGGCAACTGCACTCCTGAACATCGGTGAAGACCTGCTCTCCAACCCTGATACCAACACCCCATGTGTCCTCATCTTACACGGTCAACCATGCCATCCTGCTCAACAGTCTCCACGATAACCTGGGTATCACTGATCGGGCCCTGGCTTGTTTGACTTCTTTCCTCTCTGATCGACCCTCCCAGGTCCAACTTGGGTTCTTTCTCTCTTCTATCTCAATCTCTACCTGTGGTGTTCCCAGGGGTCTAACCTCTCCCCCTGTCTGTTCAACCAATACCTGACACTTCGTGCCCACCGCATTGTCGCTCTTTGCCCCAAATTCCAGTGCTATGTGGGTGACATTCAACTCGTCATCAGGCTCCCTTCTGCCACCTCTACCCCTTCTCACATCTCTGACTGTCTGTTATCCAGGAGTGGTGTGCCGCCAATAATCTCTGCCTCAATGCCAGTAAAACCGAGATTCTCCTCATCAGCACACCTGCTCCCTCCTTTCCTGTCACTCTCTGGCCGTCCTCTCTTGGCCTTCTTCCTGCTCCCACCTGTGAGGCTAAAAACCTTGGGGGTATCTTCGACTCCACACTTTCCTTTGCTCCTCACATCTCTGTCGTCTCTAAGAAGTCACACTACCAGCTGCACCTGCTCAGAGGTATTCTTCCTTTCCTCTCTTTCTCCCAGAAGCTCACTGTCTCCAGAGCTCTGGTTCTCTCTAGGCTGGACTACTGCAACAGTCTCTTTCTAAATCTGCCTGCCTCTACTCTCCGCCCTCTACAGCATATCCACAACAGGGCGGTGAGTCTTGTCCTTGGCCTCACCCCAGGGATTATATTTCTCCAGGACTGAAATCTCTGCACTGGCTCCCAGTGGCAGCAAGGATTACGTTCAAAACCTTTTGCATTGTCCACAAAGCCTTTTGGAGCCTGTGGCCTCAATACATTCAACTCTCTCTTCCTAAATATCTTCCTTCCCGAGCTCTTCGCTCATCCGCCTCCAACTCCCTCAGGGTCAGTCGCTTCTCCAAGCAACAAGTTGGTGGTAGATCACTTTCTTTGCTGGGGCCTCCCTCTGGAACAGCCTCCCTGTCTCTATGAAACTCGGGGAGAACCATCTCCGGTTCCACAAGCACCTCAAGACCTTCTTCTTTGCTTCTGCTTTCTCTCCTACTCTCCCCTGCTGATCTCCTGGCTGAAACTGAAACTGCACTGGTTACCTGTCTACCGTCTGATCTCAGGCCCAGGTCCCCTCCCTACCAGTTGCACACCTGCACTTCCCCCCTGGCAACCCTTGTACCTGGGCACTGTTTCTGTATCCCTACAGCCCCTTACCAGCACTTGACACCTAATGTCTGCACTTACCCTTGCACTTGCCACCAGCTGGCCGCACTTTTTTGTTGTTGTCTTTATTTATTTTACTGTTATCCTATGGACTGCACTGCCCCCTCCCCCTTTCCTTCCATACTTTTCCCCTTCCCCCTCCTCTGCACTTGCACGATCTCAATGTCACCTGGCCTAGTACGTTTGTTGTCTCTGTCTTCTCTCTGTTCCCCCTCCCATGCCTCGTCGCTCCTTGAAACACTTGTGTATAGGCATGTTATAAATGCCATATCATATCATTGATTTTCAGATCTAATGGTATCATAAAGTCTGTATACGTCGTGACGAGGTCCTGCAAGGCTCAGGGCATTCAGGCAATCAGGACTGCGTCATCGGCATATGCCAATACCGGATATAAATTCTTGTTCATTCTCAGCAAATCTGAGGTAGCAACATCAGTACATCTCTTAACCAATTGAAATGCAAAGAAAACTATCCAGGGGCCATTACCTAACCCTGCTTTAACCTGAAAATAAGGAGTACAGTGGCCAAAAGAGTTGCTTCTCACACAAGCCTGTTATTTAATGCAGATTTAACAACAGATTTATTGTCCCCACTGGGCAGCCCTGCGACCCAAGAAAAACCCACCATTTTTTCCTGTTAACCTTATCAAAGACTTTGCTCAGGTCCATTAAAGCAAGATATATTGGTTTGCTCTTTAGGTAAAATGAATTAGACAAAATCAAATAAAGATTTAAAATGTGTTCACTTGTGCCCAGGCCTGGCCGGAAGCCCAACTGTATATCCACAAGAGTGTTGCTAGTATCAATCCACAATTCGATTTCACCCAGCAACATCTTCCGAATATTTTAAACAGAGAATCAAGGAGTCAGATCGGTCTATGCGAGGCTGGGGTGTCTCTTGGTCCCTTTTTGTAAATGGGGTGTTTAATCGCTTTTCCCCATGATTCAGAGAATTGTGCATTCACGCACAAAGCATTAAAACAAGTTGTCAATATTGGTGCTTAAAGTTCTACATTTTCTCTAAATAAATCAGCCGGGTTGCTGTCAGAACCTGGTGAACAGCCACATTTCTGATGAACAACTTCTGCATTAGAGAATGACACCAATTGCCGTCATCTCTAAGTTATGCTATTTCTAAAATCTCTTGTGCTTCATAAGAGTCAGTATTCTCCACACCAATTCCCACCTCAGGAGTAGTGTAAGGAGTAGCAAAATGAGTGGTGGAATTTGCAATTGCAACATTAATTTCTAGCCCATCACCCAATATTTTGTGTTTATGACCCAGAGAAACTAGGTCCCAGAACCTTTTGGTGTCATTGGTCGTAGCAGCCACCAACAAATCATCCCATGCATCCCTGTCTAAATCTTTCTTGTGCTCACCTACCCTCTGCTTGTAGTTTGCTCTGTCTGACCGTATGAGATTTCTGCTTATATCTTTCCTTTTCCAACAGAGCAATCAAAACTTGTTTTGCCTTCTTGCACTCTTTATTGAACCAGCAAACCAGTTTTGTAGGGACAATTTTAGTGACCTCCTTCTGACATTCTGTAGTCAAATTTCTACTCAAAAAGATCAAAATTATCTAGGCTTTTAGTATCTCGACGGAGTTCAACCAATTACTTTATCATGTCAGCAAGTATGGGTAGGACATTATTGTAGATCTTCTACAGCAAATTGTCCCTATTCTCTGGTTGCCACCTTATCATGCATTTAGTGCCTTTGAATACATTCACACCAAGATGGAAGTTGCCCCTGTTCTCTTTCACATTGATATTCGTAAGCTCCAATAACAGATGATCACTTAACACATCCTCTAGAATGTAGAAATCATTCATTCTGTTCCAGAAACGGATTGGGAAGCAACAGTAATAGCTGCACCCAATCTCAGAAAGTTCAGGAAATCACTAGAGACCTTACCTTTTAAGAAATGTTCCTGGCTCTTGCCTAACCTGTTAATCTTTGTCCTGTTCTTTATGTAGTTGTAGTACATCCATGGGAACCTCTAAAGGTTGATTTCCCCGGTCTATCAGCCTTGGTACGGCCATTAGTTGATCCCGGGCCCCATTGATGCAACGAAGATGTTAACCGAAGCCCATCTCCACACATTGCAGGGTTCATCAACTCTGGGTAGGGAACTCCCAGCAGCAGATGCTCTGTATTGTCCAATAGGTCAGGCGAAGGCCCACTTCCGCATTAAAGTCCCCCGCCAGGAGCACTTTATGTGAAACCTGATCAAGGTCCCAAAGATAGTCATAGGTATTTTTTCTGCATGTTGAAGCACAGCAGTGTTAACACATTTAAAATAAATATGTTGTCATTGCTTCTAGGTAAAAAAAAAAAGAACGTTGCTTCAATTGAGTCGAGCACCTCCCCTTATTAGATTTGTGTGGACTATAATAAAAATTCATCAAAATAATACTCATGGTAGCATATAGGTGGACCTTTACCACTTGCAAACAATGGATTAGGGCATCTAGTTCAATGTGATGGCATTCATACAGGGACTTGATAACAATTGAAATCCCCCACCCATAAGACCGGTCCCTTGTGTTCTTTTGTGCTGAAATCGGGAATGATTAGAAACTATCTAGGAAAAGATTGTCCTGAAGCCAGGTTTATGAAAAAACAAAAATCAGATTGCTGAATTAGATCTCTTATGTATTTTCTTTCAATTTTGGGCCTGGCTCCTGCTATGTTCCGATAGAGTAGTAAGACAGTATCACCATTTGGTGCATCACCTGCACAAGTAACTGCCTTCTCCGGTGAGGGGATATAACCCATCAAATCCTGAGCTTGGATCCGTTGTCCTTGACATCCCACTATGCCAGCCCTATTCTCCTTCTTTCCTATAGACCCATTCTCCCGTAGAGCTGCTTCAATGGTGGTGTCTGTGTCGCGAAAGCATACATCTTCTCTTGTACCTGCTTAGAGACACAATAATCCCCAGTGGTGACCTGCTTGAGCCTCTGCTCTAGTTCCAATCTTGTCAGGTCAATAATGGACCGAGTAGAATCAACAGTTACTCCCCTACGCTCGTTCAACCCGGCTCTCCTAATAACTACATCTGGCTCATCTAATACATCCCCATCAGCATGCCAGGAATACCAGAAATCATGCAGATTACATTATCTGCTTTAATGTCCTCAAAGACATCAATCCCTTTCATCACTAAGGCATCCCGACAACTTAGCATGTACAAGTAGAAGCTTCAATTAACAAAACAAAAAAGAATGTTGCACCCCTTACAAAACATGCAATCTGATAGGATACAAATGTTAGGGAACAATTTGAACGAGATGTAATTCACACCTAGTGTCTCCGACAGAGCTTTCGCCAACGCCCTTTTATAGACATTTTTTTGCTGTTTGTTAGGCCATTAAAACAGCACATTAAGTTCATGGTCTGCCAACCAGCCATGGGGTCTTCTTTGGATGCCCTCTTCTCTGCTCCTCAACAGGTGGCTTGCCTGTATGCAACAGGACTTTGAGTCACATTTATTTTTTTAGCCAACCTTCCTTCCTTGCATTCAGATGTTCTTTGATGGTTAGTTGCCCTGTTGTTGTCCCCGTCCGGTTTAATAGTTTGCAGTGAGATACTACTTCGATCATTCACAGTTTCCTGGCCTGAGGTTGTAGCTTTCTCACCACTGCACTCCAATGGGCCTGCTTCTGCCTCCACCATTAATGTGGCCACTGACTGAGTCTTTGGGTTGTCCACAGCAACTCTGGGCAAATGTTTACCAACATGGTCAAACCCTGCCCTGCCCATGCCCCCAGACTCTTATTCACACCACTATCCCCAGCCAACTAGTTTGTCATGCATTTTGCCAATGTACTAATGACAGCGAGATAAACATCCATGCATAACAGTTGTATTTGTAGAGAGCTTGTTCACCCCCAGAGTGGCATGAAGGGGGCATCTTGGCACTATTGACAGATAACAGATGTTTATTGTTACCCAAGTTAATGGTGCTCATTTTATCAACCTTGAAAGGATGAAGGGCTCAGTGGACCTGCCAGGATTCGAACCTTTGACCATGAGGTCAAACACAGACCCCTGTAGTGGATGCATTAGTCCACTGACCCACAGACCCGGCATCCCTCTCACACCTATCCAGTAACTGCCTGTAGGCATATTTCAATTGAAAATAAGTGGCATAAAGTATATTTAAGTGTTTGGCAAAATATAAACTGTTGTCTGTATTTGCACTCACACTCAGCCCTTCAGCTGGTTCACCCCCAGATTAGAGCTAGATTCAGGAGGGTCCAAGAATTTGAAGTTCTGAGAACCATAGTGATAGGTCAGGTAAGGCCTTCTAAGTGGGCATAATAACTCAACCTCTGATAGACCATATGAGTAACCAGCTTTGAAAATATCAGGCTGAAAATTCAGCAGAGGACCCTGTGGTGAACCCAATGATACTCATCTAGCTTCATCCTCTCTATGCTCCCGCACAAGCTGATTGCAAGTAAAATCTTTTATTATCTTTGGGATAGTCAGGAATTCTTTACATTGTCTTTTCCCCCATCTGCTACCTTCTTTACCACCACCCCCAGCATCTATCAAGCCACCTAGGGAATTGGCCCGCCTCTGCTCCAGTGTGGGTCTTACATCCAGATCACCAATGTCAAAATCAATCTCAGAGACATCTCTGTGTCTACTATTGAGGATACACACTCCACCCTCTTTGATGTCTCCCCACTTTTTTGCTGCAAGCAATACTCAGCATAATACTGGTCAATTGAGCGCTCTAGTGCTGCCAAATTTGATCTATCCGAGGAACAGCTGCAGATTCTTGTTCCACATTAGGCAGTCCATTGTTTAGCTGAAGCGTTGAAAAGGCATCCATACAATAGCGCTCCCAGGGCCAAGACCAGTATTGTGCACTGTATTAGGCAACAGGTTGCATATCAGGTTGGGCGGCCAATCAGGAGTTACATTTAAACATGATGGAAGCCCTTGAAGCCTTGAGGGTGGCATTGCTCCCTTCCTTGGGGGTGTGTTCTGCACCCTGCTCATCTTTACCACCTCCTCCATACGGACTCTCTCTGTCAGAGCTAGACTGTCACCTTCAGCAGGCAGTCCAAAATAGCTAGGCGTCAAGACAACAGCATCCGCCACCTCAGCCTGCTCAAGCAGCTAATTAGGATTATTCAGCACAGCTATGGTGGCCAGGCCCATGGCCTTCTGGCTTCGGGCCACCCAATTAATGGTGGATTGCCAAAGTGGTTTACAGGACCCAGCCACCTGCATGCCAGATTGATTAATTACAGAGATCCTTTTTTATGATTGTCATCCTTGCGCGAATTTTCTCTACCACAGTGACCAAATTCACAGGCTCAACTGCAGCACTTCTTATATGCTAACCCTTTCCCCTTCACCAGCCCCAAATCAAGACTGCTCTCAGTCGTAAAACTCATCAAAAGTAGACCACTTAACAAGCTGCCTTACTTGCCACTCTCCAAATTCCAAAAAATAGAAGAGCAGAAAGGACCAATATGTGTCGGCATTAGGCATCAAGCTACTGCTCCCTCAATATCAACAGAGGCCGCTTCCGACAGCCAGCACTCATCTCTTTCAATTAGCAGCTCCTACAGTCAGCAGTAGAAATATGCCACACCACCAGCCAGCATGTAACTTTCATCCAACCACCTGCTCAGAGTACAATTTGTTTACAGGTTTCAGCAAAGGTTTGAGCAAAAGGTTAGGGCAAGAGATAAAATACATCTTCGCAAAGCATCTAGGGTGTTACTAGTTAGCCACCATCAACCAGGCTATGCTGTCTACAACCTCCTGCATCTCCCTCTACCTGTACAGCCGAGTGCAGCACTCAGAGTGGAAGAGCGGAACAGTGGAAGAGCCTCAAACTTCTAACACAAAACACAAGACAAACAAGGCACCCGGCAGCAAAGCAGGCAGCAATGCAAAGCAGGCAGAAAAGCAAATCATAGCAGTATCAGCAGCAGCAAGACAATCAAGTCACTTACCGCTCCTGAAGGGAAAAAACAATGCCAAACTGAAGGGTGTGAAATGCACTCCTCGAAGGCATTGTGGATACTTAGGGTGGAAACGCTGTGAACTACCTGATGAACAGATGCTGCACCGGCTGCAACGGCTCAAACTCTGCTACGAGATCCAAGCCACATTATTTGAACCAGGATTACTCTCTTTCATCTCGCCACATCAGCCTCCAGTGTGCGGATAGAACCTTACTCGTCAAGCCGCGGTGCTCACTACATGCAGCTGCTTTCATCTCTACAACTACTCTATTGGCCCAAATTTGAGGCTACCTCTTGTAGTTAAACCCAATGAGGAATTATCCCCAATTGGCTACCTAGGCATATGAAAAGCATAAAACTAACTGACATACCTTATGCCACCTAGATTACTTTTCAGAGGAAGCGGTGGAGTGGTTCCACTCCTTTCTTTCCAATCGTGAATCCAAAATTCAATGGGGCCAGGAATGTTAACCCACAGCTCTCATATGGTGTGGTGTCCCTCAGGGGGCAAATTTGTCACCTCTACTATTAAATTTATACATAAGGCTGTTCTGCTCTCTTCTGGACAACCTTGGTGTCTGTCTTCTTTACTAATTATGCAGGCGGCACTCAGGTTGTCATAGAAATATCGGGTGACTACAATACAGACACAGCAGCACTGACCAAAATCTGCAGACATATTAAAGCCTGGATGGCAAGGCATTGGCTATGTCTAAACAGCAACAAAACAGAGCTTCTGATCTTTGGGTCAAGGCAGGCCTGGGTAAAACTCAAGTTTTCAAGTTGGACAGAATGTTATCACAGTCCACACTAAGGTGAAAACCTTAGGCATCAAACTTGAAGCGACACTGAACTCAGATGCATATGTGAATCAACTGAGTAAGAATTGCAGTTATTCTTTCCATCTTCACAAAAGCATCTGTCCTTACATCTCAGAAGACAACTGTACTATCATTGCCCAAGCTACTACCTTATCAAGGCTTGATTATTGCAACTCCCTTTTAATTGGAGCCTCAGCAGCTAATCTAAGGAAATGTCAAGTCCTGCAAAACAATGCCTTACGCATTGTGAAGAAACTTACCAGATGTCAAAACATGTCCAGTCGTAGGTAGGAACTCCACTGGTTGCCATTTCAGGAACGTGTTAATTTCAAAGTGGGAACTCTGGTCCACAAGTGTGTTCACAGTGTTGTTCCCGTCTACCTCAAAGCACTGATGCCTGAATACCATCCAGCCAGAACATTGCGATCAACCAACAAAAAGCATATCATCTGCCTGAATTACAGGTGGACAAATGGCCTCAGTAGATCTTTTATGGTCAAAGCCGCCAAGTTCTGGAATGCTCTTCCGGCCACACTAATAGCTGCAATCTCAGAAAGTTCAGGAAGTCACTAAAGACCTTACCTTTTAAGAAATGGTCCTGGCTCCTGCCTAATCTGTTCATCTTTGTCCCATTCTTTATGTATGTTATGGTGTGTAAATGTTCCTGCATCCCGATGCAGCACATTACCAATAAACAAATAATAAATAAAACATCCCCCTACTCCTACCCCGTTTGGAACCCCCCAAGCCTGGAGACACCAAAAGAACCAATGGAAGAATCTACTTTTCTGAGGGAGTTGGAAGATGAGGTGTTCTCAGTAGGAGAGTTAGATCACGCTGATAACTCAGTAATAACATCTGAAGAGATAGGGATTCTCGAGGTCCTCTGTCTCACTATAACATCTGATAAAATGAATATAATGGACTCTCTGTTAGAATGCCTACTGGGCCACCAAATGCAGGCTGGCACTCGATTTCAAGAGGGCTTAGATCGAATAACAGCTAGCCAACAAAGACCAACAAAGACTAATACTCCCAATTGGTAGGTTCCCATGTCATATTTGATGTCGGGCCTTGAAACACTTGTGTATAGGCGCGTTATAAATGCCTTATCATATCATATCATATCATATCATGTCCTGGGTGTTAGTGTTAGCAGTGCCTGGCAGTGGTTTGAGTTATGGTTGCATAGCTTACCATAACTAGCAAATCTCTCCCATCATCCACTGCACCTACTCTGCATCCTAGTTCAGTGTCCACTATACACCGTAATGTGACCAGTGGCCAGTGGTGATTGGCTTGCATCCATGGCCACTCTTCACAATCCATGGGGCATGGGCTTCAGCCATGCCACATGCCCCAATAAGCAAATCTGAGTAAACATTTGTCCTTGCAGAGGGCCAGGACCACTGCCCAGGCACCAAAGTTACACCACTATTTTTTGTACTCACATTTTAACACATTCAAAAAACTATAAACACAGGACAGATTTTCAAAAGCATGCTTTCATGTCCTTGCTGATGGTCCTTGCGCATGTTTGCAGCAATCCCGTCCAGCACTTCGGGCTGCAGTCACAAGCATAATTTTCTTTTCCCATTCAAACCTAGGGCTTTGTCCATGCTGCATGCCCCAATAAGTAAAAAACCATGCTTTCAGGTCCTCGCTGATGATGATACCACACGTTTGTTGTAATCCTGCGCAGCACTTTGGGCTGTAGCCGCAAGCAAAATTTGTATTTTCCATTCAAACCCAGGGCTTTGCCACACTGCATGCCCAATAGGCAAATCACCTGATCGATGGAGGTAAGAAACAACCTCTCAAAGCTAAGGTACAGGCTGTGAAGATTTGGGATATCCTCACCACACAGACCCAGGTAAGAGACTTTCTAGGTCTTACCGGGTACTACCGCTCATTCATCAAAGGGTATGGACTATTGCCATGCCCCTGAATGATGTGAATTCCAAGAAAATGCCAAAGAAGGTAACTTGGACCCCTGCTGACAAAACTCCTTTCAGGATGTAAAAGACGGATTTTGCAGGACACCAGTTCTGAAAGTGCCAGACTATGGCCAGGAGTTAATTAGACAGAGATATGCTTGTGATTTTGGGATTGGTGCAGTGTTGGTGCATCTGAACTCTCAAGGGGTAGAGCAACCTGTTACCTGCATTAGCAAGCAATTGACTAAAAGGGAAAGGAACTGGGCCATAATTGAAAAAGAAGATTCTGCGATCAAGTGGACAGTAAAGAAACCGAAACCCTACATCTTTGGTTTGAATTTTACTATCCAAACCCACCACCAGCCTCGTCAATGCTTAATGGCAATGCAAGGGGAGATCCCTAAGATTTTGCGTTGGGCCATAACCCTACAGGGATTGGATATGGACCTCCAGCAAAAGCCAGGCTCCCAGCATGGATATTCACATGATCTCAGCTGGTACTTTTGCCTAGATGATGAGCTAGACCCTCAGGAGGGAGAGGGATTGCATGTTGAGATTGGGGGCATGTCAGGAATTCGACCATCTGAACGGTTGGTGTGTGCTGACCTGGGCTTTTTTGAAATGTTTAATTAAATGGAATGATGGTAGAGCAACTTCAGGAAAATGTGTGGGACTAATCCACATAGATTTTCCTATGCTCACACCACAACAAACACATAGACATGTGTACTATGGGTGGACACAGCCTGCAGGCACAGTCCACCCTATCATATTTAGTTGGGCTATGGCAGCTAGATGTACACTATGTCATCTCCAGAAAGGGGGAGGATCAACCTTCCCCCTACCATCGCCAGCCTGATTATCTAACACAGGCTTCATGGATCCATTCTGCTCTTTTGTTGGGCCCTGCATCTGGTGGCAGCGATTACCATACTAATAAAGTGTACTTCAAACAGACCCACCTGGGGCCTGGCTGCAGAGGTTAACAAAGGAGACAGGAAACCCCAACAACCTTTCATAAGGTATGAGAATGTGGTTTGCAGGAGCCAGAGTCTTGACTCACTGCAGCTTCAAGGGAGACCTGCTGCTTTAATCAGGAACCACAGAGTGATACATTAAGCAGAGAGACCTTTTGTTCCACAACAGACAGGAAGATGGGTGGGATTTAGTATCACAGTCTTCACCCCTTTGCCTTTCCTGTTGCAAAGCCTCTGGTTATGACCTCACACATACAGGAGATTGTTTGTAGGGAACCCAGTATTGGTTCATTAAGGTAGGTTTAGCCTAAACCAATCACTGTGGCCCACTTGCCTGTAAAAGAGGGCTGAGCCCCTGTTTGGGAAGATCATCTGACAACTTCATAAGAAGCAGGAAAGAAGAATTCATCCTTTTACCCTGGCAGAAGGTATATTCCGCCAGTGAAGGAAGGCCAAGACATCCAATGAGGGACGCAAGATCTCTACCCTTAACGGCTCCCAGGGGAGAGAGCGAGATGAACTCAGAGCCCCTCCCCCCACCCATTGCTGCTACAGATCCGCTACCCAGCCAGCACACATAGTGCCCTGCTAAGCTCTGGAGCAAGCTCCCTGGGCAGGGAGTGCCATAAGGTCCCAGTACCTACAACCAAGGACAAGGCAGCTGCCTGCAAAACACTCCTCAGCTTTGGGCCCTCTGCCTTAAAGAACGACACAAACCCATTAAACAAGCTGGGAAAAGTGCCTCGACAAGCATCTACTGCTGTCTGCCGTAAAGGAAATAAGAGCCAGTTGAGTTCCTCGATCCACAACTGATGGCAACACTGACCATTGTCAAGCCGCTGTTACTTAAAGACATCCAAGACGTCTTGACCAGTGCTTCAGAACTGCCATTCAGCACTGAGACAATGATTCCAGACCCTGAGCCGCCTTGTAGGCCAGCCTGCAGTCGTCCTTCCAGGATCGCTTACCGAACTGTTGTGCTGCCTGATACCCGCAGCGACTCCCCTCCCGGAATCTGTCACAGGAGCCTTCAAAGTACTCTGAAGCCGACTCAACCCTGTCAAGCACCAAGAACATCTACAACGCTGAGAGTTCATTTAATTCAGTTCAGTTCCATGGGGGTGTCTGAACCGTGTCTCCCAGATGTTTGGGTCCAATAAATCTGCGTGACTTCTTGCTCAGTGTACACTTCTTTTGTGGTTACTATTCATCCTTGGAATTATTTTTTATGGAGGTCCCCTGGTGCACACCTTAGGCAGCTGCAACTGACACTCCACTGCATGCTCCTGTGGTGTGTAAAAGGATCCAGATGCTGCCACAGGCGCACATCAATCTGCACCTGCCCTCACCCATCTGCCCTACGACATCCCCTCATCACCTGAGTTAAACGACTTGGCGCATGCGCAGAATAACCTGGATTTAGAGGGGGACACTGATGCTAGTGTACAACACGACAGAGGTCACAGGGTTTTCAGGTCAACCTGCTATTGCCCCAGTGCTCCCTATGGCCCACAGTCCATTGCACATTATTCTCTCATTGCTAAATGGAGAACGCTGGACACGATGGAGAGGCAACATATCAACCTATACACAATTGCAGACACCCAAGTGCAGCATCTTCAAGGAAACCATGACTATGTGCCGCAAGCCTCACAGGGTCCATGGACCAGCAGCAACAGCAATCGTCATTGCCAACTGCCGCCCTGACTGTTGGACAGAGGGTGAGAGAGCTGACAGAGGGCATGTCAGCATTTGCTAAACCAATGCAGGACATCATGCGCTTGATCATCCAACACATTGTGGGGCCAGAGTCTGACCTGTCCCCCTCAGTGACCCCCACAGTTCCATGAGAAATTTCGCCCACCCACAGACAGAACTACCTGACATGGGCCAGAGGCCAAGGAGATGATTGTCACCACATTATAATTGTTTCACCAGGCACAGGGGAAGGTGGATGGGTATGGGTGTTGGCAATGGGGGAGGTGGGTGGGGATGGGTGATGGGGATGTGGGAGGTTAGTGTGTATAGATGTCGGGGATGGGCAGGTGGGTGGGTATGGGTGTTGGGGACGGGGAGGTGGGTGGTTATGGGTGTTGGGCATGTGTGTTAGGGATGGATGTTTTTGACACTACACTAATAAATACTTGTTCACTTGAAGCAATGCAAGGACAATCCTTTTTGTTTGAATATGATGTATTCAAGACATGGCAACATACAAAGTTGAACAGCAGGTGATTATCGATGTGTTCAGAAATAATTGCCAATTCATTCTTGCCGCACAATATGACCATTCATTCCCTCCTCCCGCTCACTGAGTAGCAGCACAGCACCTGCAGGTATTGAGTCATTGTCTTCTGAGGTAGGCATGTTCTCATGAGGGGGAGCGGGACATTTCACCTGAGGGAAATGATATGTAGCATGGCACAAGCAAGAACTATTTGTCCAGCCTTCTCTGGCCTGTAAATCAAGGCCCCATCGGTCCTGTGTAGACACCAAAAATAGCCCTTCAGTAGACCAAAGGTCCACCCTATGAACAGCTGGTCCTGGTGTGTGTCTCATTGTAGGCCACTTCCTGTGGCATAAGTGGGTTGCACACAGGTGTCATTAGCCATGGTGGCTGGGGGTATACAGAGTGCCCTGCAAGGGCAAAGATCACACATGTCAGTCACAGTGCTTTATGGATGTGTTGCTTTTTCTAAAGGCGTTTTGATGGACACTTGCCTTTTCCATGTATTGTCCTACAACTTAGTTGTCCATTTGGATGCAGAGCCATTCACTATGGGGGACATATTACTTGTCATGTTACATCATGAACACATTTCACACTCTCATAGGCTGTGATTGGCATAGCAGACTACATGTGTCCTGATGGGTGATTTGTGGGTCATGTGCAAGTTTGCACTGTCTGTGTTCCTTCCATTACGGCTTCACATTACCATGGCTATCAAATTACATGGCGTTCATTTCTGCCTATGTTGCATTGTCTATGTGCAGTGTTGAGCTGAGACATTCTATGTTTGTGTATGTGCCTCCTTGCATTGTGTTTTCTACAGTCCTCTGTTTGTGTATTGCTTGTTTGTTGGGGCAATATGCATCACCTATGTACTACTGCATTTCCCTGCATGTCCTAGTCCTGTGGGTTGGTGGCTGTCATGTGCGCGTGCGAAGGCAGGTCCTGCATGTACAGGGCCTTGGTAGGGCATTTATTGATCAGTTGTGGTAATGTCACCCCCCTTTACCATTGCATATCACTGGTGCTAAAACATCGGTTTGTGTGATGACACTTGTACTCATCCAGTATCCATCTCTGTCGGCCCCTGTAGCTCTCCATGTATGCAGAGAGTGTGCTGTTCCGTAGTACCATAGCTTTGTGTGTGGACTAGGGAAGCAGGCACAGCAGTGTGTCATCACAAGGTTAGCCGAAAGTGGGGGCCACACAAAATCAGCCAAAATAAATCAGTCTTTTTCATGTGCGTCCAGAGGCATTGCTAGGGAGGGGGACCGAGGGTGCTATAGCCCTGGGTATTTTGGTTGTAGCCCCAGATAGAAGCTCAGGGACTCCGACCAAAAGGCTATGGCTAGCCTGAATCCTGCCAATCCTGACATTCGCTTAGCCCCTGATCTTTTCCAGACCTGGCAACACCCCTTTGTGCGTCCTTCAAAAAGCGCAAAAATTATATAGAACCATGGAGTGATATGGCTTACTTTGCGGTATAGCATACCTGAGGGGGCACCAACGTCACATGGGTGCAGTCCAGAGTGGCAATTGCGTTGGGCAGGTGGGCTGTTGTGTAGAAACATGCCTTCATGGTAGTAATCTGTGCCAGAGCGGTGGGCAGGGAGATGTTCCGGGAGCCATGGCACATGAGTGCTTCCAGCATCTGCACAAGCACATATACAAATGTGGGCTGTGACATACCATACTAGTAGGTGCCAGTGTTAAGGAAATGAAGGACCAGAACAAACTTCAGCAGCGCAGATAAGGCAGGTCTGATGTTAATCATGCTCTGTGTCTTGGGTGAAGGCCTGGACCGGGGAATGTGCACTCACCTTGCATCGCATCTCCTCCGCCTCAAACCGCTGCCCCTGATTCTGTTCCTGCCTCTGCAGCTTAATGTGGAGCAGCAGGTGCTGCATGTCCCAGTTTGTGACAGCATGTTGGAAAGTGTGTCTGGGTCAGGGGCAGGCCTTTTGTATTCTTTCAGAGTGGATTGGGTGCACCTGTGACTGTGTTTTCGGTGGAATTACCACCCATTTTTTGGCAGCATTTCTTGGTATTTTTAAACTTGTGATTCTGTGGAAATGCCGCTTTCACTCTTGGCAGTAATTCTGCTGGCGTAATTAGTGCTGGGCTAATTCCGACAGACGTTGGCGGAATTCAACCAGGGATAAATCTGCCAGCGACATTAGCACCAACTTCTTATTCGACGGGGTGGTAAACTGGCGGTAATTCCATTACTGTCACATTTACTGTATAACGCCAAACTCATGATGAGACCCCATGTGTGGGTTACAAGGTTTTGTTGAAGAGGTGGCTGCAGGCATCCTTCAGAAGTTAAGGAATGTTATGAGGAAGAAGGACATACATTGATACACATATGAACAGTCTGACCCGTGAAGTACATACTTTAAACAAATATAACTGCACATGCCTCTCATAATGGATTTGTGATTTTCATTCTTGCAAGCACTTCCATAAAACATTGTATTATGCATATCTGTTTAAAGTACAAAAGCTGATTTGTCCCCAATGCATGCTCCCTTGAGACAGTGTTACAATTATTCTAGACTCCATCTGAGGACAAGTTTCTTGCAGGCGCTGGGCTAAAAAAGGCGCGCGGCAAAGTCTAAAGAAATCCATGAAGTCATCTATTTCCACGTTGAACGCATTCCCCAAGGAGGCGCTAGAGACACCTCTGAGGAAATGAATCACCCACTTGCAGTGGACGGGAAGGAAAGTTATGATTAGAAATCTAAAGACCGAAATGTGATGACTGTTAATAAATGGATGCCAGTCGCAAACATTCATTCATTGTTATCATTGCGGAAATGATTGCGTTGCTCGTCTGCCAATTAATGACCTATCACATTTCTCGCGAGAAGTAATGCAATTCCAATACATGCCCCCGCATTCATCTGTTGAAGCTCCCATTGATTGTGAGCTGCATGGCTTAATTGTATGATCTGCTATGAGGAATGACGGGAGGCTATAACTCTGTGCTTGTATCGATCCCTTACACTCCATGCAGGTTTCAGTCCCACTGTATCAACAATCGTCATTTTCCCACCTGGTTCATTTTCCTATTTGTGCATCTGTTCAATAAAGAATATTACACACTCTGAGCCTGTTGGCCAACAATGCTAAATGGTTTAAGAGATAGGAAAGGAGTCTGGCCATTTAGAACTCATATGGAAAGTTAAAAGGAATGTATTTAAATCCAAGTTGAATAGCAACGCAAATCACAATCCCAGATTGTGAAAAATCGCTGAAACTATGGCACATGTGCCATTTTATATGAACAATAACTATGTAAGATTTTGTTCCTAAATGCATTGATTCATATCCCCTATTTCTTCGAGATGTGTGAAATGCCATTCACTGGTATAGCTCAAAGGAGGGGTGGGGGGGAACTCATCAAAGGCCAATTAGTACTAACCAGCAGCACATCATTATGTGAAGTATTTCATCAGTGGATATGGTCAGCAAATATTTATTTTAACCGTATAAAAACAGTTGTGCAATGCAAAACACCTTCGTATATACCCACATGTGAGGCAGCACATCCGAACGAGGTCCTCTGTGTGCAATGCACAGGCCCTGCCACACTCCCACAGTCGCGCCATTCTCACATGCTGACACTCTGCATGCACCAATTAAAAGGAAGCAGAGAGATTATGCAGGAGAGTGTGGTGATAAAGCGCTGTTTTCAGATCTACATGTAAACCATATGAACGCCTTGGGCAGACAGATGAGAACATAATCTCATTAGCATTGCAGAGGAAAAGCAGGTGCAAGTCTTTTCATGTGTTTATGAAGATATGCACAAGGTTAGAGGGTGTTCTGATCACATCCTCTTTCCGCAATGCAAAACAATGCTGTGGAGCCCCTTTTAGTGCGATGACGGTGGCCATAGTGAGATGGTGAGCCCATGATATCTCCAGTGCTCACAGTTATACATCACAATAAGAATGTTCTTAGACCTTCCGGCAGGAATATGGGGTGGTGCAAGACACGTTAAGGTATGAGAAAGCACATCGTTGCATTCCCCTTGTTTACTGGGGCACTTCAAGTGCATGCTTCCCCCTGTGGAAGCCGGAGGCAGAAGGCAGACGTGATATAACTGCCCACAAGCCTCACAGGAAGGAGGTTGACACCTCATGCTCTCAAAACAACAGCATTTTCTGAAAATTCCCAATCATGGAGAAAGCCAACCATTCTCCACTTCCATGAAGTAAAATATCGCGAGGAAGCTTGTACACTGACTAGCCGCTAAAATATGCGTATGCATGAGGGAAAACAAATCTCGCTTTCCATGTGTTCTTTCTTCTTTATAATTACAGGAAAACTCATTAGGATAAAGATACTGAAGCAGTAGACCTCGCCTAAAAGGAAGGATACATGATATGTGTTACCCACATTCATTCTGGTTGGTTAAAAAACAAAACAAACGTGGATACCATTTTAAAATGGAGTGCGCAAGTTGTACATTAAGGATTATATGACATATATTATTTTCTAAGAATGTCAGTGCATGTTTACAGAACCACACACATAGACATCACTACCCTCATACACATGCTCCCTCCTATCATCACCTCCTGTACAAACATTAGAAAAGGCTCTCCGTTTCAGGAGAGAAAAGATTACCTCCACAAACCTGAAGGAGAACATTTTGTGGCCACTAAATGACAGTCATGTCACAATTGATACAAATCTGGAAGGTGTTCAAATAAGTATGTTTGTGTCATGGTAACACACATTTTAACATTAAGGTGAGTGTTGTTTTAATTGAAATACACACCAAGACCTATGTGCATCATGTACTAAGGGATTGAAGCATACAACGGTTTTTTATAACAAATACATTTGTCGAATTTAAAGATCTTTGATTTTGGTATCAAGCCGCCAGATTTCCTCATTGACACTATTTGTCCACTACACCTATCTCATATAGACATAAAAAAGGAAATAATGTATATGGTTCTAAATGTTAATAATGTGTTTTGCTCAGTAAGACAAGTGAACCATTCTTATTATGAATACAATATTTGTTGGAAGCAATCATCAGAAAATAACATTGTAAAATGTTAATAAAGAGCCTTTTTACAATGCTAATACAATTAAATAATTTCGTTTTCCTAATATTTTCATTTGTAGAAAATGCACACCCTTTTGTCTCACATTTGAACACTGGGCATGATTTACACAAAAAAAGCTAAGTCCACAGAGCCAGAACATTGCGCAGACTAAGAAGCCGATTCATGGAATTAATGTGCGCTGACATTTTCGGCACACAGCGATTCATGGAAGTCCGTGCGTGTGTAAATCCCTGGATGTGTGCTAAAATTCTGCGTGGCACATGCTGGCGCACACGTCTCCAAACAGCGTGCGCTAAGCACACAGCGAAAGCGCACATAGCGCAGCGCACACAACAAAAGTAGGCGGAACAGGGGGCGTAACACGCGAAATGGGGAACAACACGTGAAAATGTGAACGTTACGGGGGAAGTTCAGGAGGCAAATGCGTGGACGGCCCACACACGCGTCTACAACATGTATTCATGGAATCGAACAGGGCTAATGCGTGCGCCAAAAAAGACGCGCTAATCCGGAAACACGTACGCCAGCAGGAAGCAGCCGTACGTGGACCCGTGCAGCATAAATGTGAGCGCAAACAACAATATACCGTTCCTAGCAGCAGTGGTCATGGGATACCGCAGGAGGAGGAGGAGGATAGTCAGGCCCAGAATTTTTACACCCAGAACCAGCCTTTTTGGGATGCCTGATGACCAGGTGTATGGGAGGTACAGGTTTCCATCTCACATAATACTCGACCTGGTGAGTGAGTGGGAGGATGACCTCACATCACCCCCCCCTGTGCTCCCAAGCACTCAGCCCCCTGGAGAAGGTCCTCAATGTACTGCACTTCTTGGCCACTGGATCATTTCAGTGGACAAGTGCTATAGTGGGGGGGGTGTCACAGGCCACGCAGTCACGCTACCTACACCAGGTGTTGGCCATCATGACTGCACACCCATCTGTCCGCAGGCACATATACCTGCCCAGAATACCTGCAGAAAGGCAGGCTGCCGTCCAGGATTTCTATGGGGTGGCACAATTCCCCAAAGTGCTAGGTACCATTGATTGAACCCATGTGGCTCTACGTCACCCCATGGCATCTGAGCACATCTATAGAAACCAGAAGCACTGGCATTCCATCAACGTGCAGGTAGTATGTGATGCCAAGGGAATCATCACCTCAGTATATGCCAACTATCCAGGGTCCACCCACGACAGTTTCATTTACAGAATGTCAACCCTAAACCGGGACCTAGAAGCTGGGTGGCATGGCGATACATGGCTGCTTGGTGAGTATAAATGCCACTGCACATGCATGCATGTCAGATACTGAGTAATGTCACAACCCCACTAATGATACCCATCACCACCTCCCGAGGGGGCAGTGCCTACCCTCTGAGCACCCACATGATGACACCAATTCGGAACCCCACCACGCCACCCGAGGTTAGATACAACACAGCCCATATTGCAACCCGGGGCATAGTGGAGCGCACATTCGGAGTGCTCAAGTCACGCTTTTGCTCCCTTGACCGCTCTGATGGGCAGCTGTTATACGCTCCCCCAGTAGTGTGCAGGATCATAGTGGCAGCATGTGTCCTGCACAATGTTGCAACACACCGGGGCCTGCCGGTGGACATGGTGGTGCCCCACATCCCCAACCACATGCACGCCCGCTGCGCATGGGAGGGGAAAGGGCACGTGGTGAGGCAGCCCGTACGCAGCTGGTGGCTAATTACGTCACAGGCACCACTTAGCCGCGAAAACCTGGAACAACATCCCTAAAGTAATAAGGAACACCAAAGATCACCATAAATTCAGAAAACTACTAAAAACCTGGCTCTTCAACACCAGAGACTAAAACCGAAACAGCAATAAGACAAATGACACAACAGGAAAGGACATTGACAAGCCCCTAGAACCGACAGAAGTACTTTGAGCACCAGTAGGGCTGACGCTGGACACAGGGGTCCACCTGCGAGACCCAGGGAGACGGAGGCAACAACTCCAGACAACCCTTACCATCCCCCACCGCACGTACAGCCACAACTAGGTACCACGGGGTTGTGGAACGGACGAGATACCACCAATCACCACACAATCAGAAGTATGGACACTAGCAGGTGCGCTAGTCATGTGGGTGGGGGTGAGGAGCATGCAAAGTTATTAAGGGAGCGGACGGAGGGGACAGCTAAATTCTCAAACAGCCTCCATTGCAAAAACGGGCACGTACCTCCTGAGGCACAGGGTGCGCAAGCACCCCGTCGTGTAAGATTACACGAGCCCAACCGGTCAATCCAGGATAGAGATACCAACTAACCAATACCACTAACAATTTCCTTCTCTGCATACACCTCTCAAACTCCAAACCAAACACAACCACAAACCTCCAGCACAACAAACCGCACGAACTTCACTACACTGAAACAACAAAACAAAAAACACACATAGACTCGCACATCAGCACACGATGACTACCGGCCGCATACACTTCAGGCCCAGCCGACGGAACCACCGGGCTTAGGCTGCCAACAGCACATCACTGCAATCTTGCACTTTTCCAGCCCCCACCCACTAACCCACCTCTCCCTCCCTCTTTCAGAGCCGCCAGAGCGCCAGGGGAAAACTCCGGTGGTGATAGTGTGCGGTACTAATGTCCTTTAACATTAACATTAACATAAAATCACACCCCTGTGGAGTGCACACAGCCCTGGCACATACCAGCTGACAATCAATGATGATGACATAAGGGGCGCTCAACTGTCACAACCATACCATCCTGAGATTGGTCACCTGGAAGTGTTACATTGTGTGCATCCCTACCTACCCAAAGATCACCAATGCTGTGTCATCAAAAGACATACATCTATGCTGCTAAATTCATTACCCCTTTGGTAAATACAACATGAGAACAGCCCATGTCACCCAACCCCTCCCCATCTCCACCACCAAACACACCATGGCATGTCATGCAATGTGAAAGCAAACAAAGCAATGCACAAGACCTGACACAAGTGTCACAAAGTACAGTGTCCCTAATGGAAACTGCCCACACACAATATGCTCCCAGAAATGTATAACTAACAGCACACAATACCAAATACTTACCACCAACACAATGCTGCAACACACCTTCGAAAAATGCAAAAACATGACAGTACTAAGTTCAAGTAGTGGTAGTCTTACAACCTCAATACGCCAGCACATCGACCCCTTCCAACTGTAGAGTGTTGCTGCCACGCAAATGTCTCAGTGTACTGCATACAACATGAACTGCATCTGCAAAGTAGACGGCCTTGTGAAGACATGAGGAAGGAACCTGCAGATTAGGAGGAAGACATGGATGCACAAGCACATATCAATACACCTTGCAATGTATAATATAACAACAATATCCACTAGGGATGTCTACACAGTATTGACTACAGACTGCCCAGACAGCTCATGGGAGCCCAACGTCACTGTGTAATTCACTTTCACTTGGTCACACCCTTTGCAAGCCCATGGAAACGGGAAGCAGGAGGGGTGTGTGTCTCACAAACCCAAGCATCTAAACCAAACTCAGGACAAGCCTGCATGTGCCCAGCCGGAATACAGTGGATGCCCACGGGAGCCACACAAGGCAACACACTGTAAAAAAAATAATAATAATCAAAAATGGCCATGTGGGGGCGAGGGAGGGCGGGGGAGGCCACCCAGGAGGTTCGAGGACAGGGTGCACACCAACACCCACCTGCGTCGATGTTGCGAAAAAAAAATACCTCCTTGGGCTTATGGCCTGCACGGCTATGCCATTGTGGGAGAACTGCTGTCGCTCTGCTCATCCTCTGCTGATGCATCAGGAGGGGGTGGCACTATGGGAAGCAGCCCACGCAAAGCCCTGGTATGGTCCTCCATGGCAGCAAGCATGTGGGTCTGGAAGGTCTGATTCTGGAGGATTAAAGTGCGGAGATCCCCATGCAGCACATCTCGGGTTGCCTGCATTTCTGCACGCATGGCCTTGCGTGATGCCCTGATCTCCTCACGTGTTGCATGCAGCTCAGCTGAGAGCAAACTTGTGAGCTGCTCCAGCTGCTGTTCTGCCCTAACATTTCGGGAAGCCTCAAGTTCAAGCAGACTCTGCCTGAGGTTATGGAGTTCCACCCTCAGGGCTTCCCTGTGGCCCTGTGACTCTATTGATATGGATTCGCGCAGAGTCTCCAGTGCCACCCGTCGGGCCCTTTTGGACACCAACATGTCTTCCCTGTGTGATTGGCAAATGGAGTCTGTTGCCTGCTGTTGTTGCTCCATCTCCATTTCAGGGGGGATAATGGAAGTGGCCACCCCCTCCATTGCCTGAGCCATCATTTCTACTGATGCTGCCTGTTGGGTTGCTATACCGTACATGGAGTTTTCCCATACAGTATTGCCTGGTGGCACACGGCCACCGCGTCGACGGGCAACACACCTGTTTGGGGCAAGGCGATCTGCACCTTGCTGTGCTGGCACTGCCTGAGGCTGCAGGACTGCATTCCCCCTCTGATCTGCTGGCCCAGGAACAGGATCAGATGCTGTGGAATGTGACCCTGCATCCGTAACCACCAAAGGCGGACCTACCAACACTGACATCCCCATAGAGGGTTCTACCCCTGGTCCAGGTGGGTTGGACAGAACAGAATCCCTGCCAGAAACACTTACCTGCGACAGCACATAAGTCTCATCATCCGACTCAGCACCTAAATAGAGGTCTGGGGAGGTGCACCCAGAGGCACCCCTGGACAGTATGGTCTGCAGTAACATTGGGTTTTCACCCACCACCACAACACATCTCCCACTGGTGCCCGTTCGTGCCTGAGATTCCTCCTGGGTCTGCACCATCTCCTCAACCTCAACAGCACCAAGTGCGTCATCACCTGCAAAAACATGAAAGACAACAAATGGAAACAGGCATGAGCACCATAGCACACACATAGGCCGTGACAAGCCAGAGATCCAGTACATGATTTACACATGTCCCACATGACTATAACCCCGCCATGCATGCACTGTCAAAGAGTTGGAAGTGGAGTCAAAAAGGCAGACACTGGGGAGAGCAAGATGGAAAAGCAACACATTTGCAGCATGTTGGGTAGCACTGGCATCACACATCAGGCTTTGGGTGGCATGTCCAATACACATACATGACACATGCCACCACACAGATATCATGTAGCATAGCCACGTTAAATTACAAAACTACAGCAATATGTCAGTGAATGAGTACTGTCACACATCCATGTCACATCGACATCATGCGAAGATTGATGCTGAATAGTGTTGCAAAATATGCATGTGCCACACACTGAAACACATCCAGTGTCCAATAACACAGTCATTGTGGGCTGATCAACGGTTGGTCACTTTAACATTACAGGAAACATCTGTCATCTTCCACATGCAAACAGGCCCTAACAAAAAATGTCTGCAGCCCAATACTCCATCGGCCTGAATGATGTAATTATTAACATAACCAAGTTAAAATATTGGCCGAGTGTAGGCTGTAAACAATGACCGAAGCATATTACATATGTTGCAATAGGGCAGAATAATGCGTAGCAAAAATGGGAGAGTGGAAACAATCAGCCTGAATGAACACTTACAAAATCTGAACAATGTAGTTGCAAGATGACAGTTCAAGGTAAAGTGCACTAATGTGGGCCTAATTGGCAACTGTGGGCAGAAGGGATACAGTCATACCCAAATCCAAGGCACGTGAATGTATGGGAGGAAGCAAATGGGTGACCCATAACACTCAGGAGTACACACTCTCACCTGGCACTCAATCAGAACCCATCACCCAAACAACATACACATGGATTACACACACACGCATGGGCACTCACCGGACAATGCATCGTAATCAGGTAATTCTCCCATACCTTGGATCTGTTCCTCTGTGACGAAGGTCCCAGCAACAGACTCATGTTCAGTGAGTTTGTTGTCCTCTTGTGAAGACCCACCGCCAGTCACCAGAGTAGCGGCATGATTTGAGGCCAGCTTGTTCTTTGCTCTGCGTTTCAGGTCATTCCACCGCTTGTAGCAATCATCAGCTGTGCGCCTCACAAATCCAAGGGCACTTATGCAGTCCGCGATGGTCTGCCAGTGTGCCCTACGTTGACCAGGTGTTGTCTTGCACCCTGCAGTCACCAACATTTCGCGGCTATGTGCCGACACATACCTCACAAGTGCATCAAATTCGGGTTCATTAAAGCTAGGCTTCCTTGACATGCCGGACTGTGTAGCCGTGTCTGGGGTCTCAGCCAGGAGTACCAGAGCAGCCTTCTTCCTCTTCTTCAAAGGTGGAGCAGAGCCTGAGTGGCTTGCGCCGCTATGGTCAGTAGGGACAGAAGCGCAGGTGGACTGGGTACTGGGAGTGTGTGAAGGCACAATGACCATAGTTCTTGGTGCAGGCATTGGCTGAAGTGTGATGTTGGCAGGGGCAACGTCAGTTTGATGGACCAGGACCGACACTGTCCTGGCTGGGAGACTCAGAGCTGGGGTGGATAGAGCTGCAGCTTCCCCTGCAGCCTCTTCACCCTGCCTACTTGGGGCAGCAGATGGCATTGCTGCCCCAGATCCACGTGGCCTGGTGACACCAACTTGCACCGTCACACGTGCCTTAGACTTGCTGACCTGGAAGTCAGCTTGGGAGTCATCCTGTGCCGGCTCAAGTGCCACAATGGGCTGGTCCAACAAGGGCTGAGCTGGGATGGTGTCAGCCATGTTTCCCTCAATCATGGGGGGGCATGGGTGTCCCTGATTGGTCCTCCACACATGGAGGTCTAGGGGCACCCTGCAAATCCTGGCCACGTCTCCTACCGCAACGCCCACCTTTTGGAGGTCAGCCACCTTTGCCTCCATTACCGCTAGGTCGCCTCCCAACCATGGCACTGATGTTGTTGTGCGTATGGGAGTTGCAGTAAACAATTGTCCTGGGCAATTGGGGGTGAAAGGGGAAGGGTACTAGATGGAATTCGTACCCTAGTGCTCTAGCAAGGCTGTCTGTGACCCCTGGGGGAAGATGACGGGTCACGCAACGCACAGGCACCCTAAAAACAAAGATTTACGTGCATGCAACCCCTCGTAGACCACATGCGTGGAAAAATGAACCCGCACTACGCTGTGGCACCCAGGAACACAAAAACAAGCGTACATGTGTTACACGCAGACTACAATGACCTCTGAAGGGGTACGCGACACACGGGGCAAGCACAGTTGGTAAATGCGTGCGCGACTCACCGTCTGCCTGGAAAAAGAATGTGAAAAAAACACGCGTGTGCACGTAGGCAACAGCCCCACCAAAAAAAGAACTGTACGCTGTCTGAAGAGAAAGGACAAAAGAAGAAGTGAACGCTGTTTGAGGAAATAGGCCCAAAAGAAATGAAGAATGCTGTCAGAGGTAACGGGGAGTACGAACTTGAAACGTGTGAAGTAATCGCTTGTGAACCGACAAGAAGTACAGAATTCACCCACTCGCTCTCCACGAAAAGCACGTACAAGGGAATGGGGTCCTACACGTACCTTTTAAAGCGGCCTACACGTACAGCGTCACTTACGCGTGTACGAGCTAAGGCCCTTTCCTCCAATTACACAAGCTGACACTCGGACGTGCAGTTTTTGGACATGTGCGATGAACATGCTCCCGTGTTGATGGAAACACCCGTGCGCGTCACATCACTTACGCACGTAGGCCCTTTCCTTGGATTACATGCATCCACACATGGATGTGCAGTTTTTCCACGCGCGCTGAACCACTATGCCAACGTCACGAGGGAAACGCCTGCACGAGTCACGTCAAAGAAGCGCTTACGCGGTAAGGGCCATTGGTCCAATGAAACCACGTACGTGTGCTGACGCGCTTATGAGCGAAGGGCCTTTCCTCGAATTACACGCTAACGTGCAAGATTTTCACGTGCCAAATCACTACGTATCAAGCTGGTCACGCAACAACACACGTAATACCACGCTCCTGCCCAGAAGGCTGAATTACTGCCCCCCAGAGCCCTGAGCACGCTCTCACCTGCCATCTGCTGCTGCCTGACTGCCTGCTGCCCACGTGCCCTGCTATTTGCTGCCTGCACTTCAGCCAGGGGTGCAGTTGCTGTGACCACCGCTGCTGGAACCGAAGACTCCCGACTGCGATACCATCGCTCCACAGCCCAGCCCCAGGACCCAGTTGCCCACCCACTCCTGCCTCTGGGGTTGCCATGTCGGGCACAACACCATCTGGCACCACTGGCAACCCCCAGCCAGAGAGGCAAAGGGCCACCAGGGAAGTTGGCGTCCTGGTGGAGCAAGTCCTGGGGCAGTATGATGCCCTCTTTGGAAGTTTGCGCGCCGACAATGCAGTCCGCGACTTACACCATGTCAAGAAGCGCTGGGAGGACTTCAGGTCCAGGACCCTCAACAAGGCCCGGCGCCTCTTGAAGGCAGCAGATTCCAAGGGGTGCCGGGGACATCTGTCTGACCACCAGATGATGGTCCTGGAACACATATGCCCAGCGCTCCACGTCCAGGTCCTTGAGAGGCATACCCGTCTGGAGTCGAGCGGTAAGTGTACATGCATACTGATTGGACGCTGTGCGTGTTGTGGTGTGCCAGTAGTGTGCAGGTTGTACATGTGTTTTCGTAGGGCCATGTAGGGATGTGCATGAACAGGGGCGTGAGGCTGCCACATGTGAGTCCACTTAGGTGTGAGACACATCGATGGTGTATGTGTTGGTAAGCATGCTGTGCAAATGCAGGTGTGGTAGCACACATGTTTGAATTTCTGTGTATGTACGTTGGCATGGTTGTGGTATCACACATGGATGGTGGTTCCTGCTGCATGTATCTGCACTGTGTACATGTGTATGTGTGTGTATTTGACAAGTGTGCAACTGTGATGCAACATGGATGCACGTGACACTGATATGTAGAAGGCTGAATGCCAGATGTGACATGTATGGCGATCGCATCACTGCGACAGTTGGAGGAGATGTAGACATGCATGTAAGTGTGGTGGCGTGTGTGCATGTCTAGTGCACTCCCTGTGTTTCATGTGATGTCAGGCTCACCTTCGGCTGTTTATGCTGTTGTACGTGTATGGATGTTGCTGCCTGGTGCAATATTGCTGTGGAAATGCTCATGTGTGTGAGTGGAAATGTCATGTGTGTTGTGGAGTGTGATGCCATGTCTGAAATTTGACACTGCCACTCTTGTGCAACTGTCATGTGTGTATCAGTCCATTGTACAGTGCCCTGATGTCTGTGTTTCTTCTCTCCCTGTCTGCAGCATCAACTGATGAAGAGGGCGGAGAGGGTGCTGTGGAGCACAGCGGCAGGGATCGCACCACCAGCCGGAGACGCAAGGCCCGGCTCCCCTCCCAGATTGTCATCTCGTCGGGGAGAGAGGAGTCTGGTGCCGCGTCCCAGGCCGCAGCTGCCGAGGGTAGGTCCAAGAGGCAGAGGTCGGAGGTGGATTCCTCTGCAGCAGAAGGGGCAGCTGAGACCCCACAGGGTCCAACGGAGGAAGATGGCACAGAGTCATCCAGGTTGGAGGGGGGTTTGGTGGAGGAGGAGGCCGTGGAAGGGACACACATAGGGTCTGGAGGTGGGGATTCCACTGGTGCTAGTGGTGCAGTGCAGGGGCAGGGACAAGAGGCAGCACAGGCCACCGCAGAGGTGCCTGTGTGTAATCCTGTCCCTGATCCTGTCACTGCATCATCTGGCACCAGCAGGGATGCCTACGTCCAGACCCGTTTTCAGAGTGGGGATGTGTGCACAACAATTGTCCTTCCTCTCCCTGCAGACGTGGCTATCCGGGACCGTGTTGAGCCTGTCCTGAATGGGATAGCGTTGCGTCAACGGGGCATGCGAGGTGACCTGCAGTCTTTTCGTGGAGAGACTGCACGTCGTCTCGCATGCCTCTTTGACCACATTGACCTACTGGGACGGGTCACCGGTGCTGGATTCCTCCGTGTGCTGGACCTTCTTGTGACCCCCTCCTCATCTGAACACCCTACGCGCCAGTCATCCTCCATGCCATCTTCCCACCCATGTGTCACCTGGGTACCCTGTGGAGCTGCCCCTGACCCAGCTGTGAGGCTGGTGGAGGACACATCCCTGCCACAGTCGGGAGTCGGACGTCCAGCAGGGGTGGCCACCATGACAACTGCACCCCAGCCGGAGGAGGACGTGCAGGCAGCAAGAGACAGAGCGCAGGCACAGGCACAGGCACAGCAGCAACAACATGGTGGGAGCAATGATGGCTTGGGGCCTTCAACATCGGAGGGGCAGGCATCGGCCATAGGGCAGGAGGACCCCGGATTTCAAGTGTCTTCCGTGTGGCAGCGTTGGGCCACACCATAGATGCGGAGCGGCAGCGGGCGGAAGAGGCACAGTCTAACTATGGTCAGGGCGGAGAACTCCATGCGGAGGGCCCTGAGGCGGGCCGAGTGCCTCGTGGCAATTCGCAGGGAGTTGGAGGTGAACATGTCGTCGTCCCTGCGAACCCTCGGAGCCATGGAAGAGGACCGCCTCCAGGACATTGAGCGGGAGTTCAATGATGCCAGGGCCCGGGACATCAATAAGTGAGCCGTCGGACTAGCCCGCTGCCATTGTAAATAGTTAGATAGTGTTAGGTTTCCTTTCTGTTTTTGTTTATTTTGGGCCGCTTGGACAATGCACCACATTTTTGTATATACTTCATTATTAGGTGTTGTTTTTTTAGGTTTCATTTCATTTGTTGGGCTCATGGACCCTGGATTGGTGATTTGTATATAGTTGAATAGTGGATGTTTCTCGTTTTTTTTTTAATTTCACCATGGCGCAATGGATTTCATATAATTTTTTTCCCTTGAATTCGCTTTGTTGGACTGAGACTTTGGACAAATTTTCATTTGGAGTTCTTTGGATTCTGATTTCATATTTTTTATTTTTTTCCGGACATACTGCATTTTATTTCTTATTCCCATTATTGCATTTTGTTTTCATTACATTCATGTTGTGTTCAATACATTTTTGTTTCATACTTCGATGTGTGGTATTCTCTCATTGGTTTCATGCATGTCATGATATGGGTTTTCACATTCACTTGCACCCATTGTGTGTGTGTGACCGACATGTGTTCATGTACATACTTGCCATTCGGGTTGTATCATGTAATGGCCAGTTCTCTGTGGGTGGATGCAATACTTGTTTGGGTCTTTGGGCTGGGGTGGCGTGTGGTGTGGGTGGCCATGAGGCCCATGATTGAGGATCGTCATGACGTGGGTGCTGGGGGACATGTGTGAGACATGAGTGGGGGCCTGCTGGCAGCTGCCCCTGACTGCTGGGGGGTGGGGGTGCTGGGGGACATGTGTGGGACATGAGTGGGGGCCTGCTGGCAGGTGCCTCTGACTGCTAGGGGGTGGGGGTGCTGGGGGACATGAGTGGGACATGAGTGAGGGCCTTCTGCCAGGTGCCCCTGACTGCTGGGGGGTGGGGGTGCTGGGGGACATGTGTGGGGTCCTGCTGGCAGGTGCCCCTGACTGCTGGGGGGTGGGGGTGCTGGGGGACATGTGTGGGGGTCTGCTGGCAGGTGCCCCTGACTGCTGGGGGGGTGCTGGGGGACATGATTGGGGCCTGCTGGCAGGTGCCCCTGACTGCTGGGGGGGTGGGGGTGCTGGGGGACATGAGTGGGACATGAGTGGGGGCCTGCTGGCAGGTGCCCCTGACTGCTGGGGGTGCTAGGAGACATGAGTGGGGGCCTGTTGGCAGGTACCCCTGACTGCTGGGGGGTGGGGGTGCTGGGGACATGTGTGGGACATTAGTGGGGGCCTGCTGGCAGGTGCCCCTGACTGCCGGGGTGTGGGGGTGCTGGGGGACATGAGTGGGGGCCTGCTGGCAGGTGCCCCTGACTGCTGGGGGTGGGGGTGCTGGAGGACATGTGTGGGGACCTGCTGGCAGGTGCCCCTGACTGCTGGGGGGTGGGGGTCCTGGGGGACATGTGTGGGGGCCTGCTGGCAGGTGCGCCTGACTGCTGGGGGGTGGGGGTGCTGGGGGACATGAGTGGGGCCTGCTGGCAGGTGCGCCTGACTGCTGGGGGGAGGGGGCGCTGGGGGACATGAGTGGGGGCCTACTGGCAGGTGCCCCTGACTGCTGGGGGATGGGGGTGCTGGGGGACATGTGTGGGGGCCTGCTGGCAGGTGCCCCTGACTGCTGGGAGGTGGGGGTGCTGGGGGACATGTGTGGGGGCCTGCTGGCAGGTGCCCCTGACTGCTGGAGGTTGGGGGTGCTGGGGAACATGAGTGGGGACCTGCTGGCAGGTGCCCCTCACTGCTGGGGGGTGGGGGTGCTGGGGAACATGAGTTGGTGATCACTAGTGCAAGGTGACATGTGGCTTGGCTGGGGGGCATGCCCATGGTGGATGGGCTGCCTGCGGGACATGACCAGGGGTGCAGGGTAGTCCCCTGTGGTGTGGGCTGCCTGCAGGGGCCGTGGAGGGTGTAGAGGGAACACCTGGGAGGACCCACACTGCCAATTCACGTGTAGGACTCCCTGTGAGCCCCCAAAAATCACGTACCCCACTCTGACAGCAAAATTGCATGTGAAACTTCCCACGCACCCCAGGAATACACATACCCCACTCGCACAGGGCATTTCGCGTGTGAAACTTCCTGCGCACCCCCGAAATACACGTTCCCTGCTCTAATCGCATGTGAAACTTCCAGCGCACCCCAGGAATACATGTACCCCACTCGCACAGGGCGTTTCACGTGTGATACTTCCCGCGCACCCCAGGAATACACGTACCCCACTGGCACAGGGCCTATCGCGTGTGAAACTTCCTGTGCACCCCAGGAATACACATACCCCACTCGCACAGGGCCTATCGCTTGTGAAACTTCCTGCGCACCCCCGAAATACACGTTCCCCTCTCCAATCGCATGTGAAATTTCCTGCGCACCCCAGGAATACACGTACCCGACTCGCACAGGGCATTTCGCGTGTGAAACTTCTCGTGCACCCCCGAAATACACGTACCCCGCTCCAATCGAGTGTGAAACTTCCCGCGCACCCCAGGAATACACGTACCCCACTCACACAGGGCATTTCGCGTGTGAAACTTCCCACACACCCCCGAAATACACGTACCCCGCTCCAATCGTGTGTGAAACTTCCCGCGCACCCCAGGAATACACGTACCCCACTCGCACAGGGCATTATGCATGTGAAACTTCCCGCGCACCCCCGAAATACACGTTGCCCTCTCCTATCCCATGTGAAACTTCCCGCGAACCCCAGGAATACACGTACCCTACTCACACAGGGCCTATCGCGTGTGAAACTTCCTGCGCCCCCAGGAATACATGTACCCCACTTGCACAGGCCTATCGCGTGTGAAACTTCCCGCACACCCCTGGAATACACGTACCCCACTCGCACAGGGCCTATCGCGTGTGAAACTTCCCACGCACCCCAGGAATACATGTACCACTCGCACAGGGCATTTCACCTGTGAAACTTCCCATGAACCCCTGTTATACACGTACCTTGCTCCAATTGCGTGTGACACACCCCGTGCAGCGGGGTACGTGTATTCGGAGGGGTGTGCAGGGAGTTTTACTGGCGTTTTCGTGTTTGGGGGCCTGTGCGCCATGTACGGGATTTGTGCGCTGTGCATGGCGCACAGGGAGGGGTTGGGGGCGTAACTGGCGCTGCTGCAGGGTTGCTGCGCCACTCAGCTCCACGGCTGGTTTTGGAAACTAAAATCCATGAATACACTGTGCGCGGAAATGGATTTTAGCGCACACGGCGGGCGCAGAAATTTGCACGCGCACACTGTGCGCCAGCCGCGTGCGCCACTTGTGCGCTGAATTCTATGAATTACCCTCTAAATGAAAATCACTGTGAGCAAATTCATTGAATTAAATGCATGCAGAAACCTGCAGCCCACAACACGCCCCCATTACAGACAGAACATTACATTGATGAACAACCTTTGCGCTGGGTCAATTCAAAAAGTAATTGAGGATTACTTACCAGCAACCACCAGCTAGTTTGTGCGCTTATACGCAATTTGTCATTCACTCGTTTTGCTTTTCACTATACTACACAGTGCTTTACGCTGTGCATGGAAACTCTATACTTGCCACAGCTATTTTCAGCTCTGATTGTTTTTATTGTGTATAACAAAATTGTGCTACCTTTTTATCCTTATGGTTTTAAAAATTGAAATGTTATCTTTATCTAACTGCTGCTCTTATTGTTGCTAATTTGTTCAATCTGTATAGATCTGAGAGTGTTTTATGATGGCGCAATCCCATAGGACAATGGGGGTCATTACGACCTGGGCGCAAAGGGATACCGGGCACCGGTAATGACACCGGTGCCGGTAATCCCTTTGTGCCCTATTCCGAGGTCCCTTTGCGGGTCCCTCCCTTAACGCCTGGTTTTACCAGGCGTTATGGACGGGACCCGCAAAGGGATACCGGGGTCAATAACGGTACCGCAATTTGCGGTACCGTTATTGACGCCTTCCCATTGAGGTCTATGGGGGCTCAAATGGGAATGGGGAATGGCTTTTGAAATGGGGATTTACCGGTCCCGCAAAGGTCGGAATAGACCGGTAATTCCCTATACCACCAAGTCGGTGGCGGTACCGGTATTGGTGCTAGTCATGGAGCTAATAGCGCCATGACTAGCACCGACGTCGGAATGAGGGCGATGTTCCATGAATCGGGCCCTGAATGTCTAACACTATATGATTAATGTTCGCCACGTGTATTGCGTGAAATGACGTTGCACGAGCACTAGTTGAGAAGGAACAATAATTCCTGAGGGAATTGTAGTTCACTCGTGTATTTCTTATCTAAACTGGTGCAACAGCGCGACAGGAACCCGCCTGATATACATTCTAAACCAACTGTATATCAGTAAGTGCTGTTCTATCGTGTTTGTGGAGCTGATCTTGTACTAGCACAATTTGAATATTTTATTAAGTAATTAAAAAAATGGGACCACTTATTCCAGCGAAACATTCTTTTCCTTTAGGAATACAACGCAAGGTACTTTATCCTTGCGTACGCTGAATACAATGCAACTTTCTCAGATTGGCCACAACGATTCTTTGGGTGACTGATGGTCCTATCGCAGCCTCCTCGTTGTCTTTGGCACTCATTAATGCAAGATCTGCAATTAAGAAGGCGGTTGCTATTAATGACTATATTTGTGCAAATAACTTGGATATTCTCTGTATAACCGAGTCCTGCTTTACTTCCACTAGTGCAACTTTCTTCCACCTCATAGTGCCACAATATTTCTAGATTAAGTGGATTAATATGGAGTCTCAGAAAGGAGGTGGTCTTGCCATTTTGGGATTCTCTTAATTGAGATTCTACCTCTCAAATTTTGGCCTGTACTTGTCATAGACCACCAGGGCCTGCTTGATCTTTTTTAGATACTCAGGGTGCTAATGTGGGTTCTGAAGCACTAAGCCATAAAAATATGATTATCCTAGGGGATCTTAATATCTGGTGTAATCAACAGGAGAGACAACTGTAAACATCTAAACAACATTAAGCAATCTCATGACCTCCATTTACTATCTAATCTGCCAACACATGTAGGGGGTCAGTTATTGGATTCCATATTTTACAGAGGCCTATGTTTAAGCCATGATGAAAACATACCTGTCAGTTGGTCTCACTATGTTATGGTGTGTTTTACTATGGCCACTCATTATACTCCATGTCAAAAAAAGTAAGAGGGCTAACCCCGAGTTCTGTCGCTGCAAGAAGGATCTTGATCGCAAATCCAGCGATGAATTGTTGGCTGACATAACAGCCATTCAGTCTACTATGACCTGCACATCCCTGTATCCAAAATCGATGATGAGCTGCAAGCTGATTGTGTTGCTATTGCCCCATGTAAAATCGTTAAGAAAACCCTCATGAGGAATAATCAAAGGTTTAACGATAAATTGAAGATCCTTAAGAGACTCTACCAGAAAATTGAAAAAAGATGGTTGAAGACCAGAAATACAAGTGATCATATGGAGCCTAAATTTACCCTGAAGACATGAAAAGCCAAGGTTCTTAAAGCTAAATCTATATGTGTTCAAAAGTAAATTAATTTGTCTGATAACTGACCCAAAGCTTTGTTCCAGGAAATTACCATTTTTACCAACACTATGGGCCTCATTATGAGTAGTGCGGTAAAAACGGGGTCATTACCGGTATGACGGAACGAGCGGGTCCGTGCTCGTATGACGCCGCTAATAGCGGGTGATTACGAGTGTGCGAGCACGCGCGAACCCCCATGCTGGTAATGGCCATACCGGCATGCCACAAAAGGCCCTCCAACCCCCCCGATAGCGCCATCACGGGACCCGCCGATACCGTCACCGCCTAGGAGGAACCCCTAAATACCGACCCGGTAATACCAACATGCTAATACCGGGCTCGTAAAACCGGACCCGGAAATAACGTCATTGCGTCGGAAACGGAAATGGGCCGGCGGCCATCTTTAAAAAGACAATCCATTGCAATCCTCCCAAACCACCAGTTGATTCATGTTGAGCACTGTGGCAATACTTTGAGGATGTCCAAGGCTACCCGGAAGACCATCCCCCGGCTGCGGAAACAGCGTTTCTCCGACGCTGAATTGAATATGTTAGTGGACACTCTTGCTGCACATGCAGACCTCATTAAATCCCATGACATGAAGCGTGAGGTCCAGCAGAAGAAAAATGACATCTGGCAGGAGGTCGCCCGCAAGGTGTCGGCTGTGGGGACCACCCCACATACTGTCAGGGCCTGCCGGAAGAGGTGGGACGACCTCCGCTTGAGGGTCCGCAACATCATGGCAAGCAACAGGAGGGCGGCCATGGCCACAGGCGGGGGTCCCCACTCTCCTGCAAAAATGATGCCCTGGGAGGAGACCGCAAGCAGCTTCATCTATCCAGAGTCCATCGAGGGATTCGGGGAGATGGAGATGGGTGCATCATCATCCCCAGAAGGAGGTGAGTGACTCTGTTGATCCCTGTAGCGGAAAACATGATGTAGCACAAGAGATGTGGAAGAGAGTCTAGGCAAGGCAATGCATGTCCCAACACCCACATTAACATATACAAGTCCAGATTGCAGGCCAAACCCTGCCAGACAGAAATGCATACTGAGTGCCAATCCCATAACAAACACACGGCCAACACACCTGGACTGTGCCCATGTAATACATCACACAAAACCCAAATCAACCGCATGCCACCTGCCATGCAGTGAATGCCAAAATGCCCCGTAAGACATGATTGCATGTTTGAATGAATATTGAACAGCACAATCGTATGCTTCTGGCATGTAACACCATCACTGATGCCCTGCATCTCTTCTACCCCTCCAGGCACCGATGAGGAAGATGCAAGGGAAGACAACACAGTGAGGGCATCCACGTCCCACCCAAAGAAAAGGGCTACCGCCACCACCACTACCATGGCAGCCAAGCAGGCCACACCTACAGCCAGTTTGCCTGACTGAGCCAACACACAGCCAACAACACCTGCTGCCAGTGTGCCGGACACACGTCAGACCCAGCAGCCCCGACCCACACCAGTTGGAGGGGAGTCCCTACATGCGCCGGCCACTACTGAGGATGACATGGATGGCAATGTGGACCAGGAGGGAGTCACAGAAGTGACATGTCCACCCAGCCCAAGCCCCCTGTACACCCCACCACCCCATATCGAGCACTCACACACCTACAGCAGTGCTGATCCCTGCCTCCATGACTCGGACCTGAGCACCATCGAGGAGGACAGCACCCAGAATGCAGACCCCATGAATGCACCACCCACCACTCCAGCTCCCCCAACACCCTGGAGTCACGTCTGTCGAGGGTGGAGGCCCGACAAGAGGCCATGTTGGAGCTCCTGCAGCAGTACATTGCTGATGGAGAGGACACCAGGCAGGGAATCGCCACTGCCATTGCGGGGCCCACAGCAGACTTTGCAGCACACACAGCTGCTGTGAATGCGTCAGCTGTGCTGATGAGGGACTGTCTGGGGGCAGTAACACAAGTACTCACTTCAATCCTGCTCCATATGCAGCGGCTACGCCTTGGAGCAGGTGTGGAACCTGCCTCCGACTCATCAACAGCCACCATATCTGCATCCTCAGTCCCCACCAGCCCTGTGCGCCAGACCCGAAGGATTGCACGGCACTTCGAGATGCCGTCCCCGCACAGCAAAAAACCTGGAAGTAGTGTGGGCAGACCATGGGAGTGGGACACATGGTTGAGGGTGAAAGGGAGCATTTTATGGAGTATATATTTTTTTTTTTTGGAGTTTGTTGGGTGGGTTTGGGAGTTCACTGGGGGTTTTTGGGGTTTGTTGGGTGGGTTTGGGAGTTCACTGGGAGTTTGGGGAGGAGTGGTCACATTTTTGCTGTTTGAACTACTACACCCGTTGTGTGAAAAAACATTCAATGGCTGGACATTGTTCATTTTGTGTGTATCCATTCAATGTTTGACGGTGTTCAGTGGACAACTCCCAGCAATCCCTGTGTGCATGTCCACATGGACCCAGTGTGTCACTGACACATGTCTATCATAGTCCCTGTGGTTCAGAAGTATTCGTGAATCAGTGCTTGGCGTACTGCATGGCCATCCCGTGCATCACGTACTGCCATGGGGGCTACTTCACCTCTGTCTCCATCCTCATCATCCTCACCCGGTGCATGCATGTCAATGTCAGGTGGCAGTGGTACATTTCTCCGGACGCACATGTTGTGCAGCATGACACAGGCCATGGTGATCTTTGCCACCTTCTCAGGCCTATAAAGAAGTGCCCCACCAAACCTGCTTAGGCAGCGGAAACGCACCTTCAACAGGCCAAAGGTCTGCTCAATCACAACACGGGTACGGGTGTGAACACGATTGTACTCCTCTTCATGGCTGTTCTATGGGTTCTGCACAGGGGTAAGTAGCCACGGCCTCAAGGAATATCCTCCATCACCTGCAAGCGAATACAAATAGGTGTGTGTCACTCTGAGCTGCCATCTTCAGGAGGCACAGTCATGGCCGCAGCTATTTGGTGTTGACATGCACATGTCCCTGTACGTTTGCAAGAATGTGAACTAGATGCATACTATACTGCTATGAGGTGTGGTTGTCTGGATGGCGTTCAATAGATGATGCAGGGCGAAATAAGGCATGCTGAGGCAGATGTACTGTGGTTGTACAACAATGTTTAGCCTCCCATTTATGCTGTGTATTATACACTGTGCATGGTCCCACCAGCCACTTTGCCACAGTTGCAATCCTGTTCAGTCATGCATTGCTTGACATACCCATGGTGTGGTTGTGCCTCTTACTTGTTGTCATCGATATGCATAATTGATAAAATGTTTGCCAGTGATGTGTCATTTTGGGTTTGGGAGATTCAGGTGAGGATTCTCTAGCTCTGCCTGCATTCTCCAATCACCGTCAATTGCAACCCAGGTGGAGTATGCATCCCCCCCTTTCCCACCCAGGTGGAGTATGCATCCCTACACATCAGTAGCCCATTGCACTGCCATGGCCCACTCAGGCAACTCACCAAGCAGCCAGGCACGTGGTCCAGCATGTCTCTCCATGTGACGGGGTAGCGTGGAGTTACACAGCACCATGGCATCATGTGTTGATCCGGGAAATCGGGTGCAGCATTGTGCGATGATCTTGCTGGAGTCACATGCCATTTGCACATTAATGGAATGGTATTGCTTGCGATTGTGGTACACCGCCTCTATGGCATGGGGGACTACCAATTCCACATGGGTGTAGTCCAGGGCACCAACACAATTGGGCATGCCTGCCAGTGCATGGAAACCTACTTTGGTGTCGACTATCTCCTGGGCAGTCCATGGTAGGGATATGTGGGTGCTTGCGTGCTTCAGGAGGGCATCCATCACTTGGTTCAGCATTCGTGAAGTTAGTGGTTGCGAAATGCCATGCAGCTGCCCCACTGTGTGTTGATAGGTGCCTGTGGCCAGGAAGTGGAGCACAGACACAACCTTTAGTAGCGGGGGGGATGGCAGTGCATATATCTATGAGGCTGCCAATGTCGTTGTGTATCATGTCCACTATGGTGCTGATGGTGTCCCGATCCAACCGGTACAGGGTGTGTTTCTGCTCAGGGGTTAGGTTGAATGGACTGGGTCTGATGCGAGGTATTGGTGGCTGCCTACGAGGCACTGCTGGCTGCGCTGTTGGTAAATGCTGGCCCTGTCTCGCCCTCCTTCTCCTCCTGCGTCTCCTCTGTGCTGCCTGTGGTTGCTGCTGTAGTTATTGTTGTAGTTGGTGTTGTTGCTGTAGTTGTAGCAGTATAGGCATGTCCTCCAGTGCCACGATTGCAACAGCTAGTGGTAGCATTTTGGTGTAGGAAGGGGTATGGTGTGTGGGTGTACTCATTTAATACTGGCCCAGCCTCCATTGACTCCACCTGTGGTGATTGTGTGCACCTGTGGCAGTTGGCTTTATTGCTGATTGCTGTTTGCGGGTGGTCCACGATGCCTGTATGTCCGGCATCGTGCAGCCCCTGATTACCGCCTTCGGGATGCCGGTATTTGCATGTCCGCGTGGGTTATGATGTCCTCCTATTACCGGCATGCCGGTATTTGCTCCCATGCCGCTATTAGAGGAACCGTTGTTTAGGGTGCCGCTAATAGCGGGTTGGCGGGTCAAAATAGACCAGAGCGGTAAGCGATGCTGGTATCGTTTTTCCCTTACCTCCAACTTTGTAATGATGCCCTCTGTATATTAATGCTAGTTTTCAGACATCTCAAGAAATGGTCAACAATATCAATGTTTTTTTCTCAGAAAAAATCGAATATATCAGGATGAATATAGATGCCCAATGTGTGAATCCACATTTTAATGTGACCGTTAAGGCAGCATCTTCAGAAAATCAAGTGTCATCATCTAATTTGCTTTTTCATTGGTAAGTCGGGATAGTGTAACCAACTTGATAAGTAATCTGAAACCCACTGACTACACATATGACCAGGTTCCTGCTTATCTTGCAAAACAGCATGTACCTGCTCTTTGCAAGCTTGTCCAGTCTCTGATCAATGCCTCATTGACCCAAGGTTGTGTACCATTAGAACTAAAACAATCTTACCTTACTCTGGACTATAAAATACTGTCCAATGTTCACCATATTGCTTGTCTTGTGTGGCCTGCTAAGGTTTTAGAAAAAGTTGTGACCATAGAACTACAGAATTTTCTAGAAGAGAACAATATCCTTGACTCTTATCAGTCAGGATTTAGGCCAGGTCATGCCACTAACTGCTGTCTGGGATGATCTACTTGAGAATGCTGATGATGGTGATATCAGCATGCTTATCATGCTGGACATATCGGCAGCATTTAATACAGTTCACAGTGATATTCGTAGGTCCAGACTGTCATCAGTGGCTCGAAATTCTGACAATGCACTCAAATGGTTCAGGTCTTTCTTGACTGACCGTATCCAACAGGTTAAAGCAGGTCCATGTTTGTCTGATCCCTGCCTGTCACATTCGGAGTACCTCAGGGCTTTTCGAATTTTGCTGTTGTTATTTAACGCAAACATCCGCCCACTGCTCAATACCTTTTCCCAGTTTGATCTTTGCTATCATTCCTACGCTGACGATACTCAGATCTACGTCAGCGAGTGAGGACAAAATTGAAAATTGGATGCTGGAGATTAAACTTCAGCTAAACCTGTTAAAACTGAGATTATTGTCTTTGGCTCAAAAGCAGCTAAGGTAGCCAATGCTCTGCACTCTGTTCCCTACCCAACCCTGTTTGGCCTCTGACCAAATACACTCAGAAAGTAAAAAACGTAGGTTGCCTATCACAGTCTAGTCTGAGTTGTAATGTATATGTCAACCAGATTGCTAAATCAGTCTATTTTCAGTTAAAACTCTTAAAACCATGTTTGCCTTTTATTTCTGAGAAAGACCGACCTATTGTGGTTGGAACACCAACCAATGCCAGGTTAGAGTACTGTAATACCCTCTTGATGGGCATTCCAAAATGCCAGCTCTAGAGACTGTAGGTTGCTCAGAATTCTGCGTTATGATTGATCTTTAAGCTACCTAGGAAAACGGCTATATCATTTTTTGGAAGGAGCCTTCACTGGCTCCCGGTGCAGCAAATGATCTTGTTCAACATATTATGTATGTTTTTTAAGTGTATTCATGGCTTGGCCGCAGCTTATCTATCATCCAGGATTACAACCTGCTGTCCCAACTGTACGCTACGATCTAAGGGTCAAGATTTGCTGGTGGCCCCCTCGTCTAGAACCTCTACGTGGGGTGACAGGTATTTTTCTCTCACCAGACCTCGAACCAGGAATTTACTTCCAGAAAACCTACAACAAAGTGAATTTCTGAGTACATTTAGGAAGCAACCGAAAAACATACTTATTGATATAATACCATTGTCTTTCAGCAAGTATTCAATTTCTGGTGGTTCCTTGCCTAATTGCCATCTGCACCCAAATGCAGGTTCTGCCGGGAACCCCTACTGGGGTATGCATGACAATTTTGTAAAATCAATCAAAATCAAATATTTACTTCCACTCCTCTCCTACAACTGACAAGTCCACGTCCCAGAACCCCCACTAAAGTTCACCTCGGCCACCTGACCTAAGGCAGAACCCACGTAACCGGACTAAACTATGCCCTGTCCCCTAACCCAAGGCAGCACCCACATAGCCCCATTAAACTGTGCGGTAGCCCCTTACATTAAGGCAACACCCACGTACCACCTCTAAACTGTGCCCAAGCCCCCTAACTTAAGGCAACACCCACAGGTCTGCCCTCATCCCAGTACCCCCACTGATCTGTGCTCCAACCCCCTCACTTAAGGCAGCATCCACAAGTCTGCCCTCTTCCCAGTACCCCAACTAATTTGCATGTCAACACCCTACAATAAGGCAGCTTACAAGTCCAAACCCATCCCAGTACCCCGACTAATATCTGCATCAACACCCTACATTAAGGCTCAATCCACAAGTCTGCCTTCATCCCAGACCTCCACTAATCTGTGAGCCAACACCCTACATCAAGGCTGAACCCACAGGTCTGCACTAGTCCCAGTACCCCGATTAAGCTGCACATCAACACCCTACATTAAAGCTGAACTGAAAAGAATGCCTCGTCCCAGTACCTCCACTAATCTGTGCATCAACACCCTACATCAAGGCTGAGCCCACATGTCCACCCTCATCCCAGTAACCCAACAAATATGTGCGTCAACACCCATGGCACAGTCCACTGTGGAGCACTTACCTTCCTCAACTCCTCTGGCCTCTGCGTCCATGAATTACACCTGGCAGACATCCTCCTCCAACATGATCATTTGAAAGCAGTGCTGGTGTATCCAGGACAGTCACCTCTTCCATGGTGTCCCATCAGACCACACTCAGCTGCACATTAGCCAACCATTCTGTTTCTGCAGCTCCACTTTGGTCCCAGTGACATAGTCCAGTGTGAGGTGTCTAGCCCAGTGTATTAGAGTGAGACAGTATTCCTCCTCGTCCTCCCGAATGCCAATAAGCCATACTTTTTGTGGAAGTGTGAGCACATCCACACGGACAAGCAAGAGCCAAAGGGACACCTAAATACTATGGTAGCACAAAGGAACAAAACGTAGAAGAATCGTGAGAAGTGAATGGCCAAAGGTAAATTAGCTGTTTCCTGATTTCTCAAATATCTCTGCACTGGATTCCATCTGGCCGGACACCAAAATAAATGTGTACACATCCATAATAAGAGACCCAAAACATTGTCAAAAGAATACCTCTCATAACCACATTTCTACCCATATTGCCACCAGTAAACACACAATTAAAATCATGCAAGGATACCCTCTGAGTCTGAATGGGTACCAGGCTCCTATATGAAACACTTGTGTATAGGCGCGTTATAAATGCCATATCATATCATATCATATGACCAGTCTCCCCTGCACTGCCTCTGGGCTTTTGGTGCACTAGGGGCTGTAACTATAACCTCTTCTATCCCCCGCCTCCTGGCACTTACCTAGAGCTGCTCTGCCCTGGCTGCTCTTACTAAGAGCAATTGTTGCACTGATTGCACTTTGTCTTTCCCTTGCACTTCTCCCATTCCCCTCCCCTGCTCCTTGCGTTTCCACACTTGCACAATCTGAATGACACAAGGCTTACTAAGATAGTTTGTCTTGTCACCCCTCCGTACCGTCTCTTGTCTTGTTGCGCCCAGAAACACATGTGTACAGGTGCGTTATAAATGACATATCATATCATATCACCACTGATGCACCAAAAGCAAACATGCAACGGCCTTGCACCATAAATGGCACCAGTCAACCATGGTGTTCTACCCACACTCTTCTGATGCTCCCTTCCCTGTCTGTAAACACATGTTCATATGGCAATATAGGCAAGTTAGTCACAGTAATGCCACCATGCCTACCTCAAACATCCCCCACCATGAATCAACACCCTTGAAAACATTTACAAAGGAAGTGTCATGCCAAGCACAGCATGCATGTTTGACACACCCACACACACCATGTACTGAAACTATCAACATGCCTATAGTGCAAAGCAAGGAAGTAGCTAAGCAACAGATGTGCATGACAAAGATGTAAAACACGTTTGACTCAAAACATGTCATCTCCCACATCTGCCATTATCCACATACGTACATTGGCCTTGAAGGAATCATACTGAATATCACACTCACCTGAAGCATGCACACATGTCCCCCAGCGAATAGGCCAGTACCAATATGACCCACAGAGTGTGCCCTAAATACACATAACAGTCATAGGATGAACTCAGTTGGTGAACATGTACAAACAAAAGGTACACATTGACAAAGAAGCACAACAATGCAAAGAGACAGCAAACAGTGCTAGTGAATGTTAAAATGTAAATGTATTAATGAACAACTATGTACAAAAAAGGATACAAATATAACTGGGTGGAAAAAATTAAATAAACATAAGGACACCTACAGCTAGTGAACTATATACATCAGGCAGCGAGTCCATGGACATGTCTGACAATGCATGTGCCAAGGCCGACTCTCCATCAACATCTGCATTTGACAATCTTCTCCACTGCCTTGCAAGTATCCTCCAGTTTGGCTGCCTGCGTCTGTGCCAACCTCTCCTTCACCTCAGTCCCTGCCTCTGCCCTGGCAATTGCTGCCTCATGTTCCTGCTGCCTTGCCAGCTTCTGCTGCACACTGAGAGGGCACCAGTACCTGCAAGCACCGCCATGCCTTCTGCTTCTATTGCACTATGCGCGCGACCCCTTGCCTCTGTCTGCATGCAATGCCAGCAAGGATTTACCTCCTAAGCAACAACATCTCCTTCTCCCTGACAATGTGTCTATGGCACAAGGACTATTTCCAACTGGATGACAGTCTGTGTTGGTGGAGTACACCACCTGCACTGCTTTCAATTGCCTGCTGTTCTTCCACAGACTGCTCCCTTGTATGTTCCTGGGCAGGCTCAGTGACCACCTCATCTGCAACGGTATACACTTCCTCCTCCACCAGGGACATTGGCACACCCAGACTGGGCAATGGCAGAACAGGGGCACAGGAGGCCATGCTGGTAGCCGGCATGGAGGTCTCAGTTGTGATTGACTGGGCACAGATGACGAGGAGAAGGGAGCCATTGCAGTGACCTGTCCAGGGTGGCCACCAGAAAGCTGTGCTGCTGCCAATTGGGACATGAGGTGTCCCATCTGCCCTTGGATGCTCTGCAAGCAACTCATGAGTTACTTTCACTGCATCATGCATGGACGCCTGCTGCCTCAAGCCACCCATCAGCAGTGGCTGCACTGCATCCCGGATGGCCACATTGGCCAGAAGTGCAGCATCTTGTTGGAGGCATTGCTGAAAGTGGGCAGTGCAGCAGCAGATGGCCCTGGGGCAGGAGGTTGTGCTGACCACTCCAAGGTAGACTGCACAGCCTTTTGTCTCAGGGCCTGGTGTGCAGCCTGCACATCCCCTCGGTACCCCCACTTGACACTGTGAGCAGGCCTGCAATGGTCTCCTCCTCCTTCTTCTACTCCCCCATCATCCAGATACTGCAAATGAGGTCCCCATTACTAGGGGCCCCTGTGTGAAAACATCACCACCACACTGTGCCACATCTGCCGAGGTGTCCACCAAAGTGATGGAATCCAGGGACTCCGTCTCGGAATCAATGCCAGATGTATGGGATGCTCCCCTAGGCGCATCACCTTCAGAAGTGGTAGAAACAACATTGTGTGTGTCTGGGGGCCTTGTCCCTGGCTTGCAGCTCCACAGCACTACTCATGCCCTCTTCTCCAGCTGCTGCAACTGTGGAGAAGAGAACAAAGAACACAGGAATCAATCATAAGTGCCAATGCATGTGTACTCTCATCAATAGTAGCAGTAGCATGCTGTCAGCATCAGTAAACAATCAACTACCTCACACACACAGGCCCATGCTCAGAAATCTGACAGATTCGAGGCTCCCAGCTGAAGGCAAAAGGATACGTCACAATGATGAGATATGTACATGTGAACATAAAACATTGATGTCTGGCCACACACAGATTACAACAACTCATTTGACATCACAAACACAATGAAGCAGTGACCCAAGTGTATCCTGCAAGCAGGGCCATGGAAAGTGCATCTGGCCACATGTGTTCAGAGCACCATAAGCACGTCTCCAACCAACCACATCTAGCAACATGCACTTCTGATAGTCAAACATGAAAGCAAGCAACACGTACATGCACCCATTGACAAGGATTAAGCAGCAATGCTCTAGCTCCCAGCACGAACATACATCATGATGACATACAATAAATGCCCCCTCATCCAGTGGCCTGACTGGTTGAAATGTAGATCCAGAGAGTCAAAAGCATAAACTTGCTCAAATCATTCATACCCATACAGGCCATACTAAATCTGGAGAAATGTTTCGCCCTGTGAGTACTCACCAACAGCTTGATGCGTGCCTGCAGGTCTATGACCTGGGCATAGACATCTGGGTTTTTCCTCTCGCAGGATCAGGATGTGAAGGGGTGATACCCGATGGCAGCCAGTGTAGTGCAACTCCACGGAGGCACCTGCCTCAAGGGCCACCTTCACCTCTATCCGGATCCTGAGGTCATCCCAGTACTTTTTGGCAAGGTCCACTGTATGAACTGCTAGCCCCTCTGCGTTGATGGCAGCCATGATGTCCACCCAAAAGTTGTTTCTTCTATGGCGCGAAGAGGGCACCATAATTTGCCAGGACCTGGTCACCCAGGATGCCAACTTCTCTAGACGAGAAGTTGACAGCCCTCAGCCTTGCCTTGGGGGAGCTTGTTGATGTTGTGGACATGGTGCACCTGAGACTGGTGGGGTGAAGCTGGGCACTGCCTATGCCTACTGTTGAGCTGTGATGGTTGTATAGAGGGATGGAAGTCCATAGATGTGAGATGAGGTTGTCACATACCCTGAAAGGGAGAGGCACAAAGGAACAGACTGTGGGGGGATAGAAGGCACTCTAAGGCAGTGCTAGCGGTCAGCAGAAAGTAACACACTTCCAGGCAGCAGGAGATGTTGAGATTTGAAGGCAAAATAAGGTTGGAGGAGGCACAATATGGCACGAGGCCGGAGCTACAGCAAGGCACATTTTCTCGCCTTCATGCATGGGCCAGAAGTGATGAAGTCAGAGGAAGGGCCCCATGTGTGACAATATTGTGCTGCATGCAGAGCGCTTACAAGTTTAATGTTCTACATAACGCGCCTCGCCATGAGTGCAATGTTTTGGGGGTTCAACACAATTGCTAATTTCTATGTGCTCTTAAGTGTAATTTAGGCAGTTTGACTTGGGTGATTATATCTGCCTTACCCACATGCTGTATTGTATGTTTTAGGGTTATATTTGTATACACTTATGTGATGTATAAGTCACTTTAATAGCTGCACATGTCACTTTATTGATTGTTCTAATGTTTTTTTGTGTTTTTATGATGAAATTGTTAACATAAGGTATCTGTACTGAGGTTTGGTCCCTTTCACAGTGCATAGGCAGCAGGATCTCTGTTGTACACATTTACCTGTTCTGTTTGGACATGCTCCCCTCTCCTGTTTTTGGCCAATGTCTTTCCTAAGGGTTTTGACATTTTGGGGGTATGACATGGACTTACCTTGCGTGCGTGGAGGCTGTAATATTTTGGGGGTACAATGCAGACTTTCTGGCACATCTATTGTGCACCTCAATGTGCAGGTAGATAGCCATGAATGCTGGTTGTACCATGTGTGGGAGGGCTCTGCAGAGAGGATAAGGGTGGGGAAGAGTGCAGTAGAAGGTTCCACCTGCTGAGTGTTGCAGTGAACCTACAGGTTTCCCTGTACCACCAAAACCCATTGGTGCTAAGAGGAGCCAGACTGCAGAGCAGGAACAGGAAACACCCCTCAAAGAGGCAAAGGTGAAGGAGAAGGGGCCAACAAGGAAGAAGCGTTTTTTTCAGGTGAGGAGCTACCAATCCTCACTGATTACACTGATGAACACCAGGTCGACCTGTACTCTTGGGCTAGCAGCACTCTTCATGTGGCTCTGTGGTGGAGGATGTGTCAGTAGGTCACATACTTTATAAATGCCTGTGGTGTAGAGAGGCACACTGTAGAAGAGCTGTGCAAGAAGATGGGGGACCTCATGCAAAGGAACAAAGAGAAGCTTAACAGCAATGTGGCTTCTGCCCCGGCTACTGGAGGTGGATCACCACATGCTGAGGAGATGACTCCATTTGAAGAGGTCACCAGTGGACTCATAAGCAGTGAGCAGGTGGTTGGTGTGGGAGGCACAAACACATATGCAGCCACATTAGGTGAGTGCCATGTGTGTGTGATATATATGCTTTCCTCAACACCCAGATATACTCTTTCAGGTTATAGTACAATTGGTCAGTGTCCTTCAAACTCATTCATGAGTAGTACAGTAAATCATTCATGGCCATTTCTTTTACATGTTGTTTATTCTAGTAGGTGGTTGCTTGGACTCTCTCTGTGATTGACATAGATCTTAAAGCACACATTACTGTATACCGAAAGATTTACCAATGTCAATGCACTCATGTGTGGTGATGGCCTGGAAGACACATGCCATTGGACACACGTGCAGTGTCATACTTGTGGTTACTGCATTGTGAACAGAAGTTTGGACTCACATGAAAAGAAAACTGAACAGTGGACGATTGCAGAGTTATCCATTCACTGGCCCTGATGGCCAGTGGGCATGGATGTGTGACAATGTCAGTGAGAAGTTGTATGAGAGTGTGATCCAGAAAGTTGCAGTTCTTGGCCAAAATATTTTGGAGTGATGTTCATTCCACATTTGGGGTGTCAATTGTTCAGTGATCATGCATGTGCACACTGGTCACATCTATCTTGCCCTCTCCTCACAAAAAGTTACGATGCATGTGAGCATGGGTAATCACAAATCTGTCCTTGGCCAATGTTGCGAAGGGCTTGATGGGAATTTTGGTACAAAAAATGCTTGCATGCAGGTTCTGTCAACAGGAGGAAATTTGATACTTCCATATGTTGCAAGTAGGAATGTATGAAATAGAGACGGGTTCAGCAATTTAGCATGTGACTCCATCTGTCTACTGTCAGGCCTTCCACTCTCATACATATGTGCATGTATGTATGGTCACATGCTCCACCAATCCATGGCTTGATGCAGGTCCTAATGTGCACTGACATGATTGCACAAGACATTAAATGTTAATCACCTGTGCCTTCAACATTTCAGAATTACCATTTTCAATGTGTGGTGTAAGTCCGTCTGGCCCTTTTGTGTCTGTATGCATTCACATATACTTGCACAGCCAGGTAGGTAGGCCTCCGAATATTGGTTTCTGACTTTGTGCAGGTGAGAATCCCTGTGTGTTTGCAGGCCATCATCAGCAGGCCTGCCGACTTATCAGATGATGCTGCCAAATCAGATGTGGAAGGCACAGGTCGAGGGTAAACCACTGAGTAGTCAAGATGCCACATAACTCCATGCTGGCGTGGACTGGCCTATAGGGACCTCTGGAGAGGTAGGCCTCTGCACCGTGGGCCTCTTTTGTGTGGTATTTTCAAATGTTCCCATAGGAAAAGGGTTGGGCTTTCTGAAAATGTCTAATATGGGGCCACTCTGAAATGTATTTCCAGGGCCTTTTCTTGGTTCCCAGTCCACCCCTGGCTGCCTGAGTTCCTTGAGGCTGCTGAGTTTGAGAAGGACAGCCAGGAGAACCTTGGCCTGGCAGTGGGAAGCCCTGCATCGATGGCGGCTTAAGTGTCCACACGATTGCCTTCGCCCATCATGGAGGCAGCAGCGGAGACTGATGTCAATCGGAGGGGTGTAGACCCCCAATGACAATGAACTCACTGTGATGGGCCTGGGCTTTGGCATCCTGGCTTGGTGGGCCCTGCACAAGTGGCCGGCATGTGCCTGCCAGATGCACTGAGTTGGCGGAGAAGTTTATTTATTTATTTATTTATTTATTTATTTAATGTATTTCTTTTGTATAGAAAAACACAAACCCTCAGGAGTTGCTGTGTGCAAGTGCCCAACATGTTGAGGTCCTGCATAAAATGGCCAGGGCCATCCATTGCCTTGCAGACATTGTCATACCCCTGAATTTTGGCCATTTTATGCAGGACCCTGAATTTTGCATACACTGCCAACATGCAACCACCGAGTCAGGTGATTTGCTATGAGGGTTCGGCTTTGAGACAATCCGTGCATGATGAGTTCATGGCCTCAAGCGACTCTCAGCGGCAAGAGATGGATACTTTGAAGCAAAAACTACATGAGGAGATGTTATCCTCAAGCGAATACACCGTAAAGACACAGATTCATTGAAGTAATTTCTGCATGGTGAAATGTTTGCCACAAGGGACCTCCACCGCCAAGAGATGTCTACCTTGTGGAAGACTTTTTTGACATTGAGGAACTTTTTGGAACAGATATCATATGCTTGTACCTTCGTGACCTGTTATTATTTGTTTCTTGTAGTTTTGGTTCTTGCCTTGTGTATTGTATTCCTTTGTCTATTGTTTTAAGACTTGTCGCATGAGTGTAGGCCACAGAGACACTGAGTTCCTCTACTCATACCTCATTGCCCCCTGTGATGTGAGGTACCCACTTCTTGCATCTTTTGTATATATGTATTGTAAATATGTTAATAACACATGTAATGCATCTTTTGTTGGTATCCTCTGTATGTAAAGTAACCTAAACCTAAGTATTCTTGTGACTGCTGCGCCCGGCTACCCCTGGGTTTGGAGTGCATTATCAAATAATAAACTAAACTAAACTTAACTAAACTAAAGGATTGTGGGTAACGTAGTTTCCCCAAAAAAATAATAAAAGTTGATATTTTTACTTTTAGTCGCTTTGTTAGTAGTTAGGCTCATACCTAGTAACCAAACCTCCCTCTACATGAAGCATGCTTTTTCCTTTAACTAGTTCTATTCCATGGTAAATGGCCATTTGATTCTATTTCCAACACGTTTCTTGATCAATTCTTGATCAAGAATTACGTTTGAGGCAGGAAGAAACCAGACTCATTTGCCGCTTCAAAGCGGTAGAACAAGGGTTAAACTCAGACAATGAGATGGTTAATTTTCTTTGAGAAGACAATAATAAGTGACAACTTTTTCAATTATGAACCTGTACCATGACAACGAATGGATGAATGCACAATATGTAATATGACATTGCGCCAGGGTTTGGTGTTTTGAATTTACATTTGCTCTATCAGTAATACGAATTGTTGTATTTCCTATAATGCACAAAACCAACGTTTTGGAAATAGAATCAAATGGCCATTTACCATAGAACAGAACTAGTTAAAGGAAAAAGCATGGTTCATGTAGCAGGAGTTTTGGTTACTAGGTATGAGCTGAACTACTGACAAAACGACTAAAAGTAAAAATATCAACTTTTATTATTTTTTGGGGGAAACTAAAACCAACAATCCTTCACTTTGGAAACGGTTCACATCGGAATTAAGTAATTCCTACGACTAACAAACAACATTAATCACATGCAGGATTTTTAGAATGAACTAGTGCCCAACAGGACCAATATTAGAGCGATATTCCTCGGTAAGGCTACATGTTAATTACCAATCTAAACAGAGTAAGGCATTCCAAAATATGGCCGCCATTATTACTGAAATATAATTACTACGAGCACAATACAGGAAGAAAGGGTTAAGGGTAACCCGTTACCAAGCAAAACATGGGAAGATATCCCAAAATATGTCCGCCAATTTGGTGGCGAGGAAAGAGAAGAGGGACTTAGGGATAATGCTCCTTTAACATACAGTGATCATCAGGAGAGAAGGAACCCGACGCTTGGAGCAGGAGAAAATGAATTTGTAGGTAAGCCCTGAGATTAGGTGGGAAGCCCACCCACGGCTGCAGGCATGTTTTAGAATTGTGCTAGGAGATTGTATTTGCCATCTTTTTCACAAAGACAGCAAGGAAATGGGCGTTTTTTCAGATTACGCGTGACATGAGGGGTACACAGCGATCAGGAGCCGGCAGCTCGATCAAAACAGGCTTTTGTGTAGAGGCATTGGTATAATGCACGTAAGATTTGTAAATGCTTACCAACACTAGAGGTGGCAACAGCCTGATTTATATATACAAATGCAATCATTTTGTATATGCTCATTAACACCAGTGGTGGCAACAGCCTGATCATATATTTTTTTCAAAGAGCACACAAACATGGAGCCAAGCCAAGTTATAACGTCGATTTTTGAATAAAGACAGATTGAATCCTAATGTTAATATATGGTTGTAAACAAACATCTATGCCTTTTTGTGTAGGTGGGATTGAACCCAGGACGTAAAAGTCAATAATAGGACGTCAAAATTACACTACATTGGGTGAACTGCAACCTTACTAAAAAGGGTAAGAACTGTGATTGTACAGTACTATGAGTGTCAGGTAACAAGATGATAGCAGTTCTGGTATTTTACAAAGAGTGAGACATAGATAGAATATCGTTAAATAGTATACAGGTCAACAATATAATAACGATAAAAAGAACTTTATTTCCACCATCCCCCCTTCCTTGGCCCTGCAACACTGACACACGCACACAATATAGTTTTTATCTAGAAAGCACAAGGTGTCATGTATTGTTACAAGCATGGTTTCTGGAGATTCATGGTGTGGGGTTAAAACACAAGAAAGTCAATTTTTTTAGTACGTGTGAAATAATTGAGTTGCAAGTTACATATGTATTTCATTTTTCAGTTTTTTTCATTTGTACCAATATGAATAGCCCGGATTTGAGAAAGGCGCAGTCGCTGAAACACGTGTCATTCAAGAAGGGCTTTACCTTTATCAAAGCAAAAAATAAACAAAGAATTATTTTCATCAGAAACAACGATTGTTTGGAATTCTTTATTTATCTACTTTGGCGCAAAGAAGTGTAGGCACTGTTGTGCTTTTTCTCAAAATTTACATACCTTGTGGAAGAGTCTCAACATGCAGTTGGAGACATCAAGAGACATTACCAAGAATAAATCTTTAGCCACTCATCACAGCCTTCATCAGGACCTTTTCTGCAATTGGGTCACTCATGCACACATCCATCTCACGAGTGGCGCTAACAAATGAGGACCAGGTTTTGGCCATGCATGGCCAGCGGCCACAATCCCAGGATCCAACGCAGGATGGAGGTACCAACAGTTGTTGCCATTGGCCATGTGCACTCACACCCCTAGCCTCTTGCCACTGCTACCCCTTCTTCTTGTGCCCTGTTTTTATGACTTTTTTACACCCCCTCATCCCATCCAGGAGGGACTATTTTTTTCTTCCTCCATTTAATGTGGACTATATTTATATATTTTTTTACCCCGTCCAAGGTGGAACCCCGTCCAAGGAACTATATTTTGTTTTTTTAACCCTTGTCCACGGTGGACTATCTTTTTAATGTGTTGGTCCTCGTCCATAGTGGACTTTGTTTCTTTCTTTTTTCATCCTCGTCCAGGTTGACCTGTATGATTTTCATTTTTTGTTCTCATGTCAGGACTGTTGTGCTCTCAAGGACAGTGAGTCCACATTGTCAAGCTAGGCGACTGGACATGCAACCACGCTCCGTTATGTCAACTGATATGGTCCTGTGGACTACTATAACCTCTCAAATACAGGTGAACATTCCAGTCAACATTGATGTGTATATATGCAGTCTGTCAGACAGACTCCTTTGGCTGGTCCAAACAAATGCCCAATGCAATTTCAGGTAGTTTGCCTGGTCCAGTGCCCACACTCCCTGATAGCACCCTACATGCACCCAATTTCCATCCAAGTCCCCATTTCTTCTGCTGGACATTGAACCTACCAGCAGCAATGTGAAGTCCCATTGTTAAGCGGAAATAGTGAGGGATTCACAGCACAACAGCAGTACCACCAGGTAAGGTTGTGCACTGTCATTCATTTTCATGGCTGGTGGTGTATGCATCCCAATTGTGACATATTGTGGCATATGTAGGGTTGAACATGTACATTAGATGATGGTGATGATTGAGTGATGTGAGTTGTCCTACAAGATTGGTTGTTTGCATGTCTCCTTGATCAGCTATACATGTGCTTGTGTTACTAGTTATACCTCCACAACTTGCTGCTTGTAGTCAGTCTCCTTGGGATGTTCCTGTGCACATGTCCATGGTGAGGGCTGATGCAGTAGCTTCTTGTTTTTGGGGCATTACATTTGCACTCCTATCATGTCAGTCTTTCAATGCTGTCTCCTGACATATGTAATGTCAAGTAGCCACTTCATGATCAGTGGTGGACTGGCCCATAGGGCAGTCTTAATTTTTCAGGTAGACCTCTGAATCCTTAGCCTCTTTTGTATGGTATTTCTGATTCTTTCTTAAGGAAAAAGGTTTGGGCTTGTTGTAGAAGTGTGATATGGATCCAATTTGCGATTTATATCAAGGTTCTCCTTTGGTTCCCAGTTCACCTCTGTCCATGATGCTTGAAACACACCTGACTCTCAGGATCCAAGTAGGGTTATGATCCAGATGACATAAATGCATTTGGATGAAGTGTGAAGTATGTGATGCATTGCAGGTGAGGTGCAGGTGTTGGAGGCCTGCATGTCTTTCTCATTTGTCATGTGTCATTTGTAATGTTGCTGCTGTGTTCACATTGCTGTGATCAAGGGATGTTACTAGTGAGGGGTGTGTAACTGTAAATCATTTAGATGGGTTTGTGTATTCTGTGAGTGCCTACATTGCAGGTGGTTTTGAAGGACATTGTCATGATCGGACACAGGACATGTTGAGGGTATGGGAGACATGCATTAGGAGGTGATGGGTGGGAAGCTGTTGCTTTTCCCCATTGCAGGAGCACAGACATGGCAGTAGAGAGTGGGGCTGAGGAGGACCGTTAGCTATGGTGCAGCAGGACTCAGCATAAACCTTGCAGTCAGGTGAGCCATTTTCTGTTGCACTTGATGCATGGGGCACATTTGATTGAGCCATTTTGCCACGTGCACACTTTGCAATGTCAGGTATTCGTTCCTTGTGACATGCACAGTTTTCTTCCAGCTTGACTTGTATGTGACGTGGTCTGTGCACTATATGTGAAGGATATCAACGAGGTTGCTGTGCACTTTGAATGTTAGTGGGTGCACATAGTTTGCCATTCTGAGACACACATTTCCAGGGTGTTGTTATGGGCATGCTGGACTAGCTGATTGCATCATAGAAGCCATCAGGGATGTGTCTTTACTGTGTGTGCTCCACAGGAGTTGTTTTTCATGTGAAGTAGGTTTGTACTAGCTAGTTGCATGTGTCCTGTCCCTGTGCCCTTTGGCCTGCTAAGGGAATGGGTGATGCCTGTGGATGAGGGTGGACTATTCCATGATGAGTGGAAAAATGATGCACGACACAACATGCCAGGATGATTTTTCATACTAAAGGGGGTGCAAATACAGGGGGACAAAGGAGCGGAAGCATGATTTGAGCACCACAAATGTACACTCCACTATGCGCCTAGTGGCTATGTGGGTTGCGCTGTAGAATGCCTGAGCTGGGGTGGCTGGATTCCTGATGGGTGTCAACAGGAATGGTGACAGTGGGGAGGCACTGCAAAGGAGAACATGGTTATTAATTGCATGTATTGTAATTTCTTGTGTTCTGTGTGTCATGTGACTGCTTGTGTGTGCACATGATAGTAGATACTCACCCACAAGCCAACTGTCCCAGGGGTTCCTGATGCCAGGGCTTGGTATATGAGTGAATGGCATAGGATGTAACTGTGATGCATGCATCCAGGTAAATTGGCATTGACATGCATGATGTGTCCCTTGGCATAACAGATCACCTGCACATTTATGGAATGCCAATGTTTCCTGTTACGAAAGACATGCTCCGTCTGTTAGGGAGGGAGGGTGACAGCGGTACATGAGTGCAATTCATGTCTCCCAAGACTCAGGGAATGTGCACAACTGCATAGAATTCCTGGCACACTCTCTGCCGTTCCTGAAGTCTGTGTGGCATATCAATGTGCCTATGCATATGTGCTGGGATGCAGTGCAAGACCTGGTGGAGGCACCTTGATTGTGTGGGCTGTAATATACTCCCCAGAATGGCTGTTGTATGCTGAAATGATCCAGTGACCAGGAAGTGTAAAGCTGCTAGCACTTTGACCAGAGGTGTCACTGTCTGTGAGCACACAGTGGGTGAAACCAGTTCATACTCCCACTTCATGACCAGGTCTAGGATAAAATGGGGAGGGAAATGGTATCTTACATGCACCTCCTCATCTGGCATCCCAAATAGTGTTGTTTGTGGTAGGAAGATTCTGACCCTCCTCCTCCACCTTTCATGTAGTAGCATCAGAGCTAGCAAGGCAGGATCCGGCACTCCTAATTTGTTGGGGTTTCCATAGTGCTTTGAACAAGCATAATGCTGCATTCCTGTTTTGACATAGAATGAAGATTACCCCTGCATGCTGCACAGGGAGTCTTGATTCTATTAAATCGGCCCAGGTAAGTTATCTGCCCAGTTAAGACTTATTAACTGGGCAGATACCGGCAAGGACCATGAAGAGATGCAGTTGTAGTTCCAAAAGCAAATAAAAAGGAAAATGAGTAGAAGAAAGCATTTTCAATATTCTTTCTGTGATTTTGTTGAAACTGCTGAAGAGTGGTATTAAAGAAGTTGAAACACAATGCTTGTCTCTTGTCTTGAGATAGAATAGACAAAAAAGAAAAAAAGTATATCAAATGAGACTTTTTGGTGTTTGTCACATCAAACACTCTCTTCTGTCCTTTATTATGTGCAAATATAAGGCTGTAGTGTATTTATTGTTGGGGTTTGCAATACATAAACTCCTGAGGAGAAACTGCATTAAGGGGTTTACCATAGTGCACTGTAGCATACTATTTTAATGTAGGTGATAGATGAAAACAAGTAGTTTATCCTCAAGGTCTATTTTCAAAGAAATATCAAATATTTAAACGCTTAGTAACATAATTGAGTGACTTTCTTGTGGAGTGGAATACTGGTCACAGCTTAGAAAAGATTGTTTTGTATCAGCAGAATGGAAGTTAAAATTGGAACATCTAGCATGTTTCTGCACCCATTGGTGTATGCTCTATTACATGAATGAATATGTGGGTTGTTCTCAAGTAGAGATGTTGTGTTATCTAAACATTTGCCTTTTCAATGTTCTTAGTTATAGTAAGTGCTGTCCCCTGTGAACAATGAGAATGTGACACTTTATCAGTGGAGATTTTGTTTTTTCTTTCTGTTTTTTGTGAACATGTTGATGCTCTTATTTTATTTGGCAAGCTGCATATTTGCGATGTCATCAGTGCACTCAGGTGCTGCACAAAGGGGGCCCCATTGTTAAAGTGGCATAGCTTCCAATACCTCCCAGAATTCAGGGGTTTGGTTGCATTAAATTGGCACCTTAATGTCACTTCAAGTAAAGTCTTATTCACTGAATGTCAAGGGTTTCTTTGCATCAGATTGTTTCACCTTGACAGTGTTCCAACTAAAGTTTTTTCACTGAATTTCAAGAGTATTCTTGTTTTGAACTAATTCCTCTTAATTATCCCTTAACTTAATTTTTTCACAAATTTCAAGGCTTTTGTTATGCCTACTCCTCCTACCTCCAGTAACAGAGGCCTTATTTTTTTACAACATAACTAATGTGATATAATTTGTTAACAATATGTGTTCTTCAGCTATTCATCATTGGGTTTATCAGGTATTTAATCTGTTTTTGCACCGCTCGTTTCAAATGGATTACTAATAGTGTACTTGGACAAGGAGGAGGGAGGGGGTGAAATGCACTATATCACTGTTTGGGTACTGGGACAAGGAAAATAGATTTGGAGGTAACAACCTCTATTGTTGTTTGATAAACGTAAGACTGTCTCTCTGTGGAATCTACAATCGCGAAAGTCACAATTGCCAAATATAAATTACCAGAGCACTCATGATTTCATTATGGATAAAAGGAACTTTGTTATTACTAACATCTCGATGTTGGAAGGCAAAGAGTCTAAACAAGCATTACGCAATAAAGTACTCGCCTGGTCACGTCAGAGAACAGGTCTGGGTGCAGTTCGACGGTCTGATTTGCTGATTCTTTGCAAGTTGGACCTTAATGACTGGTGCACTCAACCTAATACGGACTGTGTCTTGGTGGGTTGTGGGGGTAGCACCCTCCCTGCTTTCCTAAGACATTGTAAATATAGTCCCAGAGGATCCACTAACTGTTAAATGATTTTGTAATTTGCCCTGCTACTTGGTGCTTTCTTTTCGCTTTTCCTTTGTTATGCTTAAATGTTTGACTTTCTAGTCCACTGCCATCTCATATTGCTAGATGCCATGCTTGTAATTTATTTATCAATGTGAAGCACCTTTCTGGCATATGTCACTTATCTGTTTTATGTTGTTTGTCTTGCATGCGCTCTCACGCCTGTGGGTTTATGATGCGCTATATGAATCAAATAAAGTAAAGTAAAGATAACTAATGTACTGGGGGACAAAGAAGGGAGAGGTGGTGGTAAAGGTAGGATTACTGATAGGGTACTGGGACAAGGAATAGAGAGGTCGGGGTAGTGGGTGACTGTGCTGAGGGAGAGTGGTGTTTGGGTACTGGAAAAATATGATGATAAAGAGTGAGATAGAAGTCATTGAGGACTGTCATGAGGATAAGTGAGGTGGGGTATTGAGGGACTGTGATGAGGAAGGTGAGATGGGGTAGTTGAGACTATGATGAGAAAGTGTGAGGTGGGAATAATTGGTTGCAGTGCAAAGAAAGAGTGAGGTGGAAATATTTAGTGTCTGTGATGAGGAAGAGTGAGGTGGGCTAATGGGGGATGGTGATGAGGAAGAGTGAGGTGGGAGTTATGGGGGACTGTGACAAGAAAGTGTGAGGTGGGAATAATAGGAGACTGTGATGAGGACTAGTGAAGTGGGAGTAAGGTGGAGGTAGCGGCAGACTGTGATGGGGAAGAGTGTGCTGGGGTATTGGGAGACTGTGACAAGGAAGAGCGAGGTAGGGGTAGTGGCAGACTGTGATGAGGAAAAGTGAAGTGGTGTTGTGGGAGACTGTGATGTGGCAGAGCGAGTTTGGGGTATTGGGGGCACTGTGATGAGGAATATGGATGTGGGGGTTAACAGTTGAATTACCATTGGGTACTGGGAAAAGGACTAGGAATGTAGGGGTAAAGGTAAGATACATTTTGGGTACTTGAATGCTGGGAAGAGGAAGAGGAATGAGATGGTAAATGTAAAATGACTAATGGGTACTGCAACAGGAAAGAGGAATGTTGGGGTAAAAATAATATTACCATTGGGTACTTGGATGAGGAAGAGGGATGTACTGCTAAACATAATATTTCTATTGAGTCATGGGATGAGAAAGAGGGATGTAGGGTTGAAGGTAGGATTACTAATTAGGCACTATGACGAGGAAGAGGGATATTGGGAATAGAATGATAATATTGGATACAATATGTTGTAGATCTAGATCTTCAATGGTAAAACACATGACACGCTTAGCCAATCCAAAGTCTAATGTAAACATATATATGCATCACTTGCACTTCAGTTATGTACTTAAACTAAATCTAATTAAGCTTATTAAAGCTTTTTAAATACATTTAAGTCCTCCAAACTATGATAGAGCCCTAATACCACCTTCCCACACAATTTAGGTCCATTTAGGAAACAAACCCTGTATTTATGTTATATTGGGATGGGGGAGTCCTCTGTCCCACAGGCCTATCTCGCTCTTGGACACCTTGTTCAAATTATTTGCCTGTATAATATTAACGCAGGTTCAGGAATGGGCCTCCTTTCAGTTGGTCCTCTCAGATATGTCCAATATGGCTTCAGGCCAGGTTTGGGGACGTGTGAACAAGCACTTAATTTGTACCTGGTGGGGGCCCAGTCAGTTTTTGTTATGGGTGAGCTGATTTATCTGGCTTTCATGGACTTAATCATAGCCTTTGATGAGGTCAACAGAGTCAAACTATGGAGAGTGCTTGAGTCCATGGATTGCCCAGCTGAGCTTTTAAGAATTTTGCAAATGATACATGAGGGCACTAAGGCATGTGTACGATTTGGTGAACGGGGGCAATGTACCAATTATTTTGATGTTGTGACAGGAGTTCAACAGTGGTGTGTTTTGGCTCCAGTTTTATTCACCTTGTATATCATTGGTCTCTACAAGATACTTGTAGCCTCGGATGCAGATTTTCTTACAGTCGGGAAGAAAGTGCTCCCGATTCTGGCGTATGCAGATGATGCTGTTATTATAGCCCGGACACCAAAGGCACTTCAAAAACTCAACAATGTCTATACTGATTTTATGATGGAATTAGATTTAAATATAAACACAAGTAAATCAGCTGTTATGGCATGTTCTCCAGGGAGAACAACAAAAACTAAAGATGCACAGTATGTTCAGTAATGACTCTGGGCCTCATTCCGAGTACGGCGCTAACCAATGGAGCTATTAACGCCTTAGTTGACGCCGTACCCGGACCGGCAGCGCCTTGGTGGATGGCGGAATTACCGCCCCATTCCAAGGTTGGCGGGGCGGTAATTCCCCATTCACCAAGGCTCTTCCCCATTCCCAAATGAGCCCCCATAGGGCTCAATGGGAATGGGGAAGATGCAAATAACGGTGACCGTTCATTACGGTCACCGTTATTGGCTTGGAGGCCCCTTTGCGCCCTCGACTTTAACACCTGCTCAAAGCAGGCGTTAAGGGCGAGGGTGCAAAGGGAACTCGGAGTATGGCGGTAAGGGATCACCGCCACCGGTCTCGTTACTGGTGGCCGCTATTCCTTACCGCCATACTCGGAATGAGGCCCTCTGTAGTACTGCAGATAACCAAATTTCATTGTAATCTTCGACCATAGAACTTCCCCGAAAGCAAACAATGTGGTGCCAAGCACCCTGGACTCAGTAAATAGATCAATAGGCTCTCTGGTGCCTGCAATGGTGGATTGGCAGGGTGTCTAATCTTTGCTTCCAATGGGAGAAGTGTTTATGAGTAGCACCCTGTACTCTCCCCGATGATAATGTGTCGGTTCTGGGTGATATAGACTGATGGGGTGCACAGCCCATCCCGGTGTTACCTATTTTCCATTGGTATTCCAGTTTGTGAAGGGAACGTTTGGTGCCTAGGCGGAGGGGTGGCCGAGATCTCACCAGAAACTGTCCACATACTCTTGTGGAATGTTGCAGGGCTGAGTAGGCAAATGGTGGATGACAAATGGGTATCATTCCAGGAGACATGGACTGTGGTTGCTCCTAGTATCCAGGGGTTTGCAACATTCCAACAGCCTGCATGCAAGGGTAGGGTTGGAAGACCTAGTGGTGGGTTTCTCTTTTGTATCTGCACTGAAAAATATAGGAGGGTTAGAGTCATTGCAAATGCTCCCATGGACTTGCTGGAGTTACATCTAACTGGACTGGATGGCTCCAATATCATGTTAATAAATCATTATTATCATAAAGCAGCCTCAGGGGGACTGGGTTTGCTCTCTTATATACAGAGCTGGAGGTCAACCCATGGCCAAGGCTCCAAGATTCTTCTAGGCGATTTTAATCTCCAACATGAACCACTGGATATTATGGCTAGACTTACAGAAAAGGAGGATTTGCTATGGGGGATCCCTGAGCTAGTGTCTCCCCACCCCAAGAGGAACTATCAAAACACTGAGAAAGTGCTAATGATACTTCTTGCCAGCAATAGACGTTTTGCAGGGGATACTTCCTGCCAGCAAAAGATGCTTTGCAGGGGATGTGCCGGCACATAAAACCTTTCTTTTTTTTAAAAAATTTCGTTATTTGTCTTGACAACACACCAGAAACCAACAAGGCGCCACATGGCACCAGCAATGAGTCAATGGAACTAGCAAGATACATCATGAGCAACACATCATGCATCAATTACACTATACAGAAGATGAGGCAGCAGACTGGACATTAACCACTGTAACAGGGGAAGAACATCCTTTATGGGGAGCCCCTAGGGGAGGACAAGACAGAGTTCGTGGGTGAGGCCATGGCAGCCATATAGTCCCGAAACTTCCGCCAGATGTCTATTGGCCTCAAGTGTGAGGGCTGCATTGCATTCCAAGATTCCTCAATATCGTGAACCCATGAAATTGACCTGAGCCACCGTGCATAGGTAGGGGCCCTAGGACGGAGCCAGCACAATAGTATACAGCGGACTGCCAACAGCATGCCCAGACCTGCAAGTTTCCTAGAGTCGCGGGGAAGCTTTGGAAGATCATAAAACAGGCAGTGTAATGGGGTGGGGGCTATGGTGTGTTCCAAGATATCTGATAATGTGGAGCAGACGTCTAACCAGAACTGGGTAAGACGAGGGCAGTGCCATAACATATGAATGTAGGTGGCTCGATCCATGCCACACCTGGGGCAGCTGGGAGGAACGGTGCTGAACATGCGATGTAGCCTTACTGGTGTATGATGGTATATGTGTGGCACCTTGAATTGTATTAATTTAAATTTAGTGTTATAGGATACATTGTGGGTGCGGCCACACATTCGGGACCATCTCTCGTCAGTGAGTTCAACTCCAAGATCCTCTTCCCATGCGTGTCTCAACCTTGTAAAGGGGGGCGGGTGCCCTATTCTGTAGTAAAGAGTACAGCCTTGACACCTTGCCCCTAAAGGAGAGGTAGGAGCAGAGTTCCACCACTATAGGCTCATCTGGGGGCAAGGCGGGGAAATCAGGGAATTTGGATTTTAGATTCTTCCGTAATGAGGAGTATTGTAGCCATACTGAAGGCCGGCTTCTAAGAGGTGGGGGGAGATCCAGCCACTCAACAAAGTTCTCCTGTTCGTAGGCAGCATGGAGTGCCAGGAAGCCAGCATCTGCCCAGTGAGATATGACTGATTGTGGGATATGCGGGACATCGGGTAGAAAGTTCCATAATGGCAGGTCTCCGTGAAATGGGTGAGGCGTGCCGACCATTGCCCAGAGTTTGGACAATGCCAAGGACGTGGCAGCCACCGGGTACGCGGAGTCTGGGTCAGGGGGGGCTGGTTTGAGGATCAGGGAACCTATCACGCGGTCCAAGACCGCTAGTTTTTCCAGCCGAACATGTGGGGGGGGATCAGTGGTATTAAACCAATACGACGCAAACTGCGATTGGGCTACTATCCAGTATCTTATGAAATCTGGAGCGTTGAACCCACCCAGTTCCTTGGGAGTGGTCAATGTGGAGAGTTTAAGGCGGACAGCCCCCGAGTGCCATAGAAAGGTGTTGCTTATCTGATGCAGCTTTCTGAAAAAAACATCCCCAGGCCACACAGGGAGGTTAGTGAAACGGTACAGGAGTTTAGGTAATACCACCATTTTAAGTATTCCAATCCTGCCTGCTAGGGAAATGGGGAGTTTGGACCAGCTGGAAGCTCACCGCGAGGCTAGTTAAGTAGGTCTGATAATTATCCTCGCAAAGCTTGACCTGTGTGGCCTGGGGATGTTTTTTTCAGAAAGCTGCATCAGATAAGCAACACCTTTCTATGGCACTCGGGGGCTGTCCGCCTTAAACTCTCCACATTGACCACCCCCAGGTAGGTGATGCTGGATGGCGACCAGTTGAAACCACATAAGTCTGAGGGGGGTTGCGTGGAATCCATAAGTGGGAATAAGGTAGACTTGGAGCAATTTATTTTAAGGCCAGATATGTCCCCAAAGCGAGCCACATCCGCTAGCATGGGGGCGAGATTAGAGTCGGGAGACCGGATGTAGAAAAGAACGTCATCCGCATATAGGGAAATCACATCGGATTGGCTGGCTGTGCGCAGGCCCCTATGTGAGTGTGATTGGCGTACCATTTCCGCAAAGTGTTCCATAGCAATAGCGAATATAAGGGGGGGAGAAGGGGCAACCCTGTCGTCTGCCTCTGGATATGTGGAAGGGAGCAGAGCATCTGTCCTTGGTGCGAACCCTGGCCGACGGGGCAGTGTAGAGCAGCCTGACCCATGCACGGAAGTTGGGGCCGAACCCCCACCTCTCAAGGACTCGCCATAGATACCTCCACAAGACTGAGTCGAATGCCTTCTGCATGTCTAGGGTGGCTGCAACCGCCTGTGTAGTCAGACTGATTCTGCTGATTACATTGAAGAGCCTCCTCAAATTCTGGGATGTAGATCTGCCTGGGACAAATCCCGCCTGGTCGGGGTGAATAATGTGCGGCATATGTGGGGCTAGGTGGTTGGCCAGCAGTTTAGCATATATTTTAACATCGCTGTTAATCAGTGACAGCGGTAGGTATGAGCCGCACTGAGTAGGGGGCTTACTCGGCTTGAGGAGCACTGTTATCGGTGCCTCCCAGAGAGATGGAGGGAGTATACCCTTTTCACACGACTCCTCCCACAAGGTCAACAGCTGTGGAATCAGGATTGACTTATATCGTTTATAAAAATCCATGGGGAGCCCGTCGGGGCCAGGAGCCTTCCCTGATGCCAACGATGCAATGGCCTTGTCAAGTTCTTCAGAGGTAAACGGTCTCTCCAGGAGTAGGCTGGTTTCGGTGGACAGTACTGATAGGGGGAGGGCCTCCAAGTAGGAAGCAATTTCTGGGGCCTGGGGACCATCGGCAGCAGAGTACAAGGAGGTGTAGAATAGCTGAAACTGGGAGTTGATGTCCTGGGGGGAGGTGGTGAGCGAGCCATCGGGTCTCACTATCGCAGGGATATGGGGGGCACCGAACTCCCGGCGCAATAGCCTGGCTAGCATACGACCTGGGCGTTCACCCTCTCCGTATTTCCTCACCGCCTGGGGGGAGTCTAGGAATTTAACCTCTCGCTGGGCAAGGTCGCGAAACCTGTCCCGCTCAGAACCCAGTGCAGCCAGAGTAGCTGGGGAGTGGTTGTGAGCATATTGGGACTCAAGGATAGCCAGGGCCAATTCGCTGGCAGCAATGTCTGAATGGATTTCTTTAAGGATGCCGCAGCACTTGGATATGGCCATCCCCCTCACGTACGCTTTGAACAACTCCCACAGGACAGTACGCAATGTTACTGAGTCTGTATTGATCTCAAAGAATTCCTCGATGGAGGATTCGAGTTCAACTGCGAAGGCCTGGTTGAGAAGTGCATATGGTCCCAGCCTCCACTGCCTAGCTTTTTCGGTATCCTGACCCCAGTTTAGGGAAATGAGTACTGATGAATGGTCTGAAATCGTCCTAGGAAGGATAGCCAAGTGAAACAAGGATCTGACTAGTGTGTCTGTTATTAGCCATCTGTCTATCCTGGAATGGGAATCATGAACCGAAGAATAGAAGGAGAATGTGCGGGAATCAGGGTTCATTAGGCGCCATACATCCACAAGTGCCGCCAGCCGGGGGAGGCATGTAAGGATAGTATAGGCTGCCTTGGAGAGTTGGCGAGGTCTGGTGCCTGACCTATCTAGCGTGACATCTAGTATGGTATTGAAATCTCCCCCCCATAATATTGGAAGTAGGGGGTAACTTTCAAGGAGGGCAGCTAAGTGTAGGTAGAATTCAGGGTCGTCGATATTAGGACCATATATATTCAGGATGGCTATCTCTTGGTGGAGCAGTTTGCCCGTGATCAATACGTATCTGCCCAGAGGATCGATATGCGAGTGGTGGCATGTGAATTTCAGGCTCTTGTGTATCAGAATGAGGGTGCCACGGCTTTGCGTAGAATAGTTTGTATAGTACCTCTGGGGCCCCCATTGCCTCACAAACCGCTCACACTGCTCCGAACGAGCATGGGTTTCCTGTAAACATAGAATTTTCATCCCATGACGTTCAGCATGCAGCTGTACCTGTCTCATCTTTCTGTGATTGCCCAACCCCCGAATATTCCAGCTCATGAAGGTCAGTGTTAGCCATACTCACGTGAGTACTGCTTGTATTCCTGCCACGGGGGCGCCAGCCACAGGGAGTTAGTGGATCCGGCGGTGCGCGGAGCCCCGTTTTTGTACTCAAAAAGCATTACCTCGGCGCATGGGGCGCCTCTAGTGGTCGTCAAGACTTTTTTAACCATAACGTCCCCTCCCCCTACCCTCACCCAAATCCCTCCCCCAATCGGAGGAACGAGACCCAAACTAACCCATATCAACCAGGAACTTCTAGGCGCACCGGACTGGGGAGAACGTGAGCAGAGTATGCAATCTAATATTATTAACCATAGTGTTCGAGGCATGTACAGGTAATAGAGGGGGCCATGGTCCATGTGAAATGAAACCAGTGAGCAGGAGGGAAACAGCCATGGGTCCCAATATACCATCTGGGGAGCAGAATATGGAGTCCGAGTGGTAAGGGCGGGACAGGAGTCCAAGGACCCACCCTCGGGGGTCTAGTGGCAGCCATAGAGTAGTCCCCCAAGATGGGGTCTTGTCAGGGAGTAATGCCTCTCGGAACAATGAGATAGCGTGGCACACAAGGCCACAGTTGCATAGGATAAAACGAGCAACGTGAACAAACCAGCAACCAATGAACTTCAACGATAGGGTGCCATCATAGGGGGAGAAGCCAATAGGGGTCCCCCACCTGTCCTAGGCACAGCAGTATGCAGAGTAGGTATACATCCCAGCTAGGGAATAAGTGGCTCAGCCCGGGATGCGTTTGTCAATAAATTTGGAGGCCTCCTCTGGCATGGTGAAAAAGAACGTTTGATTGGAGTGTTCGATTCTCAGCTTTGCGGGAAAAAGCATAGAGTATTTAACTCCTAAGTCCCAGAGTCTCCTTTTTACAGCTATAAAGGTATTACGCTCCTGTTGCACAGCCACAGAAAAGTCCAGATATAGATGTATCCTCGCCCCCCCGAGGAGCAGCTCCCCCTTAACTCTGGCCGCCCGTAAGAGTGCATCCCGATCACGAAAATTCAGGATCCTGGCAATGATGGGGCGGGGAGGTGCGCCAGGTCTGGGTTTTGCACTTAGGGAGCGATGTGCCCTTTCCACCGCAAATTGTGCTGACAGTTTAGGGTGATCCAGCAGTGTTAAAAGAGTTTGTTCCACATATTCCTCCATGGGCTCACCAATGTCGTCCTCGGGTCGCCAACAATGCGGAGGTTATTTCGCCTGGAGCGGGATTCAAGATCTTCATTTTTCTTCTCCACTGCCAGGACCCGACTGGTGAGAGTGGTAACCGCCACATGGAGGGAGCCCAGGCCGTCCTCAGTAGTGCCAACCCTTGTTTCGATTTCAGCACCCCGCTATCTGTTCTCTCGATATGAGCCTTTATCGACGAGATGGTACCATTCATATCGTCTAATTTAGTATGAAGTGTGGTGAAACCTTCGCACATGTACTCCAGCATTTTTTGCGAGTCATCCGGAGGTGAGGATGACGAGTCGGTGGGCGATTCCTCTGCAGGATTGGTCGGTGGTCTGGAGGATTTCTTAGTGAACATATTAAGTGAGCTTTGCTTCCTCCCGGCTCCCGCTCCCTTGGTCATGATAGCAATTAGAGATTAATTCGCCGGTGTCCCGAAGGTGCCAGCTGTCGGGTATGCAGCTCAGGATGAAGCCTTCTGGGTAGACAAGGACCACTGAAGGCCTGTCCTGCGGCGACGCAGCGGACCACTGCTATTCTGTGCTGGTGCAGGAGGATATGGCCGGAGCGGCGATGGCAGAGGCCACGAGAAGTAGGCTAATAAGAGACAGGGAAAGATCTTCTCAGTCACTGTGGGCAGCTATGAGCTGGGTAATCCTGGAAGCAAGGGATGGCCTAAACCCAGCCAGGAGCGTGTAGATCTGCGGAGCAGCGGCGTTCCCTAAGCTTTACTAACCCCTGCAAGCGATTCCCTGGGTGGTGAGGTCCGGTAATCAATCACAGATTCAGCCGGCCGTTCACATCTCATGGTGAGGGAACGTACTGTAGAGAGGTCCATGTGTATGCCTCCCGGCGAAAATTTGAAATCCGCAGCAGGGCACGGATGATCAGGGTGCCAGTAGCAGGGAGTGATGATGGCGTGTATTGTGAGCCGGGTCGAGTCCAGAAAACACCGACAAGCTATAGGTATTCCCCCAAGCGTTCAACCACATGGACGCGCGCCACCGGGTCGGCCACAGTCCAGCCGGGGGGGAGACAATGGAGAGGGCCACTCAACCCCCCTCGCCCCTAGCCCCCGACCCAGCAGCCGGCCTGCGGAGGAGTGGCAGGATTGAAGATGCTGTGCGGGTAGGCGCAGGGCCGCAGACGGTGGGCCAGCCGTGTCGGTAATCTCTCAGCAAAGGCGTTGCTGGTGTCACCGGAGGTCGCATCCGCAGTAGGTATGGTGGGCCAACAGGGCGAGGCAGCCGTCGGGGGGGGCAGGAAGAACACAGTCTGGCTACGCAGGCCCCTCCCCGCAGCAGGCCGCAATGCTGCGCCCTAAAGTGGCCGGGAGGGCCGCGGTCCACGGAGCGGCAGACGGGTCATAAAACCTTTCAAGTAGGGAATCGCTCTAGTCTGATTGATTATATCATGGTGAATCTTGAGGCCCGGCCCGATATTATGGATTTCATAGTCCCAGGTAGGATGGAGAGTGATCATAATACCCTTCTTCTCGAGATGTTACCAAACTGCTTGGGTCTACCGGGGGGTGAGATGGTGTTACCTACAGTTGAAGTACTCTTCACAGGTCACACTAGGAACTGATTGAAGTCTATGACTCCATTCTCCAGGACCTGGTCACTTTCTTTGGGGATCCAGATGGGGGAGACATGGATATTATCCATATGCACAGTGAATTGATGAGTATGTTGGGGCTGTTCATTTCAAAATCTGTCAAGGCTGTAGGGAAACGGGCCATTCGCAAGAACCCTTGGTATGATGGTGACTGTCGTAGAGCAACAGCAATTGTGATAGCCCAGTTAAGAAAAGTTTCCACAGAAAGGATGTCACCTGTCCGTGAAGCATGTAAAAAGTATGCATGGATGATGAAATTAAAAAAATCTGACTACCAGTAAGCCCTTTGGGCCTCCATGATGGACGCGATACAAAATTGTGAAACCAGGACGTTTGGAAAATTAGTCAGTAAAGGGCTACCGTCAATGCAAAATGTAATACAGGGGGCGATCCCTGAAGATGCCTGGGTTTGCGTACTCTGGAACCTTGTACAAACAGAACAGGGGCTGGGAAGTGGTTATTCCTGATGAAACATCTGTAGTTGAAGGTCTAATTCTTAATGAGACTAAGATAAAAACAGCACTGTGTTCCCAAAAGAGGGGAAAAGCCCCAGGGCCTGATATGACCCGAGTCGTTTTTTCTGCTACTGAACCCCTGATATGGATGCCCTATTTGACCAAATGTTTTAATGAAGTCTTACGAGCCAGAAGAGTAGCAACGTCATGGACCCAGGCAATCATTGTCCCAGTTTACAAGAAGAGGGAAAGGCACCATTCAATACATTCTAGACCTATCTCCGTTCTCGATGATGGGGGAACGTTTTTGCAAAAACATTGTTGGTCCACTTGGAAACATGGGTTATTGAGACTTGTGCTTCCAGGCAGGGTTTCAAAGGAGTACCAGTACCGTAGTTCATTGCTTGCTTTGCAACAAGTATGTCATGTTAAGGACAATTGCTATTTACTCAGTTTTACCTCATGACAGCTTTTTGTTACCGTCCCCAGGGCTAGATTGTGGATCATTTTGTCAGACATGGGTATTCTGCCACCCCTCCTCAGAGCAATTTTTGTTACTATACCACGAGATCCATGCCAGGGATCAATATGGCATGGGTGGGGCATTATCTGATAAAGTGAGTATTGAGGTAGGAGTTCGCCAAGGATGTCTATTGCCCCCCATTCTGCTCTGTTTATTTATACATGCTGTTATGTGTGTGCTTCTGTCTCTGCCTATGGATGCCCCTACACTAGTGATGCCATACTCCTGTCTCTGACACCGGGAGAGGGGGGGGGGCTTTGGCGCCAGTTGGAGATTATTTCTAGTTTTTGTGACAGAAATTGCCTGACAATAAATATTGATAAAAAAAATGCCAGGGTTTTCAATGGTGTCCAGGGAAAAAAGCATCCGAAGCTTGATCTGGCCCTAAATGTGTCACGGATTGAGCAGATAAAAAAGTATGACTACCTGGGCATATGAGTGCATGAAGACTGTTCCTGGGGTGAACAATCCAAAACGGCGGAGGTGACTTTGGCTAGATGTGATGGTTCTATAATCACATTTGCTAAATCTCATGGGGTGGTGCTATTTGCGTGGCTTTAGAGGCCTATAAGGCCTGTAGGGTATTTTGTGGAGATTTGGGGCCTGACGGTATTTTATTACCGCCGAAAAATAACTTAGCAATAATCACTCTTTGTATTCAGATTTGGCCATGTGCAACAATAATACAATGGACATGCATTATTTCAGCACCCAGACCTGCATATTTGGTATACGTGGTTGGTGGTATTTTGGTGAGCATAATTCCCTTGTTATATTTGTGGCCCCAATGTCCAGAATCCCTTATCTTAGCTTAGATTTTTCGTGTGATCACTAGAGAGACCTCAGACCTGCATTCTAGAGATACCACAATTTCCAGTGATAGTGTTGGTGCGCCACCATGGGCAAACTCACTGACTTATTTACGACAGAGAGCTATATGTGGTAGTCTTGTGGTAATTTCCACTACCTTATATACGGTAGGGAGCTATGTTCAGAGAGTCTCTCTTCCCGTTGGCTCATGTACCTCCAACAAGTTATACTACAGTCACTCACAATTATTCATACTGATTCTGACATACACACATCTGTCTTAAAATGACCATTGCACTGTTTAAAAATCTCCCCACATCATTGGCATTGTAATGGTAAATAGAAAATAAACCACCCGTCTGTTTTCAAATATTTTCTGTATTATAAAAGTTGCATTTAGACATGATCTCATTCTTTACAGCAATAAAATGGAACAATCAAAGCATTTTCAATGACACACTGCAATTATAGTGGCGGAGAACAGAACTTAAATTGCAACATTAGCACTTGATTAAGACACGCACGGGACTTTCATTTTTCTACACTGACTGCATACTTTCGTGCACACACACAGCTCCCCCAGTTAGGTAATTACCTTATCTGTTCAGAGGCTTCTCTCTGTGAATGTGGCTCTCTTGGCTTAATTCCAGCAAAAAGGAACGCTTGCCTTCTCAAGCCGGGGTCATTGCCTGGAATTCTCAGCTTTTTCAGATAGGACTGCCTCTGCCAGTGGAAAGGTAATTCTTTCAGCTTTCCCCAGTCTCGACTGCAGCAGGACACCCCCACAGCCAGGTCTTCTCCCCAGTAGTGCAGAAAGATGTCTGCCTGTCTTTTTCCCTGCTACTGCCCACTAAAACTTTCCTCTCAGCCCTCTTTATGACGTGTTCCAATGAAATCCATCATCTCTCATCCTCCTATTCTTCAACAATAGCTTCGCTTATACATTTGCAATTGTTGCAAATCTGACTTCCTCCTTCCTGCCGTTACTGTGCACAACAACACGGATAATCAGGCAGAGAAGAGAAGAAAAAAAAATCTGCACACTCATTTAAATGGTTTTTAAAGTATGCCTAATTCTGCAGTAGAGAACACATTTTATTAGTGATTTATATTAAAATAAGGTTTTATTAGTCAGGTTAATGGTTAATATGTTAGCTGTTAATTTTCAAATGTGTCTCTAGCAATATAGGCATTTCAGGTGAAAAATAGTGTGCATTTTTAAATGAACACGTGTGCTTTTAACTGTAAAAATAGATTTGCATCTTATATGTTAAAATCGTTTTTGACTGAATAGTCTGTCTTTCCTTGTTAATCTGCTAACCCATATAGCAATGCACCGCACCCTTGTGGTGGTGCTGCAAAAAAAAAATGCTACTTGTGCAGTAGTGCTGTACTCTGTGCTGTAACATGCCAAATATCCTTACATATACCCTCCTTTTGTTTTTAGAACTTGGCTATAATCCAAGCCAATCTCTAAAAACAACTTGTTCTTTTTTTTTTTTTATACAATATATCAATCCAACAAAATGAATATTCATGTGCATCAATGAAAATTTGCAATCAATATTTCATCTGAGTCCATAAGTCCATAAAATGTTCCACATTTGCCTTCTCAGTGGAAGTGGCATTACTTTAAGTTTAAATTTTCCAAGTCAATTAAAAACAATGAAATAAAACAACTAACTAAAACAAATAAGTAATATAACAAGTTAAAATAAATAATTAAAATAATAAATACGTGGAACTTCATATGCCGGAACTTTTGTTTTGTCTCTTTTGGTATGTCCCGACCATCGATGTTATTCGGTTCATTCGAGTACTCTTTCATCTTGGCAATCTTGAATCCACAGTAGTCATCTCTTTTGGCATTCCGGTTATTTTGTCTTCACCTCCACCTGGAGGCAGGCATCTTTTGGTCTTCATCCAGGGGACTCCAGGACTCCATCGTCTCCCGTGGCCTCTGATCCCGGAACCTCCGATCAAATAATGTTAATTGTCTAAATCAAAATAGAAAATAAACAGATTAAGTACATAGCACAATACTAACTTCATCCTTTTGCCAAAAATAAAACATGCTTGGTAAAAATACTTCGTTTTTTTTTCTTTTTTCTGAAATTAAACACAAGTTAAAAGAAAACAAACACATATAAAACAGCATTCAATATTTAATACACTTTCTCTCTGCACACCAACCACGAGCTTCCGTTATATGTGCATTTATTTATTTATTTATTTATTTATTTATTTATTTATTTATATTATATATTTTCACATATATTACAGTGTTTATGTGCCATCCTAACAATCAACTTTTTTTTAACTTCTTTGTCACTGCCTCCTGATCACACCCATTTATTTTCTCAAGGGACTCTATCCGTTTCCACATGCTCAAGCTGCCTGATCTCATGTCTGGGATGGCATGGTTTGATTTGATTTACATGGACAAACTGCTCTATTGCTGTTTCACCTTCATTTTTCAAAATTTTATACACTACAGGAGAGACTTTATCTATAATTCGAAATGGCCCCTGCCAGGCTGCCAGAAATTTAGAATTTTTCTGTTTACTTTTTCCAAAATGAAACTTGTACACCTGATCCCCTACATTGTATTCCTTTACTGATGTCTTTTTGTCATAATATGACTTAGCACTGTCAGCAGCTCTTTCCAGATTTCTCTGCACAAAAGCAAATGCATGTTGCAAATGCCTCCTCAGTTCATCAATATATTCATGAACTGTGGATGCACTCACTAGAGTTTGCTCATGTGTTCTGTATAGTAGGTGTTGTGGTAACACCATTTTCCTACCTGTTAAGACCTCATGGGGGCTAACACCTGTTGCTTTGGCAGGAGTCGACCTGATTGCCATCAAAACCAATGGTAAACGCAAATCCCAGCTGGAACCTGCTTCTGCCACAAATTTCTTTAAAATGTCCACAACAGACCTATTGCTTCTTTCAACTGTACCTGAAGACGCCGCCCGATATGCGATATGTAGTTTCCTTTTCACACCTAGTATTTGCCATACCTTACTCATTAGAGTACTCGTGAAATGACTTCCTCTGTCTGACTCAATTCTTTGTGGCAACCCAAACCTTGAGAACACATGGTTCACCAGCAATGTGGCTGCTGTTTGCGCACTACAATCTGGTGCAGGAATGCACTCAATCCACTTTGACATCAAACATACCACACTCAAAATATAACAGTGTCCCCTGCTCGACCTTTTTAAAGGACCTACATAGTCTATTTGCAAATCTGACCATGGGAGAGTTAGGCCTCTTTTCATCAATGGTGCTCTATGCATTGGTGAAGCAGGTTTAAATTGGGCGCATACTAGACATCCTCTAGTATATAATTCCACATCTTGGGACATATGTGGCCAGTAAGCATAATCTTTTAGTATTTCTAATGTCTTTTGTGAACCTCTATGGCCTGCAGTTATGGCATCGTGTGCATGGTGTAGCATTAGTCCTCTGAATGAAAGGGGTACTACCCACTGTATTTGCCCTGTTATGGACTCTCTAATCATGAGTCCATCCTGTAATCTAATTCGTGTTTTGTTCTTTAATAACACCCTCAACTCTTCTTTTCCCATACAATCATTTTCTGTTAAAGGATTTTGTTCAGGATCTATCAAATGATTATAATAGATTCCCAAAATGTGATCATTCTTTTGTGCCTCAATCAAATCTTGGTCTGGCGTGTCATGACTCCACTGCACCACCGGTTGATCTACCTCCTTTGGTGCTTTAGAACGTGTGACTGCATCAATTTGTATTTCACCCATTAAATAATCAATAGGTAGCAATTCTCCCATCACAGCCCCAATCTTAGCCAGATGGTCTGCCTTATCATTTCCCTCCTTATCCTCTCCTGGTGTTTTTAAATGCCCACGAATTTTTCTCCAGTATATTGTTAAATTATTTTCTGACACCAATTTGTCTATGGCTTGTATCATTTTTCCATGTTTAAGTGGCTTTTTGTTGTATGTAACCATGCCTCTTGCTTTCCAACCAGGCAAATACTCCACAAAGCTATTCCGTGCATAGTCAGAATCAGTCACCAGGACAATTTCACTGAACTTTTTATCAACTGCAGTAGCAATTGCTTTATAGATGGCTGCCAATTCCGCCACCTGACTGCTCCTATCTCCAATCCTCATCCCTATACTAGGAACGCCTTCACATTTCAACCAGACATTTCCTATTCCTGCCACTAATTGTTTATTACTGTCATTTTCAATGTGAAAAGCACAACCATCCACATATACAGTTGGCAAATCCTTGCATGTTTTTTCATCAAAAGCTTTGTGTGGTGATTGTTCAAATTCCTGTAAACTAGCTTCCACATCCATTTCATTTGTTATTTGTTCAGCTGCACAGTCATGTAAGTCAGCTAACCCTTGAGCAATTGGGCTCTTTTTATTTTGTCCATATCTTACTTCTACGGGAAAACCTTGTAATGCCAGTGTCCATGAAGTGATTCTGGATTGCGCTAGATTGCCTGATCTAATTCTTTTACTCTCTAAAAATTGCAAAGGTTGATGATTTGTTTCAATAATCACCTTTTCTCCCTGAATAATGGGGCGGAAATGTTGTAGCGCCCACACAGTGGTTAATAGGGCCTTTTCGCATTCATTAAATTTCATTTCAACTTGGGAAAATGCCTTACTTGCATATGCAATGGTTTTGTGATTCAAATCGTGTTTTTGTGATAACACTGCTGACATACAATGTTCAGAAAAGCCTATTTCTATAAAGAAATCCCTGTCCTTTATGGGGTATGCTAAACATGGTGCCTTTACAAGACATTCCTTCAATCTAGCCACTGCATCAGACTGCTCTCTTTCCCATCTCCAGGGAGTATTTAGTTTAAGCAGTTTAGTCAATGGTTGAGTGATTTCTGCATAATTCTCAATGAACTTTCTGTTATAGCCTGTCATCCCTAATAAACTTTTTACTCCTTTCACATTTTTAGGATCTTTTAATCTTTGTATGGCCTCTATTTTCTTCCTTTGTGGATTTAGCCCATGTTCAGTCACTTCATGCCCTAGAAAGTTCACTTTTTTCTTGCACCATTGTGCTTTTTGCAAAGATACTTTGGCGCCTGCTTTCTGCAATTGGCCAAGCACATGTCTTATTTCATCAAAATGGCTTTTAAGGTTTTCATTTTTTATCAAGACATCATCCACATAAACTATTGTCCCTCTTTCCGCTGCATCCGGCATGGCCTTTCTCAAAAATATGCCAAATTCACTCCCACTATTGATGTACCCGAACGGAGCTCTAAGCCAGGCATATTGAGTCCTGTCAAATGTAAAGGAAAATAGATGTTGTATCTCCTCTGCCAATGGCACACACCAATATCCAGATGTGAGATCTAACGTGGTAAATACATTTGAACCATGTATCTGAGCTAGGCCCTGATCAATGAATGGTAGTGGCCATCTAGATACTGGTACTCTTTTATTTAACTCTCTTAAGTCTGCACACAGCCGCCATTGACCATTTGGCTTTAACACACCTAAAATAGGCGTATTGGATGTGCTATGAATGGGCCTAATTATTCCCCGTGATTCCAAATTTTTAATAATCTCTGCCAATGATTCTAAACATGCCAGCGGTAGTCTATACTGGCGTACAAACACTGGATTTCTGCTACAACCTTCTGGTAGTGTGGCCACATGTAAATCAGTTAAACCACAATCATAAGCATCTTTTGCAAATACATCCTTAAACTCCATAAATATTTCCCTCAGATTGCGTCGATCCTCATCGCTGTCACATGCATCCGCTAAGGAGATCTGCTCTTCTACCATTCTGGAAAATTCTGGAAACTCTTCTGGTAAAGGAATCTCAGCGCTTTCCTCTAACTGTGTGGCTGTGTCTTTTTGTAGAGCTGCCACTTTCAAATATTTTGGCAGATCAGCTTCCACTTCAATGGGCTGATTTCCTGTTTCATTTTCATTTAAATTAAATATTATGCAATCCTCTTGATGGCAGCACACTGTCTCATTTGAATCATAAGGATACACAGAATGAATTTTAAATATTCCTTTGGGCTGAGAGTCCAGGTGTTCTGGCAACTCGCCCTTGGCATCTACATATTTTTCAGGAATATTCCCAATCACCATGTTATTTAAATCTGCCGTATAATGTGATTTTTGTATGGCCATTCCTAATGGGGAGTTTTCCTCTAAATGAATGTCCTGACAACCTTTATTATTTACCATGATTTTTACAGATCCTTCACCAATGTCTACCAATGGAATGTATTCATAATCCAGGCCTTGCTGTTTTATGGATTCATTCAGGCATACAAATGCATCAGAGCCTTTCATCTGCTGTCCATTTTTGCATTTCAGTGTTATTGCAAACTGTTTTGTAAATGCAGGAACAATAGTATTTTTCCTCATCTGTAATTCGACTGCATAAGGAACTAGTTGTGCACAATGATAAGCCCTTCTTTTGTCTTCAAATTCAGGCGCCGGCCCACCTAGGCGTGACCATATTTTTTGATTAAGGAAATCTAACACCATACACATTCTGTGCATGATGTCATTGCCCATGTAAAATTCATTTTGTGCTCCACTCACTATCCATACATTATGGTAAATTGTTTTCTGCCCAATGCTAATTTTAAGCATGCATCTGCCTGTAATCCGGTTTTCAAAGTCTGGACTGTCCAACCCAGAAACATATTGGTTTTTAATCCTAAATTTCGGGATTTCTTCCCTCTCCATAATTTTTTGCAACAATTTCTCATTAATGAAACTCCTTTCATGTTCAAGCGCTAAAGTGGCTTTTACTGTTTTAAGATAATCATTTATACCAACGTGAACCCATGGTTGCTCATCTTCTATGTGTATCTCTGCCAGAGTGGTAATGTGTTTTTCTGAATCTGTTTTAGGAACAATATTCTGTTTGCATGTATTCTCTTTTAAGTAAAAACGTAATGTGTGTTCATCTATAGCAGTCTGCCAATCTTTCCTTGGGTCCAAGTATATTTGTACAGGTAGTTTTTCATTGTCGCTCTGATCTTTGTCTTGACACATTAATATAACAGTGACACTAGGTATGCAGCTATTCTGGAGATATACCTCCACAGCATCATTTGTTTTGGCAACGGTGTGACATTCTTTTATATTGCTGTTTTGTGATTTTAGTTTCTTAGGCCTCAATGGTTTTTTGGTTAAGGACCACAGCACTCCATTCACCCCATCTATGAGAGGAGACAATCTTTTCAGGCAATCTGTCCCCATCAGAAATGGAATTTCACAAATAGATGTGATCAATACCTCTTGTTTCATTCTGTGCTTTCCTATTTTTATGTCAACCTCAGTTACACCTATGATGGGCACCTCCTCCCCATTAAAGTTATGCACTGGGCCTTGATTTGCCTTCACTGTGATCTGACTCTGTGGAGGCCTCCCTTCATTGATACTCTTTACCAGCTCCTTGGACATAATTGTGGCCTGTGCGCCAGTGTCAATCATAGCAAAGGTGTGGCATTTTTCTTCTACAGTGATGGGTGCATAATATCTGTCCTCAACTTCCTCTAATACACATAAGAAATGTGAATTCTTACTGATTTCAGGGCTCACCTTTCTCAGGTCTTTTTCACTTTTGGCTAAGCACATTGGTAAATGAAAAGACATTTTTCCCTCCTTTTTACCCATTTCTGTGCGAGGTATTTTATTCATTTCTCCATGTTCAGAGGTTTTTTGGAGTGTGGCCACCGTTCGCCCATCCATCTGGGTAACATCAGAGACCACATTACAACCTTCCAACTGAACATGTGTCACAACATCATTCAGCAATTTGTCATTTTTTAATTCTGTGCATTTGTGATCATTTAGTGTAATACCAGCCCTTTCAGCCTCTTCAAAAATATGTGGCTCAAAGAATTTTTCAGGCGATTGACTTGTACCCTCCTTGTGAGTATTTCCTTTTTCTGTCTGTGTTTGGTCATTGTTTTGCTTGCCCAGGGAAGGAGCTATGGCATCCCCACTTACTCCCTGTTCACTGGTATTCCCCATGCATGAGTCATTTTTCTTAAATCTGTCCCTTTGTTCTTTTGGAATTCCTAATGTTTCTTTTTCATTTGTGCAAATCTTTACTGTTTTATTTAGCTCTAAGTTAAACCGTACCTCTTTTTTAGAAGTATTTGCACTTTCTATCACAATTTCATTTACTGGTACTTTCATTTTTAATCCATTAGTCATCTCAGAGTCGTTATGCAAAGTTATATCAGAGCAATCTGTCATTTTGGCACTGCAGTTATCATGAGTACTTAGTCACTTTTCGGAAGCCCCCCGGTCATTGCTATGGCCATCAGCCCCCTCTTTGGAAGGTTGTTTTTGTGCTGTATAGAGCTTTCCTATTTGCTCAGCTAACATTTTCACTTGAGCCTCAAGGCATTGGAACCTTTCCACCTCTCTAGGATCCTCTTTCTGTGGCCTAGGTCGATATTGGTTGTTTTCCCCCTGATTGGATCTATTCTGATACCTCTCAGGTGATTGATACCGGTTGGGATGGTTTCTGAACTCTTGATTCATTTGTGGAGGGGAGCGGGTTGCACCCATCCTTTGATTATAGTCCCCTGGTGGGGAATCATTGTACTGGCGTGGACTGTAGTTCACGTTTTGCTTCATGTCCTGTCTCTCAGATTGTGGGTACTGGCCCCTATATTGATTTCCATTATCAGTAAATCGATCCACATATCGGGGCCTATCCTGATTACCATATATCATGGTGCTGGGATCAAATCTGCTCTGTGTCCCCAATGACTGGTAGGGACCATCATTTCTTTGATCTTGATTTTGTCTCTGGTTATTGTTCATACCTGCCATATCAGACCGGTACCTTACCCGGGGTCTATCTCCTAAATATCTAGGGCTGATGTAGCTCTCTCTATTACTAGGATCATGTGATTGGAACATTGGTACAGGAAATGGCGATCTTTGTTGATTACCCCTTTGTTCAGGTGTCACATTATTTTTACCTTGGCTTTGAGCAGACTCAAGGGACATTTTGGCTGACCTGATTTCCATTACTGTGGCTGAGGGTTCTTTAGATTTAGGCCTAGTATCTTTCATTTTATCACTTTCTCTACCCTGACAATAGAGTACCTCATATAGCTTGGTGCTTTGATGTACAATCCATTCAAGGGACTTGTCACGGTCAAATTCACGGACCAATTGGGATATGATGTCTTTCTGTAGCCCATAGAAGTATGCGGTTTTAAACTCATTGGAATTTGAGTCAAAAGATACATCAAAGCGAGAGAATGCTCTTTTTAAGTCTTGTAAAAATTGGCGAGGTGATGTATTAGGTCCAGCAGTAATAGTGTACGCGACTTTCTTTGCCTCCTGCAATGACTGAAAAGGAGAAAAATGACGCCTAATTTCTTTTTCAAACTCCAGCCATGTCATATTCTGCTGTTCATTTAATCCCCTTATGATGCTGGCCGTCGGGGCATCTAAAGTTAAATGAAAATATTGTCTGTACTGTTCCTTAGGTATCTGGAGTGCTTTAAAAATGTCATGCACCGCTTCTAAGTGATCCTCAATGCAGCATTCACCTCCCTTTTTAAATGGTTTGATCAGAGCTTTAATGGATTTCATTATTTTTATGGGGCTACTTGTTGCAATGCATGGAATTGCACTATTTTGTGAGTCAATCCTGTTTTCAGGTGTATGAGATTGGTGACTGCCCCCAATGGGAGTATCAAATCCCCCAAGGGCGCTGCAACCAAGTTCAGTCACCGGCCCAGTCACTGGGGCACTAGCTCTTTGGGCAGAGCTAGAATTCACCTCCACTCCATTGAATGTGGTACCCTGCCGCCTCTCCTGGGACCTGGGAATGCACATTTGCTGTTCTAAGTCCTTACACTTTTTTAGGAGTCTGTTGGCTTCATCATGCAAATAATTATTTTCATCACTCATTTTATTAATTGCCTCCTGCATATCGCACATTTGCATTTGGCATTCATTGAACTCTTTACTTCTCTTGTCTCTTTCTTGGATCATTTTAATCATTTCTTGTTCTACACTCTGGAGATCACCTTCTTTTTCGCAATGTTCTTTTTGTAAAATCTGCATTTCTGAAACAACCTCATCTTTATCCTGCCTAATGTGATCCACTAAGGCTTTTAAGTGTGTCAATTCTTGCTCACTATCTTCAAATTGTTTCTTGCTTTTGGATAACTGAGTATCAAAGTCTCTGCATTTTAATTGCATGTCTTTTTGGCATACATCCAATTCTGCTCTCAACATTTCCTGATTTTTATTTGCCCCATCTAATTCAGTCTTTAACCTGTTAATTAGCTGAGTATCATTCTCTTGCATTCGCAGGGACTTGTTTAAAATAAACCATATTTTGCCGCATAGCCGTATTAAACAGTCTTTCTCTGCACTTTTATCGGCTGCATTCAATAATCTTGTAAGGCAGACCTGAATTATGCTGCCTTCTGCAAAAATATTGTCTAGTTTTTCTTTCTGCACCTCACCCTGAATGCGGTTACTCCATTCTAAGGTACTGTTCGAAGACCAATTCCCATGTGCAAATAACTTTGCCTCTAAATATTGCACTAGATCTGAGAATGTGGTTTCCCTTTGTGACATTCTGAAATTCGTTTTTAGTGGTACACTGCTATTATAAAATGGGTTCCCTTTAATGTGCAAATGGCAGTGTGAGACACGCTTGCCACGCCCAGTAGGTACTCTGTGATCACTTTCCCGGCCTGCAACGCACCATAAATATGTAGGGTATTTTGTGGAGATTTGGGGCCTGACGGTATTTTATTACCGCCGAAAAATAACTTAGCAATAATCACTCTTTGTATTCAGATTTGGCCATGTGCAACAATAATACAATGGACATGCATTATTTCAGCACCCAGACCTGCATATTTGGTATACGTGGTTGGTGGTATTTTGGTGAGCATAATTCCCTTGTTATATTTGTGGCCCCAATGTCCAGAATCCCTTATCTTAGCTTAGATTTTTCGTGTGATCACTAGAGAGACCTCAGACCTGCATTCTAGAGATACCACAATTTCCAGTGATAGTGTTGGTGCGCCACCATGGGCAAACTCACTGACTTATTTACGACAGAGAGCTATATGTGGTAGTCTTGTGGTAATTTCCACTACCTTATATACGGTAGGGAGCTATGTTCAGAGAGTCTCTCTTCCCGTTGGCTCATGTACCTCCAACAAGTTATACTACAGTCACTCACAATTATTCATACTGATTCTGACATACACACATCTGTCTTAAAATGACCATTGCACTGTTTAAAAATCTCCCCACATCATTGGCATTGTAATGGTAAATAGAAAATAAACCACCCGTCTGTTTTCAAATATTTTCTGTATTATAAAAGTTGCATTTAGACATGATCTCATTCTTTACAGCAATAAAATGGAACAATCAAAGCATTTTCAATGACACACTGCAATTATAGTGGCGGAGAACAGAACTTAAATTGCAACATTAGCACTTGATTAAGACACGCACGGGACTTTCATTTTTCTACACTGACTGCATACTTTCGTGCACACACACAGCTCCCCCAGTTAGGTAATTACCTTATCTGTTCAGAGGCTTCTCTCTGTGAATGTGGCTCTCTTGGCTTAATTCCAGCAAAAAGGAACGCTTGCCTTCTCAAGCCGGGGTCATTGCCTGGAATTCTCAGCTTTTTCAGATAGGACTGCCTCTGCCAGTGGAAAGGTAATTCTTTCAGCTTTCCCCAGTCTCGACTGCAGCAGGACACCCCCACAGCCAGGTCTTCTCCCCAGTAGTGCAGAAAGATGTCTGCCTGTCTTTTTCCCTGCTACTGCCCACTAAAACTTTCCTCTCAGCCCTCTTTATGACGTGTTCCAATGAAATCCATCATCTCTCATCCTCCTATTCTTCAACAATAGCTTCGCTTATACATTTGCAATTGTTGCAAATCTGACTTCCTCCTTCCTGCCGTTACTGTGCACAACAACACGGATAATCAGGCAGAGAAGAGAAGAAAAAAAAATCTGCACACTCATTTAAATGGTTTTTAAAGTATGCCTAATTCTGCAGTAGAGAACACATTTTATTAGTGATTTATATTAAAATAAGGTTTTATTAGTCAGGTTAATGGTTAATATGTTAGCTGTTAATTTTCAAATGTGTCTCTAGCAATATAGGCATTTCAGGTGAAAAATAGTGTGCATTTTTAAATGAACACGTGTGCTTTTAACTGTAAAAATAGATTTGCATCTTATATGTTAAAATCGTTTTTGACTGAATAGTCTGTCTTTCCTTGTTAATCTGCTAACCCATATAGCAATGCACCGCACCCTTGTGGTGGTGCTGCAAAAAAAAAATGCTACTTGTGCAGTAGTGCTGTACTCTGTGCTGTAACATGCCAAATATCCTTACAGGCCCAGACCAGACAAGCTGATGTTTATGGCGCTGAACTATGGGGGTGGACTAATGTTGAACATCTATCTGTGGGAGAGAATGGTTTTCTTAAAATAGACTGGGGCTTCCAAAAAGCCACCCATCTTTCCAGATCCTCTTGAAACTGGATTTTACAGTCTATTACAAAAATATGTAGCGCAAAGACGCTCCTTCATTGGATTAGACTGTGGATAAACGTGAACCTTATAAAATATCAGATAGCCCTAAAAGATGTAATGGCCCAGCAGGTTGGATTATCACTCCCCTGAGCGACGCACGTAAAGACTGAATTGCTCTCACTGAACCTTGAATAGCTTTGGGCCCACCCCATTACTATTGGCGCAACCTCAAAGGCCAAAGTTCAGCATTCCCTTAAGGTTGAAAGGATGAAAGAAATAGCACAGAGACTACATACATCACTGCAGTTTAGTAGCTACTCGGCCCTTAAACAGGTACGAAGAATATCTTAATATTATGAATCCTAAGGTAATGTGCTCTCTTTTTCTTAAAGATCGCTTTGGCATTTTACCTTTGGCATTCATTCAAATCAAAATGGAATGCCAACGTGAGCTCAGATTGTCCTTTTTGCCCAGGGGTCAGGGAAGATCAAGTTCACTTCCTGTTTCTTTGTCCCATGTACAAGGACCTTCGAAACATGCCATTAAAGCATCTTTTTCATCAGATCCAGATCACAACTGTGGCTGGGGCCCTCAGGTTTTGCTTAAGTGACAAGGTTCCCTTAGCTACTTTCACAACAGGTTGGTTTTTGATAGGGGCCTGGTTCAGAAGAACAAAACAGATCAATCTTCTTCTAAAAGAACAATAATTGTGTTGTATGACGTGTCTAACTGTGCACATTACCCGACAGGTTGAAGAACTATTAACTGCCTGTTTTTCTATGGACGTCTCACCCGTAGTAGATAAAAATATGCATTGTACGACTGGAAGCAATTTGGTCTTTATTGATATTGACTACAGTTATTTTTATGTGTATTGTGTGTCCATATGCACAAAGTGAAATGATGATGATGTGCTTTACTGAAAACTGGAGGGTGCTGGGTCGCATACAAAAGCAAAGCACTAAAATGGGCCAAGCATTGGGGGTGTATAACGTTTCACAAAAACGTGTCAAGGGCAATCATTGAGAATGATTATTGAGGTATACTGTGTACAGACGAAGGCAGTATCTAACTACAGGGCTTCTTTGTGGGGATTTGAAAAGGTATCAGAAAAAGTGGTCACTGAGAACAAATTCCTTAAGAAATTACTGGGTCTCCCGTGCGCAGCTGCTAGTTATGCTGTGATTACAGAGCTTGGAGCAAAACACATTGGAGGTGATTGGTACACAGCTCCATTTATGCACTGGTAAGGAACATGGTCAAACTCCAAAGCATCATTAACCCACAAAATCATCAATGCTGGGTGCCTTCTGGAGAAGGATACCATGGTTGTAGTTTATAGGTGGGTGTGTAAAACAGGTGAATCTTCTCTGTCCTGTGACTCTGGTATACATGAAGGAGCGGAAAATGCACAATGCAAATTTTCGATACATCATGGAGTGCAAACGGGAGTTGATAGGGTTGCTGCTTGAATCAAATATAATTCATGTTATTATAACAAAGAGTGATGCAATACAGTCCTATCTGACACATAGCAACTACCCAGCAGATCACTGGGTTTTGACTAGAGCACATTTTAATTGCCTGATGCTTCCAGAAAACACTATGGGCCTCATTACAAGCATGCCGGTCCGGAAATAGCAGTGCCGGTATATCCGCACCGGCGCCTTTTTCTGGACCGGCATAGCCCGAGTCGCAATGCCAGGAACACAGTCATCGAAAGTGACCCACTGCATCCAGCAACACCATTGCTGGTATCTGCGGAGACATGCCTCGGCCGTGCTTGAGACAACCCAAGCTGCACGGACAAGCAATCACCAGCATGGACATGCCGGTAACAAAGTGAAAATGATGCCAGAAACACTGGCATAGCGGACTAGGTGTTAAATTGATTCTGGTGTGTAGAAACATGCTACAGGTGCTCCAGTTCAACACAGATGGTCCCAATGGGCTGTGCCACCGTACAAAAGGACCACTCCCACTTCCCAAACCCCTTTCAAAGCCACTATACTAGCAGTAGGTGTAGCAATACCGGACCTTGAGGCCATGCCTGCAGAGCTATTGGTTGAAGAGGCAGTGAGGTGAAGGATGCAGTGGAGGCACATGAGGAGAAGGAGGGCAATCATGTCCCAGCTAATACCCAATGTGCAGCAGGTTGTACCCCAAAGGCAGCCACCAATTCCTCGCCTAAAGGTCACCCATTCAACCTCACCCCCGATCAGATTCACACCCTGTACCGGCTAGACAGGGACACCATCACCACTATAGTGGACCTGATACATGAAGACCTGGTGAGCCTCATAAATATCCGTACAGCCACCACCGCCCTTGCTGAAGGTAGTGTATGTGCTACACTTTCTTGCCACAGGCACATATCAGCACACATTTGGGCAGATGCATGGATCTCACAACCCTGTTTCTCCCCTGTGCTCTTCCAGGTGCTTGATGCACTCCTGTGTCACATACGGGACCACATCAGCTTACCCCAAACTGCTGATGAGGTGAATGCCACAGAAATAGCATTCAATGCCCTTGCAGGCATGCCTAATGTCATTGATGCGGGGGACTGCACACATGTGAAGCTGGTGGCCAGGCATGCTCTGGAGGTAGTGTACTGCAACAGGAAGCTGTAACATTCACTAAACGTACAGATGGTGTGTGATGCCTGCCAACTCATCACCCACCCATTGCTTTGCAAGACTTCCTGGCTCAACACATGACTCCATGGTGCTGCATATCTCCTTTCTGCCTCGTTGATGATTTAGCAGAATGGGACATGGTGGATGGGACAAGTGGGCCACATGTATCATTGATGTGTGCATGTTGTCATTTGTGGTTGTGGAGGTGTGTAAAGGCCCACTCCCCGACTTGCACGTGCACGTGCAGTACCAATAAATGTGACATACCCCAATGTGGAATGAGACTAAGAGAACAGGCTGCGAGAGTTAAGTTTTATTTATACTTGCACGTGCAGTACCAATAAATGTGACATACCCCAATGGGGAATGAGACTAAGAGAACAGGCTGCGAGAGTTAAGTTTTGTTTATGTAAAATTGGCATCCAGAGAACTCTGCTGCCTAAGAGTGGCAAACAAAACACAATTGGTTAAAAGGGCAAAAAAACATCATCAGTGATGCCAGATAGGAATGTTACAAAAGTTCATTATGATTGGACACAAGACCACAATGTATAGGTGCATGTAGGCGCTGCTCCTCTGTGGTTGGCTGCTTGGTTGGTGGGAGGGTGAGCGTCACAAGGTCCATCTGTCTGTGTCCAGGTGGGGTGAGGGTCAGGTCGCGGTGAGGTAGGGTGGGCCCTAACTAAGCTAACGTGAGATACTACCATCAGACATGCACTAAATAATGGTCACTACAGTTCCTTTGAGTATATCATCATAAATCTATGAATCGTACATATATAATCACAGCATTATTCATTGGGACTTATATGAAGTACCGGGCTTAGGGTCTTGGTCAGTAAGATAACATTGACTGTGGGGTGGATCCAGCCGCATCAAAGAGGCTATAAGACATTCTGCCATTTGTTAGTTCTAGGGTGCAATATACTGTGACAGAGGTCTGATGTTAGGTGGGAGAACACTGAGATGGGCTTCACAGCAGGGTCACACGTCTGGTACATCAAGAGAATACCTTGTGGGAACACAGGGTTATAGTGGCAGTAATTTTCCAACAGCGGGGGTAAGAGGGCACAGGCAGGTTTTGTGGAGATGAATGAGCTACAAGTCATGTTTCAGGCCGGTTCACACACAGGACAGTGATCTCAGAGGAAGAGTGAAATGTTACATTGGTGTATTTTTTTCAATTGTCTCTGGCTCATCTGTGAGAATGGAGCTGCAAAGCTTTCAGAAAGAGTGAGAAAAGGTGGGGGCCATGAGCGCGGTGTTCACGGCGCTGCGGAGGGGAGAGAAGACTTTTCGTAGTATCGCAGTGAGGCCTAGTCCACAGATGGAGTCGAGGGTATACATATGCTACTGTTAGCATGCCTACGAGCAATGGAAGCATCCCCCATTATTGTGCGAGTAAGTGGTTTACATCATGCTCAATGCACGAGGGGGGCCTAAACGACCCCTCACTCTTACACAGGTGCTTGACACTGACATGAGTTTGGGCATGTGGTAGCATGGCGGAGACAACAGCAGTTGTGCAGTGTCAGGGGGATGTGTGTCTGAGTGCCTGCAGGTGCATCTTGTGTGGGGCGATACAGGGGACATGTGTGATGTGTGACTGGTATATGGATGTGGGATGCGGGCAGGTTCTTTGTGTATGTGTGCAACAAGGTTGACGGTAGGTGGACTGCAGCAAGGCTGTACAGGCCTTGGGTACAACATACTTGAGTTGTTGGTCCTACACATTTTCATTGCGGCTACAAGGTGTGTGATTTGACATTGGGCTTACGAGGGCTCACCATCCTCTTCAGATGTGACACCTCCAGGCTCTGCATCTCCAACTCCATTGATAGCCTCCAGGTGCATGATGCTGCTGCGGGTTTCTTCCCAGGCCTGGAGTTTGATTGGTGATGCAGGTCCGCCTCCTGTGGCCGTGCCCTTGGCGTGCTGTGCGGCAAGGAGGTTCCGCATTGGAGAAGTAGATCATCCCACCTCTTGCGGCAGTCTCTGACTGTTCTTGGGGTTGTCCGACCGCTGACACCTTCCGAGCCACCTCCTCCAATATGGCATTTTTCCTCTCTTGGGTTTGCGACGTAGATCACTGCAGAAGACTTCTTATAAGCTCTTCACTAGTGGGTCCACCAACATGTTAAGTTCAGTTCAGCTTTGTTGAAACATGGCTTGCACCTCCGTGTAGCTCGTAGCCTTGAGGACATGCCTGGGGAACTTTGTCAGTGCTTTAGATATAGCTCTGATTCCTGTGCACTGAGGACTGCAATGGATTGTGTTTTGTTAATGGCCGCCGGTACATTTCCTGTTCTGGAAGATCACGTTATTTCCGATCACGTTAATACTGGTACCAGTAACAATAGTGCTGGTAGGTCGGGAGCGCAGAGCCGGAGTCAGCGGCAGCCAGGTATGGGTGTTTTTGGGGCCATTTGGTGGTGTTACCGGCATGCTGATGCTACCGTTTCCAGCATGGTATCATTGCGGTAATTACGATTTTCTACTGGCAAGCTTGTAATGAGGCCCTATGTCCTGATAGGGTTATGTTTCAAACTCAATTTGTCCATGTTGTGGTGCAGTAGTTGAGGACCTATTACACTTTGTTTTATTTTTTGCACGTTACAAGGAGATAAGACCGCAGACAATTATGACATTGCTGAAGCAACTAAAATTCACCCAATGTTGGCCAGCTTTGATATTCTTATTACAGGCTGAATTATATCCCGTTGCTTGGAGTTTCCTTGTATATTTGAGGAAAGCATAGAACTTGAGAAATTGTATTTTGAGTATTTTGTTGTTTTGAATCATTCTGATTGTATAATATTGATTGTATTAAATGATTGTTTTTATGTATATTCAATTTTATGGCTGTGTGATGGTTGTCAATTTTATTTGTGCCAAGTGTTGGTTTATGGATTTTGTATCCAAATAAACTATGAACGACTGACTTATATTAAACAGACATATTGCTTCCTAAATTAACTTAAACTACTCCTCTTCTACAAATAACCAAGGGGATTGGCAAATCTCAATCTATTATATTTACTCCTTAGTTTTGCCATTTGAGATTCAAACCTAGATGTCAGCAAAATACTAAATAAACGAACACTGTCCACAAGTTAAAAACTTTAACAAATCATCCTTTCGTACCCTGCCCACGTGCTCCTAGGCCTCTAAACTGCCCTATTCACCTCCACCTATTCACACCTCTTATCTCATTTTAGGTGAGCTTCCAAAAAAACGAATCAAGATCTAGAATCTCTAAGTGCATAACAGCTGATTTTCAGAGATGAAAAGCTTTGGGACCAGCAATGCATCATGAGAGATATAACTAAATGTGTGGGTACATGGGCTCCTACTCTATGCCAAATAAAAAAGAAAAAAAAACACTACTGGACGGATTTGCGCTAAACCAGCAAATGATTTCCTTCAAGTGCTTTTTGCCCAACTTGGTTCTCATTTGGCACAAACATTTCAGCAGTTGGGGCTCTGCATTTGAGCAAAAATGTGATGTGTTCCCTATGGGAAAATGAATGTTAAACTGAAAAACACACCCTTCTTTGACCCTATATATCTTTTGAACCATAACATACGTTTGCACAAAATGTTCCAGTGTTTGGGGGGCCCGGTCCACAGATCATTTTTGTATTTTGCGCTGATCCGTGCAATAGTTCCAAGGTTATTAGACACAGAAATTTCCCATTTCCTATGGTTGATAAGCTTCACCTAAACCATAGGATGACTAGCATCACCCTGCAAGTTATACAACACCACAACCCTCACACCATTCCACATCTTTACCCCAACAATATAGAACACCACCATAGCCCTGTACCCATACATCTCCACTCTCGCCTGCGGCTTCAACACTCACCCAACTAACCCACACCACCTCCCCACACCACTCCAAACCTTAACACCACTACACTACGATTCCATGCAACCACCATTTTACGCTACCACTCTACATCACCCTGCCTCCACACCCCAACATCTACACTCTACAATACCACTCCATAGCACCAAATCCATGCCCCCACACACTTACACCTCCCCACCCCTAAACATTCCTGCAACTTCACATCTACATACAAGCACACCTCCACTCCACACCAACAGGCTGGCCATCATTCCACACTTCCAATCCATCCCAGCAGGCCACTCAACTCTGCCAGTCTACACCATCACTCTGCACATCCACTCCACCTCATTTCTCTAATCCATCATATCAGTACACCAGCCCACCACACTACACCACTACTCATCACCACCACACACCTGTACCTAAACACCACACTCTACCTCCAATTCAATAGGCCACAATGCAATGCATCGCCACCCCACCATTGCACACCACTAAACACCATTCTACTCCACCACACTACGACCAATGTACATTTTTACTTTACACCACCATGCCCCCAAGCTCCAAAACCTTCCACAGGCCTCCACCATACCACCACAGCACTGCATGCCACCATTCATTACCAACAGACCACACTACCATCCCACCAGTGGTACCATCCCACCACTCAAAACCCCTCATCCACCCCACACAGTTCTAACTTTAGAGCCCCCCCACCATCATACCACATCGTTCCACCTCACTACACCTCCATTTGACTCAACACCACCAGTCTTCACCACCAACACCACATCCACACCCCAACACTTCTACACCTCTACTCAACACCACCAAACCACTCCTTAATGGCACTACTACACACCACCACTTTACACCACTTCACACAACACCACACCACACCACCACCACACCTATTTTCTCCAAAGCAACACACGTCCACTCTACACCAATATACCACCACACCATGAGACCTCACCACACCACACAACACTGCGCCACAACTGTTCATCACCATTTTACAGCAACATCACACATCCACTTCCCTTCACTTCTTTACCCCACACCTCTCCACTACTTTATTACATCAATGCACATCATTCCATATTCCACAACACCCTGTACACCACTACATACCGCCATTCCAAACCACCACTGAATGGCATGACACTACCACTCCACACTACTTCCACTCCCCCACAGATCCACATCACCAAACGCCACACTACCACTCTTAAATATATAATGATAAATTAATCTGCAAACACAAATACCATTGCTTTTCCAATGCTCATGTTTATAAACCCTTGCATATACATTACATGTGTTGCTTTTTATAAGCTTCTGCTACTGATAAACCTCTTTAGGGACAATATACTTTTGAACAATTCCTCAGAGTGTGAAGAAATTGTACTCTCACGCAGGATTTCAAAAACTAATCTGACATTGTTCTTAAGAGATTCCTTGCTAGGGGTCATCCCAGACATGCTTTCAAAAAGTGTAGAGAGAGGGCAAGATTTGCTGATACAACCATCCTCCTAGATAAAACAGCAAACAAAAAAGAACCAGATTCCAGGACAGTATGTGTAACCACCTTTAGTCCGTGTGACCACCTTTAGTCCACATAGGAATGCTTTAAAGAAATTGATTCTCAAAAAATTGGCACATCCTCCAAATCAACTTCCCATACTGGGAACCTCCTATTTTTGCCTTAAAAAAAGGAAAATACTTGAAACAATACCTATTATCAGCAGACAGTTGTTCCATCCTACGTCCCACTAACTTGAGAGCATTTATGGGACTGCCCCCCATGAAGACCATGAACTTTGAAGTCAATAACAAAGATTGTATTTTGGATTTTCAAAGCACCTGTAAAAGCAACAAGGAAGTGATTCAATGTCCATGTAAGAAGATATATGTAGGAAAAACCACGAATCAAGTCAGAGTTAGAATCATTGAACACCGTTCCAAAATCAGAACCACGACAATGGGCCTCATTATGAGTTTGGAGGTAGTCATGCCATTCTTAGAGGCATGTTTACCCCCAAACTCGGGTCCGGTTCTCGCAAAAGGGGACTTACTGGGCCATTCCGACCTTGGAGGGCCCGGTAATTCCCTTTCGCAGTTCCCAGACCCGGTACATCCCCATTCCCATTTGATCCCCCATAGGGCACAATGGGAATGGGGAGGATGCTAACAACGGGCCCATTTATGACAGGCCCATTGTTGGCCTCCTGTACTGCTAGGGGGTCCAGCTCTGCATGTCTGGTCTGGCCAGGCGAGCAGAGCGGGACCCGCTGCAGAACTTATAATGTGGCAGCCTGGAATGAACGGTGCCGGTCCCTTACCGGCACCATTCATTCTGCGGCCGTCAGCCTCGTAACGAGGCCCAATGACCGCATCTCTGGTCAAACATTTTGTGTCCATGAACCACAATAAGAATGAGATTAATTGGTGGGTGGTGGATAAAATTCATAGGGCCTCATTACGACCCTGGCGGAGTGGGTTTACGCCAGCGGTATTCGCGGCGGACCCGTCCGCCCTACTACGAGTTCCCGTAGCGCCATGGAGCGTTTTCCGCCTGGTTTTTCCGGGCGGAGAAATCCATGGCGCTACGGGACCTTGTTGTTAATTACGCCACCGTATTTTACGGTGGCGTAATTAACGCCTTCCCCACTCCCATTATACCCTATGGGGCAAAAATGGGAATGGGGAAGGGTAAAATGGGGAATGGGGATTTACCGCCCCGCCAAGGTCGGAATGGGGCGGTAAATCCGCCAACCCCCATGGCGCTATCGGCAGCTTTCCGCCGTGCTCCATGGTGCATTTGGCGCCACGATTTCCGCCAGGGTCGTAATGAGGCCCATAGAAACTAACACCAGAGAAATCAAACATAAGCTGTCCAGAAAAAAAAAAATTCTGGCTTTACAAATTTGATTAGTTCTGCTCAGGTCTCAACCGTCAAGATGAATGGCAGTGATTGGGGATACACTAATCTCCATTTACCCACCTTTTATTCCACACGGGACCCAGCAGCCCCCGCTGATTGTCTTTCTCCTTTTAGCCTTGGCCAACCCTTTTTTCCTAAGGCAGCAGCCCTTGTTCCTGTGTTGTTTGGCCCTTTGTTTGTGGCCGTTCCCATGGAAACACCCTTTCTTCTGCACATCCCTTTAGGAACATGCATTGAGCGGGACTGTCTTGCCTTCATCATTTTTCATTGGTGCCTCAGCCCATCCACGCCCAGGCGACACGACTTCACGTTGCTACGACTGTGAGACATTGGGCCTCATTACGACCCAGGCGGTAAGGGGTTAACGGCAGCGTTAACAGCGCCGACCCTTACCGCCTGAGTACGAGGTCCCTTAGCGCCATGGCACTTTTAACACCTGCTTTTAGCAGGTGTTAAAATCCATGGCGCTAAGGGACCATGGAGTTAATTACGCCACCGTAATTTACGGTGGCGTAATTAATGCCTTCCCCACTCCCATTATACCCTATGGGGCATAAATGGGAATGGGGAAGGGTAAATGGGGATTGGGGACTTACCGCCCCGCCAAGGTCGGAATGGGGCGGTAAGTCCGCCAACCACCATGGCGCAAACGTAGTTTACGCCATGGTGGTAAAGTCACGGCCCAGGCGGTAACTTACCGCCTGGGTTGTAATGAGGCCCATTGTCATGGATACAGCCCAAGCATCGTGCCTTAAGGCTAGGATTGACTGCGCTCACTTACAGCGCGTGCAGTCTCCTTTCTCAGACTGCCCGACCGCCCCACAGGTACTGTCCTCCTATGTTAATTTGTGGCCTCTTCTGTTTTTCCACAGCGGTGACCCGCCCCTGAGCAGTGTTGCTCGCAGCCATGCTACTGTTATGCTGTTCTTACCATCCACAGGACACTCACTGTGTGTCTGTTTATTTTCTCTTTTTCTCCCTGGGCCCCCTCCCTTGCCGGCATATGCACTGTCCGCTGTTACTCTTCCCCCGGCTCCACTACAAAGGCAGCCTACACGCCGTTGTACTACCACGGCGCCTACCTCTAGGACAATCTAATCCCCTTGGCTTCTAATTAGCTTATCTCCTTCATTAACACCAACCAAGCAAAGTTAACTCATTTTTTCAATGCCAATCCTCAACCGTCATTGGTGTATTTTCAGCATTCTGTTCCTTTTAGGGCCACATGGGTGATCTCAGGACTCCTACAGACTATGAAGAAATGTGTTTCAACAACACCCATTACTGCGCCACATAAATAATTGTATTAGCGTAGGTAGCAAGATTATTTAATAATTTAGTCCGATGTCTCAATTCATGTAAAATACTAAAATTGTTCATTGTTGGCCCTATGTGATTACACATGTTTGGGCACTTGGCAATGCCTTTCTCAAATCAGGGCATGTCTATTTATTCCAAAATACAAGTAGTCAAAGTGTTAATTAAGAAAATACATCACGTGTAGAACAAACATATTTCAAACATATGAGCATGGGTGGCAACATATAATTTGAACAAAATTAGAAAAAATATATATATGCAGATATATGGAGATATATGCAGTTTTACAGGGACGGCTACTGCCGGGGTTGTGATGAGGGCCAATGCCACAAAAAATGAAGCCTCTGAAACTCTCTAGCATTTCTGATGACTCTTCAAACAGAGTGCTGTAGTGCTACAGGTGTTTCAAGACTCTGGCTGTTGCTGGCGGCACCTGTAATGGGTGGAGCTTAATTCTGCACAGCCATCACTCAACTCATAACAGCTACAATGAACAGGTAGACCCCATGTAAGCCAAAAAAGGCTGCAGCCCAGTATAAGCCAAGCCATCAAGAAGGCTTTAGGTGCAACTTTGAAACATAGTTCACAGCATTTATCCTTCATGCAGAGTAGGTTACATTTCTCCCAAGGCATGAACAAGATCAGAAGTACAGGCAAGCATGGGAGATTAAAAGGGGGAAGAAAAAGAGCCCAGAAGGCACATGATGGCCACAAACCTTTGAGTACACCACGGAAAAAAAAGGTTGCACAGTAAAGCACTGAGATCGAGCATGAAAGAAAGTACATGGTAGAAAATATCCTCAACGAGCAAGGAAAACGACAGATGGCAGGAGAGTCCAGTGAAGATAGGGCAGAAACGCTGTCAACTTCCAGTAAAGATAAAGGCAAAAATGCTCTAAAGAAAAGAAATACTGAGTATACTCAGAATGAAAATGGGGACAACTTTAACCCAGACACTCTCATTTATCCCTTGTCATCAGAATTGAAGCCACCAACAAAACATTCAACGTACCTGATGAGGAGGTTGAGAACACCACTGGCCAAAAAAGTCAGAAAGAAACAATGGATTTAGTGTCCCAGACAACATATGCCAAAGTGCATTGCTGAAACACATGTAAAAGAGAAATGAATCCTCACCTGCATGTGCAACTATACTAAACACATCAAGAAACAGCTTTATGCATTTTGGAAATCATACCATGATAAGTTACTCCACCTGGTTGATAAAGTCAGACAGAAAAGGGAGGAGCATAGACCCTACTGTTCTGACAAAATGGGCCCCCGAAAGTCATATGCATACTGCATAATACAAACAGTACTATTACAAGAGAAAGCAAAAGGGCCATCATGGTATACATTGATTCTGTTTCGAACAACCTACCAACATGGAAGGCAGCAGCAGCCAAGGGCAAATTATTTGGCAAACCATTCATCAAAGAAACCCCTAACAAAAACATGTTCATAGGTATTCATTCTTTCAAATTGTGTCAGTCCCCTTATTTAAAAAACACCAGTTTGGTAAAAAAAAAAGACATTTGTTACTTGTTCTGTTTTGTTTGATTAGTTTTCTTTTTTGTGCTTACAAGACAATTTTATGTCTGCTTTTTAGGCACTCTCCATAATAAGTCATCTGATTCATTACATACATATCATGACACACATTAAAACATTTAACAATATTTTCTTCATACAATATGAGCTTGGCTTGTTTTCCAGTGTTCCTCTCATGTGGGGTTAGTAATTCAAAGTGCTTTCATTGCAATCAAAAAAGCAGTATCAATTTCAGAGATGTTTACAATGTGTTTGTGGGTGACAGCTGACAACCAAAAGAATCCTGTGTCTAAGGGGAAAACAACGTAGTGTCACTGTTCCCTATCTGGACCACATTCTGTTTTCATTGGTGATGGTTGCACAATAAAGCTTAAAGCACCCGGTGGCTACAAACAAGTGTTCAGAGTTGCCACTGCTCAGCTTGTTGCATGGATTTTGTTTTTGGTGAATGCGTATACACAGAGTGTTTCGGCTCTTTCGGTAATGGCTCATACATCCAGGCGACCGTACTGTGTGGTGTTCTAGTGGGCCTTCATCAGGACAGGTGTTGTTTAAAGGCACGATGTAGATCGAAATTCTAACCCTCTTGTTTTGTATGTGAATCTATATAGAGAAATGACAAAACATTAAAAAGTCATTCACAACCAGACAGTGTGGAGGGTGTGTATCTCTGTCTTTTTATTTTGGAGGATCGCTAGAAATAGAGAAAATAAACTGACCTGGTGGTGGCTCAGATACTGAGGATAAACTTATTCCAAATAGTGTATAAATACATACGACCGTTCAAATATGCTCTGATGTTGTTCCTAGAGCATTCTCATTTCACGGTTTGCCTGAAATGACTCAGAAAATAGATGTGTCAAACCAAAGGTATTTTGGTTTGAACAACCAAAACAACTTTCATTAAATGTTTGGTTTATTTGTCATGATTTACACAATCTAAAAGATGTATAAAATACATCTTTATGACAGATGTATTTTCCACATTTATAAGTGAAAGTGCCCTGTGAACAAAAATTCAGGGTCCAACCCTTACATGTTTAAGAATCTTCAAATGGAGTGCCACAGCTATTTGAAACCTGGCTGTTTCTGGAAGCACCTTTAATTGGTGAAGTTTGATTCTGCACAAAAACCACTCACAGCTACAATAAACAGATAAAACACACAATCCAAAAAGGTCTGCAGCCCGGTATGTGCCAGACCATTCAGAAGGCATCAGGTGCTAGTGTGAGACATAGTTCAATGCATCTATCCCTCATTTCCGAATTATATAAAGTTCTCCCAAGTCCTGCACAAGATCAGAAATACAGGCAATCATAGAAGAGAAAAAGGAGGAAAAAGAAAGTCCAGAGGGCACATGATGGTCACACACCTGCAACTACACCACAAAAAGATAAAAGCGGCAAAACAAAAGCACTTAGATCAAGGATAAAAGAAAATGCATCGTACAAAATATCCTCACGGAGCTCGGTAGAGGAAAAAGAAAGCTGAGATGAGCAATCCAATAAAGAAAAGGCAGAAACACTATGATCTTCCAGAGAAGATAAAGGCAAAAAAGTTCTATAAAAAACCCAAAGACCGAGTAAAATCAGTATCACGGTATGTTTTGCTCTCCCAAATATCAGTGCACAGATATCTATATAATTTCCCCAACACACTGAATAGGAAAGTAATGTAGACTTGGAACGCAAGAATTCGCTCATTCTCAATGAGATTATTAAACTGGCACTTACATGGCCACTTATGATGTCAAATAAACATTACAAAATAAAATGTAGAATTATGAAAATGTTACATCAGTGTTGGTATAGTTGTGCACCACTTCTTCCCTAACAAGAACTTCACTGGACAGCTTCCCAGACCAGGTTGGCATAGAGAAACCCTCACAATGGGAATGGAGCGGCCAAGATGCGTCTACCTTCTGCAGCCCAGAAGAAACTTCTGTCTCTCCCTGCCAGCCCAATTCAGCACCCCCCTATTTGACAGTACTTTTCCAAAATGTTCACATGTTGATTGCACTCCGCAAGCATCCGGCCGGTATGCATGCAGAATACCGTAACAAATAAACACATTCTGTTTCTCATGGAAGCTTTCTGCTCCTGCAATTTTGTCAGGCGGAAACTCAAAACAATCCTTGAACAGAGTACTGTAGCACAGGGAAAATCATCTTATTTTTCTAGCGAAAAATTGTGAGTATTCAGAACTCACATTGAAATGAAGCCTTCTCTGAGGTTTGGCATAACATGTCTACTGCACTCAGAATGCATTTCAAATAACAAAGATATTACATTTTTTAATAGCACTACATTCCACCCTTGACATTTGACTTCTATAACTCAGTGGCACTTAAGTCAGCTTCTGAAACCGGCAAAGCATTATAGCTAAACTAGAAGAAATACATTGAAAACAAAAAATAATCAAAATCATCAAAATGATACATAATGCATGCAGAAGCATAACATAGGGTTTCACCAATATTTGGAATCTGTGTAAACAACCAATCCCACCAATTCCCAGTATGAAAAGTTGTCACCGGCTTCGATAAAGCCTTCAATTTTGTGGGTGTGGTTTTGCACAGACGGGGCATTGTCACTCAATTTGAAACAGCACATTCTTTCAAATGTATTAAACCCTTAATTATGTTTTAATGACATAATCAATAGCAGCTCTATTCTGCAAAGCTGCTCTTCTCATAACTTTTCTATCTAAAAGCATTTCTTCCAAGGCTTTAGAGGTATGATATAACCCCTTCACTACTAAACATGCTAACTTGATCAAAGATGTATAGCGCCCAGCAGCTAATCCCCAAACTCCCACCAATGAAAATGCAAGAGCGAGGACTTCTAACTCGGATAACAAATGCACGTTTCAATCCAAATCTGGGTTAACCCTATATATTCAAAGATGTATCTTTAAAACCACGCAAATGCAGACTACAAAAGAAACAAGGTCTAGGATGGTCGCGTTACAGTGCATGGTCCCCCAGAGATGTTAGCAGGAATATAGGTAAACGTACTATTCCCACATGAAAATAACCTTTCTACTGGAAGCTTGATATGGTTCAAATGACCAGCAGCTACAATTGTATGATTACAGATCATAGTGTTATCCACGTTGTTGCATGTGCTTGGAGCATGTGAGCAAAGTTGTTTGTCAAACACAGTCAGGTTGCTTTCTTTGTTTATATTCAATTGCGGGCACTTGACAACCTCTTTTGGCTGACAAGTCATGTTAAAACAGACATCTCCTTTAGCAATATCATATGTGGAGAGATTAGTTGCATTTCTCAATTTTTTGTTGGCCTCCTGACAGAACTGAAAATACTCATAAACAGAAAACAAATGACAAAAATCATTATCCTCCACAGAAGAATCATTATGAGTAATGCTGAAAATGTATCTCAAAGTTGAAGCAGGTGTTGCCACCGCTACCAGACAGGTTTTCAGTTGATCCATTCCATTTTGTGAATTTGATAAGCAAAAATATGTTATTTTTAGAATTCCCTGATTCAAGTAGATCCTTATGTTGCCGATTTGGGCAGCTTGTATTTGTTGTGTACGCGCAATGCTTTGCAAATCCATGTTTTTGTGCATACTTCCGCTGGTATGTCAGTGTTGGCATCAAGTGACCCACAAATCTCATTATCCAACCTCATCAATTTCAAATTGGTTGTTTGCACAAATGTAGCATTTTGCATTTGCTTCTTCTGTGGGTCGTTTAAGTCTACCGAATGGAGACCATTCAGAATTGCACTTACACCAGCCAGAATATGTAAAGCAAACCAGAAAAAAAGCATATCAGTGTTGATAATCATTCTCTCAAAAAACATTTGTCAGCAGGTTCATAGTCCCATTTTTCCTTGCCAGGCTCCATGACTAAAACTATTTTGTCTCTGCCTGATGCTGTGGCATCTGCAGTTGCAGGTGGGCCACAAGGCTTTTATACCCACACCTTTGCACCCGGTACCATGCGGTCTGATTAACCAAATCCATGGCTCCCCCATGTATTTAACAGTGTAGGGGGTGTCCCTTTCTGATCTTGGATAGTTTAGCAGGCATGACAATACATTGCAATATCCTGTCTCATACATGGATCGGCAATATCTGATCTCCACTGTTCATTAAAATGACTTTGATTACTTCTTGATAGTCAGCATCTATCACTCCTCCCAGTACTTGGATGCCCTTCAATGCTAATCCATATCTAGGGGCAATCAATCCTATATGTTCTGAGGGAATTTGTATTCCAATCCCGGTCTCGCTGACTACTATCTGATTTTTTTATGACAATGCATGGCTTCTCCTGCCGATTCTGGAGTTGTGCGGTATGGAGCTAGGGCACCTGGCATGACTTCCCAGTACACTAGGGTTTCTGTGGCTGAATTAGGTTGCATCTGCACAGTAGGTCTTAATAGGTGCATCAAAGGCATTTCACTCTCAGCGACAGGCCTATAATTCAAAATGTGTACTGCATCAAACATGTTCTCACACTAGCCTACCTGGCTCCCATTTCCTGATTTACGTAATTGCTCTTCCAGCAAACCATTAATTCTCTCAATCAGGGCCACCCCTTGTGGATGATACAGCATATGGTAGAGCCACTCAACATTGTTCTCCTGACAGCACCCCTCAATTAACTTGCCTTTGAAATGTGTGCCATTGTCACTCTGAATTGGCAAGAGTACTCCATAATGCTATATAATCTGATCTAACATCTTAACGGTGTTCAATTGTGTGGCCCTCTCGCGTGGTAGCACCATCACATTTCCTGAAAAGGTATCCACAATGGTACATGCATATTGGTACATTTTACTGATTGGCACAGGACTGATATTGATTGAATAGGGGGGTGAAACAGGGCTGTGTGACTGCCCCTCTGATATACAACCTTTATGTCCACGACATACCGGTGGCTATCTCTGCCGCTCATAATTGCCCCGCGAAAATTGCGGATGCTGTCTGCTCGGTTCTGGCTTACGCAGATGACCTGGTCATTTTTCATCACACGATCAGTGGCCTGCGTAGATCAGCTGTGGCATTATGGGATTATGCCAAATCCAATGGTCTTACCATCAACCTTGACAAAACTAAGGTTTTGAGATTCACTAGCAAAAGAGTCTCTCGTGTTAACCTCATGGTAGGCAAAGTCATGATCCCTTACGCGCCACTGTATCGCTATCTGGGGATTGACTTTGAGCCCTGTGGGGATTATGTGGCATGTAAATCATCCCAGATCACACGTGCTGCGCAGGTAACAGCTTTAATTGCTAGCTTCACATTTAAACAAGGAGGCTTTACGATATGGGGCACACGCCAACTCTACCTACAAGTGTTCATCCCCATGATAACATATGGGCTAGAAGCGTTATTTGATTTAGATCTTAATTGGCTGCAGGTCATCGAGGGAAAATTGTGGCGGCGGGTACTTGGTCTCGCACCAGGAACTCCAATGGCCATTATACACTTGGAATTGGGGTTACCCTCATTGAAAGCCATTGTCTTAAAATAAGGGCTGGGTCATTCCTGAAAATGCGTAGTGGTACTAGCAATCCTCTACTTATAACAATCTATCAGGAACTACGTAAAATGCGAGCTTCCTCGTCACCTGCTGCTAAGATGACTACACACTTGGCGGACATAGGTTGGTCTTGGAGGGAAGGGGGGTACTCCAAATACGTCCAGAATGCCCTTGACAAACGTATTGAAATGTGGGACTGGCTGGAAAACTTTGCCCATCTCAATACCTTAAAAAGATACACATTTGTCCAATTCAGGTTATACTCATTTATGAAAACGCAAGGCTACGTTAATCTTTGCCCCTCCAAAAGACTGCGACTCTTCATACTATTGTTAAGCTTGGACCAGCTCCCGACATTAGTGCTCACCGGCAGAAGAGAGCAGAAGACTGTGGAACAATGCATTTGTCGGCTGTGTAATAAAGCCGCCACACTAGAGTCAGCCCGACATGTATTAACTCAATGTGGAAGTTTGATAGATGTAATCCATCGCCACATTGGGTTGTATACCCATGACCTTGCAAATATTGCTGATTCAACATTCTGGCACCAGTGCATAAATTCGGAGAGTATGCGAGTTTTGACTGCTTTGTATAACATCTGGATCAGAATTGAGGAAATATTGGGTATCAAGATTTGACCACTGTGACCTGATTAATCCTTGGACCCCGCCTTTGCCTGGAAATATTCCAGGCTGTTGAGATCTGAGGACTTTAATGATATGATGAGCAGCGTGATGCTCGTATATAGGTCTTTCTCCTGTTCCTTTGCAGCTAAGGTGGCATAGTTTGGATCTTGGATATGTTGGGCTTGGTTGTTTAACTCCTAATTGTGTAATTTTTAATTGTTCTTTTGCTAAAAGTGAAAGTGATTGTTTTTTTTCTTGATTTGATATTTGATATTTGATATTTAAATATATTATTAATTGCTATGCTATGTTATATTATTTGATTTTAGTACTATTTTTATATTTTATGTATAATTTTTATGACATGTGTAAAGTTTATTTGACTAAACTGTATCACATTAAATAAAAATAAACAGATATCATTGATCTGTCAGATTTGACCCAGTGCCTTTCCCCTTTGCAAAGTGCCCTGGACAATGTGAGGGATGTGTCTATGCTGTTGATGTTGACACACAGGAACTTTTAAAATGATTGTTTTCACTACCTTTAAAGGGATATTGATCCCTCAAATTGTGCCCACATGCAAGTAGGCTTTTCTCCCAAATGCCCACATTTCTGGTGAGCCCTCTTGGCCTAACCCCCCAAATCATCCTCCCAAGCATCCGTGTCCACGGGTGAAATCTTGGTGTGTTAATCTGCAACAGAATTAAACCAACAGTCTAATGAATCAGTAGTACAGTGTGCATCCACATGATACACTCTTACTTCACTGTGTGAAAGCATTTCCCAAATACTGTCCTTTCCCCACAATTCTTTTGAATTAATTTTCCATCCATTCATCTGCTATGTCAGCAGCCACAAAACTAGCCCATTTGCTACTGACCATGAATCTGTATACACATTGCATTGAACAGGTGTCCCTTTTTAACGCTTGATAAACTGCATAGAGTACTGTAAACTGGCTGTTTCGCCTTGAGGTTATATGACACTGCTTTCTAGTAGTGCTCAGTTCCTGCATAGCGATCAGAGCAATCGGTAAACCAAGCATGCTCTGTCTGCTCCTGTGTCAGATCTCCGTAAGGTACTCCCCATTTTACTGGAGACTCATGTTCTTCAGTCACTTCCTGTTGTATGTACTCTATGGGTGGTATATTAACCACTTTCTCATGTAATTTCACAACCATACCCTTTCCTGATTTGGCTCTGCCTTAAATGTACACTTTCCATTTGATTGCACTGGCCTCTTGAGCAGGTCCTATTCTGTGCGTCCTAGGAGAGTTCAACACCAATTGTATAATTGGTATTTCAGGCTTAATTAGTACATCATGACACACGGCCAATTGTTCTGTATGAATAAGAGCCCAATAAAATGCTATCAATTGCTTCTCAAATGGAGTGTACTTACCACCTGACTCGGGTAATTTGTGACTCCAAAATCCCAAACGGACTGGCTTATTGACTTGCTTCTGCCACAGAGTCCATTTAGTTCCTGTACAGATACATTTAGCTCCACTTCTCCTGATTTCAAATGCCACAAATCAAACACGCTGCACTGTCCTTTTCCAAATCAATGCTCTCTGCTGCTATTCACCCCACTGAAATTCATATTTCTTTTATGTCACTTTGTAAAGTGGGTCCAAGATTTGCCCTAACTGTGATATATGCTGTCTCCAAAATCCAAAAAGCCCTATGAACTACTGAGCTTGTTTCTTGCTCACTAGAGTGGTGTATTCAACTATCTTTTGTCTGCCTTTCAGCACTACCTCTCGGTGCCCATTGTTCCGTTGAATTCCCAAAAATATCACAGTCTCAGCTGACCCTTGGATCTTGTTAGGGTTTAACTCCCAGCCTTCCTTCTTCAATCCATCAATGATTGCTTCCAATTGATTTTGCACACTGTGCTCATCTTTACCCTGAATTAAAATATCATCAATGTAATGTGCGATGTGTATCTTAGGCTTACATGGTATCTTGTCTAAGTGTTTTGCCACCAGCCGGTGACAGAGGGTTGGACTATGCAAGTACCCAGTAGGCAATCTTGTGAAGATGTACTAACGCCCACCCTAAGAAAATCAGAATTGCTCCTGGCACTCTACAGCAATTGGCACAGAGAAAAATGCATCTTCAAAATCTAGTAAAGCGTACCAGGTTCCCTCAAACTTCGGTTTGTTCTCAATCAAGGTAACAGTATCTGGCACTGCAGAAATTAAAGGTGGAGTGTGTTTGTTTAACCCCCTATAGTCCAGTATCATCCTCCAACTTCCATCTTCATTTTTGACAGGTCAGGCAGGATTTTTCCAAGCATTACAGAATGGCCTTAAAACACCTGCCTCCACATATTCCTTAATGTTATTTGAAATGTCCTTATGTCCCCTGGGAATGCAGTATTGATCCATTGACACACGCTTCATGGCCAAATGCATATGCACCGGAGGGATCTTCAATTTGCCTACAATAACTGATGTGCAAGTCAATGCATTCACTACAAATTGATAGGTTTCACCTCCTAACCCTAAAGTCAACCCTTCCAAAATATGAAACCCAATGATGTATTCAGTTATCGTAACAATCGATACTTGATATATGTGTTTTGTTCAAATTGCCTATCTTCATTTCCATTCCTATCTATACTGCTGGTGACTCTTTTCCACCCAGTCCAGTAATGGTATATTGTCAACCTTTATATCTTGAAGGATTTCCATGAATCAATGAGGCCTCCGCCCCAGTATCAATCAAAGCTCGGACCTCATATGTGTTCCCAAGCCCCCAAACAATCTTAACATTAACATTAGGTCATCTATCAACTTTTATGCAAGCTGACACTGCCGGGTCTTTCCCAGAATCCTATTAAAATTGAAATGAGTGTATCCAGACTCAGCCTTCAACATAGCCCTCACTGTTTTTCTCAACTCAGCTTATGTTGGTTGGTACTGGGAAGGGATCTCCATGGACACATCTCTCTGCTCCTCCTCAGGAGGCTCGGATGGTGAAGTGTATCTTCTGCTTAGACACCAACTGCCTCTTGACTTGTTTATAGCGCTCTTTTCCAGCAAGCCCTCTCTTTGTGTACTGCACATACATCTCCCTTGTTCCAATACCATCAATTTCTTCCCATGGCACACCATTTTTCAACAATGCCAAAAATATGTCCTTTCTTGACATACAGGAATCTCTGCTGTCTTGACTTCTGCCCTCTGTTCTCCTATCACTGTGCCCCTGCCTCTCTCAAGGCTTGTCCTCAATTGTGTCCCATTCGCCCAGATCTGACAATTGTCGCATAGCATCTAGGACTTCATTAGTTGCCTTACCAGTCATGCCTACTATCAAAGTCATTATGATACTTTTATATGTGGTTGGGGCATTTTCTTTATACCATATTTCTTGTTGATACTGACAAAGGCAAAGCAAACAAATGCACGGGCTCATCTACTCGAAATGCCTCCCTCATAGCATATGCTCTGATCTTTTGAACTGCTTCTTTTCTACTTTCAAAGTATACAATGTTTTCTTCTTCCGTGGGCCAATCAGTGGTAATAGGATATTTCCTACTGCACCCCTGTAATGCTAGGTGTAATATAGATACCTGTGAGGCCTGCCCATCTTGCAGCGGCCTACTTCGTGACATCTCCTGAATATAAGTATCAGTGGACAAGGGCAAAAAGGGTGGGGAGTCAGTGCAATCAACTAACATTTCTCCAGCTCCACCATCATACATACGACCCATCCAAGTCAGCAAGGGTTTTCCTGACTTCTGCCTCAATAGAGTAATCATTTTCCCCACTTCCTGTTCAGTGTATTCCCCCAGTGGGATTAAATCCACAACATATCTACTTGGATTATGTGGATGTGGACCCGCCCTATGTCTAGTCATCGTTTTAGCAGTAACATTCTTCCCATCCCGTTTCAATTTAGATTGTGTCTTCACTTCAGGGAAAGAATACATACTATTGGAAGTGGAACACCAAACATCTGCATATCAAGAATCTGGATTCCAATTTGCATCAGCAGTGGGAATCAATGCAGCCACATTGCTTTTGTCAACATGGCCCCTTCATTTTTAAAATGTATATTTGGCCAATCTAATTGGTACTGTCTCTACAATTTCCTGATACAGAGAGGCCATGCCACTCCAAATCGTTCATTGTAGCTGTTGCATCAAAGAAACAAGTCTTTCTGCAGCCAATTCCTTTTCCAAACGCAAAGTGTCTGCCTCTAACTGCATATTTTTCAAATGCATCCTCCAGTAAGCAGAGAGAATGATCCAACCCCTCCTCCATAGAGCTGCAGGCTTAGTCCCTTTCAGCACTGGAACCCTCTGTAAACAAGACACCACATCTGCCGGCCCTGCATTGAGTAATGAATAATTCCATGGTACACACAGACATGATGCACACACAAATTCCTTTGCTAATAAATTGTATGGAACAGCAGTCCAACCAGGAACAAATACCTCACAAGACTCTCCACCAGCAGAAGAAATATTATCTTGCTTTTTAAACAAGGAATGCATAATTACAGCAACTTTCAATGATCTGCTTACAATGATCAATTCATTACAGACCAAAAGAAGTAACTCAAAACAACTGCACACAAAGTGCTTTCAACACAGTCAAGCACCCAGTGCAAAGAAGAGAGAGGGCAAAAAAACATGCAAATGAAATCCTGGGTTTCAAAGCACAAGCACAGATTACGGGCTAGCTGGAAATTAAACAGCACAGAGCAGCTGCTTTGTGACACCAATTTGTTTTGCACTCCAATATATCCGTGCACGGATGTCGATATAGTTTCCCCCAACACACTGAATAGGAAGGGTCATTACGAGGTTGCGAGTCTGGAAACAACGGTACTGCTAAGCGTGCCGTTACCACTGTTTCTGGACCAGCAAACTACGAGTTCTGCGAGCGGGTGCCATTTTGTCTGCCAGGTCTGATCTGGCAGGCGGAAAGGAACCCGCTCGCAGACCTTGACGGATGCACCGGCACCATTTACGAATGGTGCCGGTGCATCCGACCACCCCATTCCCATTGAGCCCAATGGGACCTCGAATGGGAATGTGGAGTAATATTTTCCAGCGCCTGGTAATGAGGAATTACCCGGACTGCCGGGCTGTAATGCTCCGGTAAGTACCCATTGGCGGGCACCGGAAAAAAAAACAACTACAGCGGTAGCCCTGCCGTTTTTACCTGCACGGCTACCGCCAGACTCATAATGAGGTCTGTATACTTGGAACGTAGGAATTCACTAACTCTCAGTTAGATTATAAAACTGGCACTTATATGACTGTTTATTAACTCAAATAAATGTTACAAAACAAAATGCAAAATTAGGGAAAAAAGTTACATCACTGTTCGCATAGTTGTGCTCCACCTCATCCCTGCCAAGAACTTCTACTGACAGCTTCCTAGACCAGGGGACAATTTGGGGTAGAACCCTGTTAATCTTTGCGCTGGATTTAATGGTTTTCACTCATTGAAGTGGTGCCTCCATTGTGGGCAATTGATGAGTCTGGAAAACGGTTAGTGCGCATAGAAAGGATTTTAATGAGCAAGTGATTGCCACAGTCATAACAGCAACAATTTTGCCATTCATATTAGAAAAAAGCCAACACGTGTTTGGGCCAATGGGGCTGTGATGTTGTGTAAAGGTGAGGGTGCCAATTGGTGATGTGGCGAATTGCTGTGAGTGGTCATGTTGTAGTTAAAAACATAGTTGGTTGTAAAGTCATAGATTTTCAAGTTACATGAGTACATATGTATAGTAAAGTGGTGTTTGGTGAATGTGGGGTGACATACATATACATGTACATGTAAACAGTTCGACATAAATAAGTGATCAATTGTTAGACGAACCGGGTGGGTACGTAGTGAAGTAAGGAGAGATTGCACCATGGGCGAGAAGAAGGAAAGAGAATGGGTTAGTGTGGGCATGATGCCTTGAATCAATATTATTGAGTATGGAGGTTTTACCGGTGGGGTGATGGCTGAGGATGGTCCTTGGATAAGGAGCTGGATAGCATCTAATTGGAAGAAGAAATATGTTTGGTGTCAAGGTCTTGTGGCATATGCAGCCTGCTGACTAGGGGCTGGAAAGAAGCCAAGGCTGTGGTGGAATAGCCACAGGGCTGATTAGAGCCCATTATAGTATTATCCAAAATTGATGGAAGTTCCCCTAGGGTTGAGGTCGCATAGACACGTGGTGGGGTGAGATGGAGGTCCTTTAAACCTGGGGCTGGGGGTGTGCATGGACAAGTTTGGGGGGGTGTTTGGGAGCGCATCAAGTGCATAAGAATAGTTTAAAAGTTGCAGTTGCAGAATTAAGATACAAAGTATCCCGAGTGTGAAGGGCACATTGTACCCAGTAGGGGAGCGTTCCATATTCGGGCTGGCATGCAGCAGGATGGTTCTCGTGTGGGGTCTATATGGAGTGGGCTGTGCAACGGTGTGGGGCTGCCTAATAGGCTAGTCTCATGTCATGTGCAGAGGTCGCACTTGGAGTATTTGGGCCAGAGTGTGTGATAAGCGCGTGGGTAGGGGGGAGGGGATTGAGGGGGCTATTGGGTCCAGGCAGCAAAGGGGGACAAGCAGTGTGGGACCCTGGCCCGGTCATCCCATGCTCAGTGGGCACACAGGGAGACAAGTGGAGTGAGGTGTGCGCTGTGCATTGAGTAAGCCAGGCAACAGGGATCAGGATGGAAGTAGGGAAGCTCATGGCGAGCGACAAAGTGAGCCTGAATAGGGGTGAACAGACTTTCCTGTGGGGTCACGGAGGCCTCTGTACAAGATGGGTGGTCACAGCGATCTGTCGATCCTGACCACCATCTTGCGAGTCATGATAAACTATGATAGTGGAACCGATTGGCTGAGCGGCCAATTCAGAGGCATACTCTGATAGGCTGCTTGCTTTCCATGGAAACCAGATGCCGGCAAAGTAAGTAACCATGCGAGACATGCAATCTCAAAAGTGGTAATGCGCTCTGCTGTTATGCTCAGTTAGAGAATAGCAGTTGGCATGAGTACTGCTAATTGTTGCTAGTGAACAAGTTGTTTGCTATTTACTAGGTTACGAACGCTGGACAACGTGTGATTGCTTGAGAGCTAAGAGGGAATGCACATGAGGTAGTGGTCTGGCATGGGGAGACGCGTGTCCTGCTAGTTGTATGCAGCTGGCCAAAGTATGACAGCTGTGAGCGAGGGAGGTATGCACATGTCATGGTGAACTGGCTTGGGGAGAAGCATCTCGTACGAGTTGTGTGCAGCTAGCCAGTGTGAATGCAGGTCAATGTGTGATTGCTTGAAAGTGAAGGGGGTCTGCACATGAAGTTGTTATCTGGCTTGTGGAATTATATATTGTGTGGAGCCTGTGGCATAGAATGGTATCGTGGGTGTGGCAAGCCCTGTATGGTACTCGTGTTAAATAGGAGGAGATATGCCAATGGTAACACGCGGCAGGATGCATTGCATTCACAATATTATGGTCCAGCTTCATGGGCCAGACGGAGATGCCCATGACCTTTGGCATGCGTGTGGATATGCTACTTATCTCAGTATATGGGACTTTGGGAGCATTGTACCGCAGGAACCCTGAAACGGCAGCAGGAGGCACTACAGATGTTGAAACCAGATCAGTGCAGGGATCCGTATCTCCTTAAAGCTCCTTTTCTCTATATTAGCTTCTCAGACCAGGTTGATATAGAGAAACCATCACAACAGAAATGTACCGGACAAGATGCATCCAACATCTCCAGCCCAGCAGAAGCGTGTGTCTCTCCCTGCCAGCCTAATCTGGTGCCCCTCAATTTGACAGTACTTTTCCAGAAGGTTCACTTGCTGACAGCACTCCAAGAAAATCCGGCCCATAAGCATGCGTTATGCATGCAGTATGCATACGGAATACCGTAACAAATAAACACATTCTGTTTCTCTTGGAAGCTTTCTGCTCCTGCAATTTATCAAACATAAACTCAGAACAATCCTGGAACACAGCACTCTAGCATAGGGTAAAACATCTTGTTTTTCTAGTGAACGCAGACAGTATTCAGACCTGAAGCCTTCACTGAGGCTTGGAGTAAAAGATCCACTACACCCAGAATGAATTTTAAATATAGATATTACATTTAGAATAGCACTACAAGGTATTATCTTATCCCAATCCTTAGTTACACCACCTCTCACAGCTACCCATTGGTGGCATTAATCACAGATAACTCTTATAACTTAGACATTGGGAAACTGTAAAACTGGAACATGTGGAGTTAACACTGCTGCCAAAGTGGATGTGGTGTCAATTTCCATGCATGTAACACATGAGCTCCAATCATTTTTTTTATTTTGTGGTGTTCATGAAATTCCCAATATGCATCATTCACTTCATGTTTAATCATGATTCATATTCCCAATATTTGTGATGGAACCTTAGAAGGGCCACATGTTTTTGGTTTCTTGCACAATGTGCACTGAACATCCTCTACCGCCCTATGAAAGCATGGCCTATGGTCTGCACACAGGAATCCTGCTGCCATCAAATTAGATCTACCAGCCAATATGCAGATCCATCCAGTATTTCACGGTTCCCTCCTAAAACCTGTGAAACCAGAGACTAGGATTAAAAAACCACCTGAGCCTGAGATCATAGGGGGAGAAGCCGAGTACAAGGTTAAAGACATCCTGAACTCTAAGATAGTACGATCAATACTGTACTACTTGATCGACTGGGAGGGTTACGGACCTTAGGATCGTACATGGGAACCTGTTGAGTTTGTCCATGCGCCTCGACTAATCAGAAGGTTTCACCGATATAACCCTGCCAATCCAGGCCCAGGGCAAAGAATGCCCGTGAGACGGGCCTTGCGGGAGCGTTGTCATGGCCACTGGAAAAGCGCCTATGTTTCGACCAACTACAGGGTCCAAATGGACCCAGTCCTGGCACCTCGGGCACCAGGCTCATGCAAAAGTGTGCTTGGCACACTTTATTCCTAAGGCACGTGCATCCAGGCTAGGTGTGGCCATAGGAGAACATTGGGGAGCACGTGCAAGACCCTCTGGGAGTGGCAAGGTGGAGACACAAGACGGGGCCAAAGGGAGGGGCCGGGGCCAGCCTATTTAAGGCCAACCCACTGCATCCTGGCGCTTCACGTTAGTCTGCTTTCTGCAGCGTAACTCTTGCGGCCGCCTGCAGAGTCCTGACCTGTTTTCCAGCTCATCACCTAAAAGTGTGTCTTACCTGGCTCCAGCTACATCAGCGCTGAAATCGCATCTTACCTGGGTCTGGCTACATCATCGCTGAAAGCGCATCTTACCTGGGTCCGGCTACATCATTGCTGAAAGAGCATTACCTGGCTCCAGCTACACCATCGCTGAAAGCGCATCTTATCTGGGTCTGGCTGCACCATCGCTGAAAGCGCATTACCTAGCTCCAGCTACACCATCGCCAGCACATCGCATCTTACCTGGTTCCATAGTCATCGGAGTTGGAGCGCATCCTTACCTATTTCGGACATCCAGCTACGCGGGAGCTTCTTCCATCCATCCTCTTCACGGAATCTTCCATCCTGCAACCGTAGACAGGCCTTTGGACAGCCGCTTCCCGCTTAACGTCGCCAGGCCATCCCTGCAAGAGTTAAGAACACACAAGGGTAGAAACTGCATAAATAATTTACACTTGGCCGTGCAACACCTGAGTCTTGCATTCTACACTGAAAGCCACCTTACCACCTACTTGGGAGCTTCGCCATTCTACATCGGGGCTTGCTCTAAACACAGTGACTCTGTGCCGTCATCTTCACACCTCTAGGCAAGAGAAAAGACATTGCAAGAATTCCGAACTATAATCACGGCAAAAAGACATTGCAATAATTGCGAGCTATAATAATGGCAAAAAACGACATTGCATTAGAACACAGACAATAATCATTACCTTCCAAGTGATCGGTTGCAGCCAGTCTGGCCCGCCACATCCATTGACCAGTGAAACAACTAGGTCCATCCAAGGCGCCCCTGCTAATGAGAAGCAGGACAGAGAGCTCATCCTTACAAGAAATCAGGCGAGCGTATATGGGCAAAAGCTTGCTCATCTCGTTTAGCAATGAAGGGTTCGGGGGGAATCGCGATACCACCACACCATTCCCATTGCCTCTCGTATTCCCTCAGAGGCAGTACCAGAAACCAGAGCAGTCAACATTGCAGCAGCTGGGGGAGAGAACCGATCCAGGGGAGCCAAGTCCAGGGAGGGCTCCAACAGTGCCCCAATGTCCCGCAGAGACCAGGTGAGCTTGACAATTATGTTGTTCGTCAAGCACACATTATTTGCTATCTTAGAGAAGCCAAAAGGCACATTGACATCTCAGAGAGCTTCTGCTTATGAAGTGATCATATCAAATCCATCGATTAAAGTAATTCGATGTAAGCTAGTGAACCCCACTATGTTTATAGCAGAGCCAGTCACTGACGGAGAGCCAATCCATGACTGCGCAAACTATGAAGAATTTTATGATGATATTCCCAGATTGACAGAAAATGCATTGGTAGAAGGAGAAATCGTCTTTGTTGATGGTTCTTCGAGAATCGCTCAAAATTATGGGCAGAGATATACAGGCACCGTTGTGATGAAGCACACGGCAAATAGAGAATTTTGAATACTCATTAGTGCAGAATTACCATCTCATTACTCAGCACAAGCTGCAGAATTATTGGCGTTGATACTCGCACTCGAGAATCACCCAGACCAGGAAGTGACGGTGCACAGTGACTCTGCCTATGTGACGTCGACAGTGCACCCAGGCCTAGCACGCTGGAAAAGCGGCGCTACCTCTGAGCGGATGGCACGCTAGTGCAATACGCATCCTTAATGGATATGCTCATTAAGGCACCACAACTCCCAATTGGCATAGCGGTCATGAAATCCGCTGCCCACACAAAAGGAACAGATTTTATCTCACAAGGAAATCAAGCAGCAGACACAGAAGCCAAACATGTGGCTACCAAAGATGAAATAATAATTAATGTGGACATAACTGATGTGCATGAGAGAATAATAGTTGCACGAAGTGAACCAGAAGGCTACAATAATATGGAGAAAACCCAGTTAATGGAGCTCCAAAGGGAGGTACCATAGGAAGATAAAAAGTGCTGGAAGCGGCAAGGGTGTTCTTTAAACCCCTCCGAGAGCTTGTGGCGACAAGACAGCACTGGAAAACTGGTGATGCCTATAGCCTAATTGAAAATAGCACTGGAACAGTTACACTATCCAGCGCACATGAGAAAGGAGAATCTAGCATCAACAATTGGCGAAGACTGGTTTATACCGAAGTTGGCAGAACACTTCGCATTTTTTATGGTGAACTGTATAATCTGCCAACAGTTCACGGCTGGGCATACACTACGAGTAATTAGAGGAGTCATCCCAAGGCCCAATTGACTTTTTCAGCACTTGCATGTCGAATATGTCAATATGATCCAAGTATGTAACGGATACAGGTACCTAATTGTTGTGGTATGTCCATTCTCTAGATGGATAGAAGCAGGTCCATGTACACATCCAGACTCTACCTGTGCAGCCAAATTTCTGGTGAGGGAGGTATTCCCCAGAAGGGGAATATGTGAGGTCAGACAATGGGCCTCACTTTGTTAACGCGGTATTTGAACGGATCAGCTTGTTGCTTGGCATAAAGCACAAGTTTTCTTCGGTGTATCATCCTCAAGGAAATGGTATATGCGAGAAGCTCAACAGCTTGTTAAAGGAAAAGATAGCCAAGTTGAAGCTTACTCTAAAGAAGGGTACTGGCACTGTAGGCACTCAGAAACCAGCCTGATTTTGACCACCATCTCACGCCGCATGAACCCGTGAGGGGCAGAAGGATGCACACTCCACTAACACCCCGAGCTAGATGTGATGCTCAGCCGACAGGGGAAGTGTTAGGATCAGAAATGCAAAATTACTTGAATTGCATGACATCTTGTCTTACTGTAATTTCAGGACATCTGCAGTGATGACAAAACGAGTGCAGGGCAGCACAGAACACAGAAGGAGATATTACAGCAGAGCAAGTTCAGGGTTTACGTGTACCACAATTGTTCCATGGGTACACGGTCCTGGTTTGAAACCACATGAGAAAAAGTGGGACGAGCCAAGGTTTAACGGTCCCTTCAGAGTGGAGGACGTCACTCCATCTGCAGTCAGGTTACAGGGAAGAAGAGCTTAGATCTTTTTGGGTGACATCAAGCCATACAATGGGGAAGACCCTCAGCCCTTACCCCAATGTGTAGAGACTACAGACAACGGGGAAGAACCACAGCACGTGCAGACGAGATCCATGACGAGGAAGAAGGACGCATGACCAGCAAAGCAAAGGCAAAGAACTTTTGTGCAAAGTTATGGCTTAATCTTTGACATTTCCTACTAGCAAAATAAGGGGATAAGGACATAAAAACACAGACACTCTGCACATCCTAGTTGCAGGGTGAAGAAAAAAATTGCACGTATAAGCCACAACATAGTCTGTTGACTTTGAACTTTGGACTGAGACATACTGAAGTCTTGATAAGAAAAGATATGCCAAATTCTGATTGAGGACACATACATTGGAAGAAGGCTTTGGCTCCCCAGCTCAGCTCCTGGTCACAGTCCTCCTTGTGCATTGTGTGGTGAAGTCGGATACCTGTCGGAAGCGGCCGTTCAATCCTCTGACTGACTGACTGGGAGAGATTGTTACTGCGGCACGGCTTGACAGTCTGTCAGTCGATGTGAGAGGTTCTTTCCTCTAGTCCTCCAGCCTTCGAGTCCCCCAGCCCTCAGAGTGTGGCGTGGAAGCTGGGTGCCTGATCACTGCCGGAGCGACCTGTACGCCGCCTGGAACTGGGGAACCCTGTCTGAAGAGGCAGGAATTCGCCACGCCACGAGAAGGGAGCCGCAGGGGCTACTACTGGCGGTCGGCGGTCGGCTCTGCCACTCGCGCGTATAAACCCCGAATCGGGTGTCGCGAGCCCGCGCTCCTCCCGGGGGCCGTGTCGAGGAGGCAGGAGCTCGGGAGGAAGGCACGGGTGTCATAGCTAGGACCACAGAACTTAAGTAAGTGCAGCGGTCGTTCTGTCGGGTGCCTATTGGTGTCCCTGCTCCCCCTTTGGCGCATTACAGTAAGCTGCACCTGCGGCTGATTCTCCCTTTTTGCGACAGACAATCACTCTGCTTGGGGTGGTGCTGGAAGTGGTGTGGGAAGTATTTCCAGTGGAAGAGGCCCATTGGACCCCCCCCTTTTCTCTACCTATCCCCTCCTTCTTATGTTTGTACTTTACCTGGGGGTGTGACAGATAGGTGGCTCCATAATAACAGTAATACCACCCTCTCTCTAATCATTTACTCATTGAAACAACTTAAAATGCCTCCGGGGCAAAAGACAGCACAAAATAAATATAATCTACGGAAGACGCCGAAAGCCCGAGAAGCAGAGGCACTGCGGAGTGAGGAGATGGGTAGTCCCAAGGAAATCTCCATGAAGAAGCTCAAAAAGACCACCCTCCAAGGCCAAGGGATGATTACTGGCTTCTTCCCTACAAATTCTATACCTGAAATTAATTCTACAATTATAGAGGAACCAGCATACATTGGAGGGAGTGGGGGGGATTGTTTGAGTACTACTAATTTCGATGATATCGACAACAACTCTCTACTTGATCTATGCCTGAGTATTCAACGTGGGATGACCCCCCTGATACCCAGGAGGCAGGATGATAAAGATCTGACGCAGGGAACGAATCCTGCGGCCTCTCCTGTTATTACCTTGGGCCACTCTGAGCAGAGGGGCAGATTATCTGCCTCCCCTAATTTGGTAATGGTGTCAATGGAGGAAGTCCCGGACAATGAGGATATGGACTTATCTGTCCCGTTTCCTGGTGCAAATGAATTAGCAGAGATACAATCTTCTGTAACTTCTCTTCAGTTTGCCCTAAAAATTCTGCTCCAAATGACCGGACGTATTTTAGCCAATACCACCGTACCGACTACTCCCCGGACTTATGAAAATCCTGTGGAAGACGAGGCAGAAATCAACTTAGCGGAGGCCATTGACATAGCTGAGGAGATAAATGCTATGTCAATTAAAGAAGCCTCTGTAATCATGGACCAGAGCGAGATGGTCTTTTTCTCTCGCAAACAGCGCAAATTGGCTAAGAAGGCTCAACAAAACAGGAAAAAACTGTCAGTGTGTCCCTCAGTAGAAGAATCTGTGAAAATCGGTGGCCGCTCAAAAAAAGCAAAGAAAAGGGCTGCCCGTGCTAAGAAAAAGAACAGCATTGGAGGTGGCTGCCTGACTAGCTGGCTGATTACGGACCAAGATCAGAACAAGGCACAGTCGAAGGAGCCGCTAATGCCTGCAAGGGAGCCTGAGGGTGCTGAGGCCAAAGGTACATTGACCTTGGATGACCTGGAAGTGCAGGACGAAGAGTGGGAACAACTTGAAGTCGATGCTCAGTTGACAGAGGAAAGGTTACGTGGGTCCCCGGAGAATTCGTCCCAGCCTCTGCTGTCTCAGACTAAAATCATCCATCCTCCTATCAAACCAACGGAGGCCGGATCAGGCAAGTCATTCAGTAGGATATGTCTAATCAAGAACCTTTACAACAACGGCGATCGCAGATGGCTGTCTCGGTCGGAACTCCTAACTCGATTAGGATTGCGTGTGTTGCAATCTGATGACTTCCAGTTTGTGGAGCCATTGAAGGGGCGGAACTCGTGTGTATCTGCCCTGCATTGCAAGTTTCTATCTACCGCACAGCTAATCAGGCAATATCGAGACGAGCTATGGGCAGTTGACGTGGAGATAGATGCAGACTTGGATGAACCTGATCCCTGTGTCGATAACGGTGAAACAAGTGGTCCGGCTGATCTGGATGTCTGTCCGATTGTACCTAAGGGAAAGAAAGTGGAAGTGGCTGACATACAACACGTGTTAAAATGGTTGGCCGAATCGCTTCCCGAAGTTATATCCAATCATTGAACCTGGTCATTATTATCGTGGAATTGCAGAGGCTTTGCGCATCTGCTGTCCTCTGAGGGATCAGTAAACTTTGTCGCCAAACATGAGCTAATATGTTTAAAAGAGTCCTGGGCGATGGACCCATTATTACTGGACGGATATGTGATTTATCAATCTTTTGCGAAAAGGGGAGAGAAGGGTAGACCATTCGGTGGGTTGCTTACTGGGGTGGTAAGCTGTTTGCACGCGAAACAGATACCCTGTAGCCAAGATAATAATCTGCTGGCAGTGGAAGTTGAATATGGGCCTAAGGGCAAAGGAGAAAAGGTACTGTTGATAAATCTATATAATCCTCCTTATGCCCGGATAAGTGAACCACTCCAAGCAGCCCTTCACGAGCTGTTGGCATTCTGGTCAGCCACTCTGGGAAACGGAGCGGTAATGGTAGTAGGTGACTTCAATTGCCGAATACCGGGGGAGGAAGGGCCACAGCCACAAAATCCTAGGTTAAGAAACAAGCGGTTACTTACGCATATTAAAAAGGATACTGAAGGCCCGCAGTGGCGTCTCTTGGTCGATGACTGGGATTTGGAGATGGTGAATGGTTACACTGATAGTGACCATCCAGGGAAACAAACGTGGGCTAATGGGTCTTCTTCCAGTATAATTGACTATATATTTGTGTGCCCTAAAATGCTGCTGTGTGTTGTTGACCTAACGGTATCTTTAAATGAATGGAGTGACCACGCTGCACTTCAGTGTGTATTAAATATTTCCCATACTAATCCAGAAAAGAGCAATATGGGTACAATTCGGGTAAACAAAGCGGGCTCTAGTATTAGGTGGACTGCCAAGAACATACTCTTGGCATCAGAAGCACTAAATTTTGAAAACTGGCCCCAAATACCCAATTTCAACGATATGTCTATTGAAGCTATAGAATCTTGGATCAGTGTTTTTTCTAATACTCATGCCTCAGCCCCCAACTGGAGCATGACTAGACCAGAGGGTGGGATACTCCCGTTTAATAAAAAGATCAGAGACATTAAAAGGGAATTCAGAAGGGAGCTTCGCACGATCAAGCAAAGGTGCGAACCTATAGAAAACCTTAGGGTGGCTGTTAGGAAATGCAAAAATAAATATAGAGCCAATATCAAAAAGCTACGGCTTGCCGAAAGATCTCTGGCATATCAGAAATTGATACACACCATCTGCTCGAAAAACACACGTAGCATTTGGGCACTTCTGGGTGAAGCTAGGGAAACAGTCAAGGGGCAATTGGTAAATCCCATCAGTGCAAAGGAATGGGAGGATTTCCTGCTGAATCGTAATGCCATCTTGCAGACAGAGGAGAGGTTTCCACCGCTTCCTCCAAGATCCAGTATTTCATTTGATATGTCATACACAGCGATATTCTGTAAGATAAAAACTCTAAAATCCTCTAGAGCTCCCGGCCCTAATGGCCTAGCCAATATACTTATCAAAGCCCAACCTGAGTTTTGGGCAGGATTGTTGGCAATTATGTTTGAGAAAATGTTAAGCCAGGGGGTGATACCTAAGTCATGGCAAACAGCCGTGTTGATTCCGGTATTTAAAAAGGGAAATCAGCTAGATCCGAATAATTATAGACTCCTTTCTATGCTGGACACGACAGGCAAATTGTTTGCCGCCCTGTTGCTCAAGGACCTTCAGACATGGGTAGACGAGGCCCATATACTATCTAAATTCCAATGTGGTTTTAGAAAAGGCTACTCCACCGGGTATAATTTGATGGTAATGAACCTATTGAGAGCAAGAGCCCGTAAAAGAAATGAGCCACCGCTGTATGCACTCTACATCAACTTTAAAGCAGCTTTTGACCTGGTACCTAGAGAACGCCTATGGTCTAAACTTGCTGCCCTAGGCTGCCCTGCTGGCATACTATATTTTCTCAGAATGTTACATCATAATACCTCGGTCAGGTTAAAATTGGACCAGGAGGGACATCTGACTAGTAAGGTACATCAAAACAGGGGGGTCAAACAGGGCTGTGTGACTGCCCCCCTAGTTTACAATCTTTATGTGCATGATATTCCGCTTGCTCTAACTTCTGCCCGTAACTGCCCCCCTAAAATCGGGGACTCTGCCTGCACCGTTATGGCATATGCTGATGATTTGGTCATCTTTGACCATACTATTGGTGGCTTACGTAGATCAGCCACAGCATTATGGGAGTACGCCGAATCCAATGGTCTCATTATTAACCTAGATAAAACTAAGGTATTGAGATTTTCCAGCAAAAGAGTGTCCCGTGTGAACCTCATGGTGAATAATAACTTGATCCCATACGCCCCACTCTACCGCTATCTAGGTATTGATTTTGAGCCCAATGGGGAATATGTGGCACTTAAGCTCTCACGTACAATGCGAGCGGCGCAAGTAACATCTCTTATAGCCAACTTCACCAATAAGCAAGGAGGATTTACGCTTTGGGGTACGCGCCAATTATACACGCAGGTATTTATCCCTATGATGACTTATGGTCTAGAATCACTTCTGGACTTAGATCTTAGTTGGCTTCAAATCATCGAGGGGAAATTCTGGCGTCGTATACTTGGCCTGGGCCCGGGAGTTCCGATGGCAATTATTCGATTGGAATTAGGACTACCCTCTATGAAGGCTATCGTCATGAAAAGGAGATTGGGGCACTTCTTGAAAATGCGTAGCACAACATCTAACCCTCTCCTGACTACTATCTTCCAAGAATTGTGCAAGAAACAAAATCTTCAGTCACCATCTGTGATGATGATAAAACTTCTTGCTACAATTGGATGGACCTGGCGAGAAGGGCAATATTCTAAGCAAGTTCAAAATGCACTTGACAAGCGGGTAGAAATGTGGGATTGGTTAGAGAATCTCGCTCACTTTAGCGCGTTGAAAAGCCACGCATTTGTACAATACAGGTTGTACTCATTCATGCAACCCCAAGGGTATCTCAATCTCTGCCCCTCTAAAAAACTGCGTCGATTTATTCTTCTATTAAGGCTGGATCAACTGCCTATCCTGTTGGTCACGGGCAGAAGATTGCAGTTGCCAGTGGAACAACGTACATGTCGGTTGTGTAAAGGAAGCAAGGCATTAGAGTCAGCAAGACATGTTTTGACAGAATGTGGCACTATGATCAATGTAATCCAATGTCACCTGGGGAAGTTCTCCCATAATCTAGCATCAATCGGAACGTCATTATTCTGGCATCACTGCATGAATTCTGAGAGTATGCGAGTAATGTTAGCTCTCTTCCACATCTGGACTAGGATAGAAGAAATATTGAACATTCAGATCTGAAATTAGTACTCGTATCCTAAAACAGTCACTGCCCCTGCCTTGGGATGAGGTAATCGGCTGTGTTGTGAGTGCTCTTGGTACTGTAGTTATGAGAAATGAAGTAAGTATAGTTTACCGCCCTGAATTTCTGTCTGTATATTATAGTGGGCATTGTGGGTGTTATTGTGTAAATTTGTATTGTCTCTTTCCTTCTACTTTTCTTTTTTTCACATCCTACTTGAGCTTTTAGATTGATTTTATATGTGTAAATGGTTCATTATTTATCATATTGTTATATTGTTATTACTCTGTTCACTGAAGTTTAGTTTATACATGTGTTTAGTTATCAATATGTGTAAAGTTTATTAAATAGACTGTATCACATTAATTAAATAAATAAAAATTGGAAGAAAATAGAGTATCCAGACTCTTTTAACACAGACACTTTATTTGGACTCACTTATGGTGTCATGCAGTAGTGACATCACTAAGGACATTTTGATCTATTTCAAGTTAGTACTGAGGTCATACCCGTCGTTAGAGGGAAGGCTCACTAACATCACCAAGGCTGATCATCGTGATTACTGAGCAGTTCCTTTTGCTTCCAGAGTACAGGGAAGACAAGACAAATGTCCCTGTCACCCGAAGATAGCAGACTAGCAAGCAATGTGTTTTTTGCCTAATTGAGGACTTTACAGAGCTGGTGTGGAGACCTGCCCGTGTTGATGTCCTCACTTTCATCAGAGACCCAGCGGACTCTACACAGATGAGCTTGCTCCTGCATGGTATCGTAATGCAGGTTGAACTTTCTAATTATCATCAGAAATACCAGAGACGATTGTAAACTTTCCATCAGGGACTGATCGCAAAAGTGTTACCAAAGGACTTCACTCTTGCTTATGCTGACAACGAAACAACATGTCTTCTTGAGTGAAACTAATAAGAGGCATTGACTGGGAGCTTGTTTATTTTGAACACATGAATTAAAAGACTTGCTGAACTTATTACCGTATTTGACATTTTCGTATACGGAAAAGAGAACTGTTTCCAGAGACAAGAGACAATCCATTATTCAGGCAAAGAGAACACTGGTTCCAGTATCTGGAACCTACAAGCAGAACCATCAGAACCCAGATATAACACTACCTAGAATGTATTAAAGAGTTTGTTTTTTCATTAGATGATCAAAATGGGCAACCAAAATAGTAATCTTGTCCTTCTCTAGGAGGAGAGACGCTCGTATTGGTCCAGAAATAAGTGCATTAAATTGACCTACAGAGGAATCATTTACCTATGCATAGTGTTCATTATTGTTTCATTGTCACTGACGATTCAAACTGCATTTTTTATTGGTGCACAAAGCGTTCCGATTCCAGTGCACCCACCTAATGATGTGCACATGAAACCTACGAAGGTGCCCAGACCTTACATAGTCATTCCAGTCTCTAGAAGGTCTGAAAGAGGAATGAGTGAACTTGAGATGGATGTGATGAGAAATAATACACACAGACATGTAGTAACAAACAAACTGAACCACCAGAGACAGGGTTGGCAGAGCAAGCATGAGAGGGGGTTAATAAAAAACACACACACGCAAACAAAGAGTGCATATTCACCTGGTCTAGTGTCAATAACTGCAGAACCACAGTCCAAAGAATGGGAGAAGGATGGACAACCTACAATGAGATGTTCCACGCCAAGTGAAGTCAAAAGACAAATGGCGAAAGCTGAACTTTTAAAGAAACAAAATGAGTCAGAGAATACATGAACAGAGACAGCATTGACAAGTCCACCTGATCCACAAAAAGGACAAGTACAAGTCCTGTACAACTATCACGTGCAGAGATGATCGCAGAATCAATATTGCCTTTCATGGCCAAAGCCAGGAAAAGACACAGAGATAAAAAGGATTGACAGAGCTTCCTCCTGCTTAAATGGTACAGATGAAAATGCCTGCACCATGGATTGAGATACCTGAGAATCCTCCAGCAAGAAGAAGCTATATGGATGCGATTAAGGATGTGATTATAGCAAACTACAGAAAAACCTTAAGAATCAGAAGAAGCACACAAGAAGACAACAACAAACTAAACAACTACCTGGACAGCATAGCACACTTGGTGAATAACATATGGTACCAACATATCAAAGAAGTTGGAAGACGACCTTGAGAGGAAGAATGCTTCGTTTGTGCACTCTTATCATACAGCATGGGAACATCAAAAATCTTTGTAGCTGTTGAAATAGATGTGCAGAAAGCACACTGTCTGTCACATATAGCAATGTGCAAGACCAAAGGCCAGTTCATGGGAAGTGATTCTTCACTCAAATGGGCAACTGAAGCAACTGATCAAAATGAACACGATTATATCCAGGACAAAAAGACAAGAAACAATTGAAAAACAAAGAACATTGTGATCAGGTATGAGAAGCCTGGAGTTAAAGGAGCAGAGATCAGAAGAGAGACAAACCAAAGACTGAACATTCAAGGAAAATCTCCAGAAGAAGCTTGGAGTTGGAAGAACAGAGGTCAATACAAATTTGGCGAATAGTGCTTTCACCAGACGGATGGGAGAAAGGAGTAGTGATCTGTAGAACATGGATGGTCATTGGAGCCTGCAAAGAAGCAATTGAAAATGTGCAGAGGATATGCAAGCCATTATGGCCGAGACTTGCAAGACTGCTAACATGGGTCGAAGACAGAGGAGGACCCCTGCAGATAGTGCCATTGGAGAATTCCAAATTGTGCTTCAGAAACAATGATACAAGAAAAATGTGAGAAAATCAGAATTGTGGAAGCATCTTTGACACTCCAGGAATGGTGCATGGAACAGCAGTGATCATGGATCATTATCGGGCATGTGGATCCAAAGCATATATCAGACTGCCGAAGAATTGGGGAGGTATATGCACATTAGTAAATGTCCATGTCCCAGCATTGGTGATTCCAAAGAGTGATCTGAATATTGACAGTTTCCCAAAAGCAGATGCTCACCTGAGAAGGAAAAGATCTGTGGAACTGCTGAGCCGAGTGAAGAGAGAGAATTACTTTTCTGCTAAATCAGAAGAAGCATTTCCTGCAATCCTGTATGAACACAGGTTGTTCAGCCTCACTTCATCAGTGTTCATGAAAATTCTGATGCCAAGAGTTCAGGTTGGAGCAAATACTAAATGGTTACAGATAACTTGATGGGAGTTACTGCAGACTTTCAAGAACAGACATGTCCTTGACATGATCACAACTATGGATGGAAGTGTTCGTGCAAAAATTGGAGAATCATGTTGTACATTCATACCTTCGCACAATGATGAGAACAGAACTTTAACAGAAGCCAAAGGCATGCTGACAAACCTACAGAATCAGATGATAGACGAAGTTGATGAAGTTGATGAAGACAGTTGGTTTGGATCACTGTTCTCATGAGTTCCACAATGGATGGCAGATGCATTCAAATTCAGAGGATCCCTGCTAGTGATGATATTGCTTGGATTCTGTGTTATCAAGATAATAATATCTCAGTGCCGGAAAACTGCAAAAATGGCCATAGGGATGATGATCATGATTGATGTCGAGTTAAGATGGAAGCCCAATGACCTGACTGATGAAGAAATAAGATCATTTTTGAAAGCCAGCATTTATGCACCAGAAGAAACAAAGTTTCGGTATCCAAGGAAACATAGAAATTATGTGGGAAGATGGATCTATTGCAACCCAAGTGGAGGATGTCAATTAATGACATGGAACAAAGATGAGCACGTAAGAGCGGCAGGAAGCTTGAAGGCAGTCATGAAGCTATGGAACCCAAAGAGATATTTCTTCAGATATCTATGTTTGGATCCAGAGGAAGAAATAAAGGTGTATACAAAAGAAGAAGTGAAAGTGGTCGATGAATCATCCAGAAGGGGGAGTGTAGAGGAGGTGCCAAGCTTGATTCACACTCCAACCGCCTATGTTGAAGTACCAAAAACGTTCACACCGAAATATGTGACATATGATGAGCAAATAAACCATAAGAGAGCTGCAGTTGGGCTCTGTCCAGTACCTATCAGAGTAACAGCACCTGTTGAAGTACTGACACCTAAGAAAACCTGGACAGTAAGGTACCCATTGAGAAAACCATATCAACAAATGAGACAGAATGACAAATGTCAGAATGCAATACCTGAAGAAGCCAAGAAGAAACTAAAGGAAGACAAATGGTGATGTCATAAGAGCCCAAACTGACTCACATATAGAAGATATAATGGCCTGAGGATGATGACAAACGAGACGAAACACCATAGACAAGTGACATCCTAAGTCTAAAGTGAAACAATTGCTGTCAACATGTCAGAAAGATATTCAGTTAGTTTAAATGTGTACATATGAAAAGTAACTGCAAGAAGCACAGAAATCGTGAGGCTTGCTTATGCTTAGTAGTAAGATAGATTGCACCAAGCGCCACCTGTACATATATCTACCTCAAGAAAACAAGTATACTTCCACTACGCACAAGAGCAGAATAAACCAAAGTTCGCTAAAGGTCTCAAGAAGAGAGTTTTGCAGCAAACAAATCAAGAATTAAAGACATAGAGAAACTCAGACAAAGATAACCATGCCAAGAAGCCAAGGTCGTATAGTCTGAAATAGGCCAACAGTGGATCAAATTAAAGAGAAGAAGAACAGAGTATCTTGTTCAGAAAGGTCAAGATAAGCCACAGATGGCAGACGACTGACAGAATTATATCAAATACACGAAATTGCATGAAGGAAAGGCTGATTTGATGGTGTCGGAATAACGTGACCAGACCAACAGGAAGGGATGAAACTTTCACACCTAAGCATGGACCTTTGCCATGCCCAGGTGCCTTAACTTTCCAAGACCAAGAAGCAGACTCAAGGCCAACCACAAAGAAATAATTAACACATGACCGCTGAGGTGATGATTGATTGTAACAATAAATGGAGGGAAGCTGGGGTGCACACAAACTCTCTGCACTAGGCCGGCTATTCATCACACTGCTAAGAACAAGTGGAAAAGTATGAGTGGGGTTGAAGCCAACTTAATCATAGTGTACCATGTAAGCTAGGGTCCTATAGTTCATGGAACCAATGAGACGTCATACTTTTAGTGACGTTTACAGTAGCCATTTTGAAGGAAGGTCTTAGATGCCCCACCTGACATTGTCTATCTAATCCCCTCTTCCCATTAAGATACACAGATATATTGCCTATATTAAAGTTACCTTCCTAGAACCAATCAAGTTGCATGCTAAGTTTTAAAGAGTTAAACGTCAGTGATGACGAGTTTTTGGTATAAATGTTATGTTTTTTCTGAAATTAATTGGAGTTGAAGCGAGAAGGAAGATCGAGCAATTGCTGATATTTATTGAACTCCCTGTTTTTTGTAATTGTCACTAAACGGACTCCCTTTGCCAAGCCATTGAGTTGTCATTATTGATTTGGTGCAAGAGTACAAATCTGCATCCCTATCCATCTCAAGGGCGCTGCTGCTCATCTAAAAGTGCTGTTTGGAAACCCCCAGTCCTATAGGCCGGCTGGGGTCCATCCTGCACAATTATGAAACAAAGAGCCGGGTTTTGATAGCCTTGCGAAAGGCAGCATGAGAATCAATTAGCCTGATGTGCGGAGGGAAGGTGTTCCAATGGTGGGCTGCCTGTGTTGGGAAGCTGCTGCCGCTAGCACAAGTTTTGCGTGTTTTGGGAACAGTAATCATGTTAGTGTAAGTCGTTCTGGCTGGCCTGGAAGAAAGGGTTTTGGACCAGGTAGGGGGAGCCACGTCATGGAGCTACTTGTGAGTCAAGGCAAGAGTCTTGAAAATGATCCTTTCCTTGACCAGGAGCCAGTGGACCTGGCTCCTGAATCTTGAGATATGGTCTCTGCGTGATAGACCTGTGGCGGCCCTGAGGGCGTTGTTTTGAGCTATTTGCAGTTTAGCAATTTTTTTTTTACCTGAGGTTCCTACAACAAGGGCATTAAAGTAGTTCAGTCTACAGCCAACTATTGCCCTAGCGATGGTGAGACAGTTATGTTGAGATAAGAATGGTCTAACTGCATTGATAAGTTTGGAGTGATAAGCTAAAGAGGATACTATGGTGTTAACCTGCCTGTCCATGATCAGTTTGGATTCTTAATATACGCCTAGGGTCTTAATCGCCTGTGATATAATGATGGGGATATTGTCGACTGTGAAGGAACTGTATTGCTTGTCCAGCTTGCCCAACGTGGACGGAGATCCAATCAGCAGAAGTTTGGTTTTCTCACTGTTGAGGCATAACCACTTTTCTGCCATCCAGCATTGGATCGTAGAATAGATGGAATTAAGGGTGCTCAGGTCTGACAGGTAGTCGCCCAATAGGGGGATGAGCACCTGGGTGTCATCAGCATAGTTCATATATGAGATGCCCAAGGTGTCCAAAATTATGAACAGAGGTCTCGTGAAGAGGTTGTACAGGGTGGGAGCAATGCACGAACCCTGGGCGGCTCCGCATTTAATGAAGCTGGGGTTGGCACAGGAGGATTCAGAGAATGCCTTCATTGCTCTATCCTGCAGGAAGGAGGTGATCCAGTTGCAGGCCATTGGAGAGAAGTTTGCTGTGGTAGTGAGATGGTGGCACAGGGTCTTGTGATCCACCAAGTCAAAGGCAGCTGATAGGTGGAGAAGGAGAAGGAGCGCTGGTTTGGCAGCATCTCTGATGTCATCCATTTGGTTTTTGAGGTCAAGGAGGGCCGTTTCGGGGAAATGTTGCGGCCGAAACCTGGATTGTCAGAGACCAAGCAGGTGGTTGTCTTCTAAGAATTTTTGCACTTGCAAGCATACTGCCTTGTCAAGTATTTTTAGCAGGAAGGGGACAGTGGTAATGGGCCTGTGGTTCCCTGGGACTGATGGGTCAAGGGAGTGTTTTTTAAGGAGCGGATAGATCCACGCTTCCTTAAGTCCAGTTGGGACGTGGCCAGGCTGGAATGAGGTGTTAATGAAGGCCGTGATAATAGGGTCAAGGGAGGGAGCGCAGTCCTTGATGACTTGTACTGGGCAAGCATCTCCCTTACAATTGGATGGTTTGATGGATCTGAGGAAGGTAATGACTTCAGGAACAGTCATGTTTAAATTCAAACATTGGAGATTGAGTGGGAACGGTTCTTGGTGGTGGGCTGCTGTGGCTGTTGGCAATTAGATTGGAAAGTGCTAGTTGGTGAGCAAAGATTTTGCAGTGCAGGGTGTCAAGTTTGTCAAGCGTGGCTGGTTGAATTTTGTTACACCAGGCTTCATCCTTTAGGAGGGTGGGAGGTGGAGGAACAGGGTTCTCCAGCTCTCTGAAGATGGTAAAGATTTCTTTTGTCCCTGATTTGGCATTATTAATCCTGGTGTTAAAGGATGAGGCTTAGGTTTGATGATGGTGGTTTTGTAGTCTTTTGATAGAGCCTTGAAGACTGCTAGGGTAGTCTCATTAGGGATGTTTTTCCAGGTAGTAAGTGCAGCCCTTTCTTTAGAACATAGCTGTAGGAGCTCCTGGGTGAACCAGGCATTGGTGTGCTTGACTTTGTTGGCTTTTTTGAGGGTAAGTGGAGCCACAATGTCATTGGCCTGGTTGATGGTACTTTTAAAGGCATTCGCTAGTACCTCAGGGACATTGGAGAAGGGGGGCAGTAGTGTAGGCACAGAGAGGTGTTGGGTGAGATTTTTCTTCGTGAGCTGCTGAGCTTTTCGAGAGTGCAGCGGGGAGAGGGATGGTAAGCTTAGGCTGTTCTCTGGAGTTGAGGATATCACATTTCATGCAGTGGTGATCAGACCAGGGAATAGGGGTGATCTTTTGAGATGTAGTGGGCAGTTGTGATGGGACATCCAGTCTAACTAACGGCCCTTGATGTGGGTTGGCTGAGAGATAGCTTGGGAAAATCCTAGCGTAGAAAGTGCTTTGTGGAGGGCATTGGTGTGGGAATCATTAGGGTCATTAAGTTCTAGTTTGAGATCACCAAGGAGTATAATTTTAGATGTTTTTTTGAGGTTATCTGAAAGGGAGTGGATGAGGGCTTCCTGAAAATCAGTGGTAGGTCTGGGGGGACGGTACACTATGTGGAAGGTCATAGAGCAATTGTGGGAGACTTTAAGTTTGAGCAAGAGGAAGTCAGAGCTTTGATCAAGGTCCCCTTGTAACTTCCTAATCGAAAGAGTGTCCATGGCGATGACGCCTACCCCGCCACCTCTATGAGAGGAGCGGTCTTGCCTCTAGATTTTATACCATCAGGAATGGCGAGAGTGAGGGTAGGGCTGGATGTCTCATTGAGCCATGTCTCGCAGAGGAAAAGTAAGTCGAGTCTATTCCTACTGATGAGGTCAAGCACATCAAGGGCGTGTGCAGGTAGAGAGTGGCAGTTAATGAGAGCACACTTAAGTGGTGATCCTAATAATTACCATCCAGTTAGTTACTGGATGTGCTGGGGATACTCTATGCTACGCTTCTTCTTTGCAGGCTGTCCAGGTGGTCGAAGGAGAATGGAAGTCAAGACCTTTTTCAGGCAGGGTTTGCTAAAGGCTTAGGGACTTCCCTCCCAATTTGTCTTCTATCCTTGCTGATGTGCAGAGCACAAGAAAGAAATCAGAAGTCCCATATCGCTTTTGTTGACATATCGAGAGACTTCGATGGAATAAACAGGAGAAGATTATGGAACAAACTTCTGTCATGGAACTGTTCAGTGGACCTGGTTGACCAGATCAAGTCTCTGCATACTAACATATCATGCAGGATTCGGCTGAATGCCATGGGAATGCTAAGTGAGAAGGTTGCAACCGACTGAGGAGTAAAACAAGGGTGCTCCTAGGCACCATCGTTATTCAATTTATAGATCTCAGACTTGGGCCTTTCTATGGCTAATATTAGGTACTTTCCACCAAGAATTGGAGGAGCTGAGGTAAATCTTTTCTTGTATGTGAATGACTTGGCTTTGATTGACGCAACGCCAATTGGCTTAGATAGGAAATTAAACAAGCTGATTGAATACACTAGGCTGAATGGCCTAGGGAAAACCAAGATACTTGTGATGCAGAAAAATGGAGGGAAAGCCAAACCCTCACTTACTTGGTGCCTATGGAGTAAAAAATTGAAGTCGTAGACACCTTCAAATATCTAGGAGTCCCAATCTGTAAAAACTTGGCACCCGCCAAAACATCTCAAACTTTGAAACAAAAAATGAGTGCCCTGGCAAACCAAGCAAAAATTCTGATGCAGAGATTCTGTTGTTTTTTCCTTAATACATTTGATTGAATTTTACGGCAATTTACAGGGTGGACACTATGTTTACCATTCCAGCGACTCAGTGGCAGTTACAAGGGTGCTTTTTGAAAAAAGTGCTGGGCCTTCCGAAGTCAATCCCAATACCGATGATGTCAGAAGAGAGATGGGGCTGATCTCACTGAAGGGATGTGTAGAGTGAAAAATGCTGAACCTGTCCGGAAAGTACTCTGACCGTAACTCCTTGCAGATCTTCTGGATAATAAAAAGCTAAACAACATCAAAAAACAGAAAAGTGGGGACTTTGTGGGACCAATGCCAAAGATCGCTAATAGAACATCTGAGGTTTTCAGTGGAAGAATTTCTAACCAATCCAGCAAACGTCAAGAAACTGTGGGAAAGCGACTGTATTACAACGTGCGAAGAAGGTTTTTAGCCAGTTAGCTCAGGAAGTAAGACCACAAAGTCACATACCAGATTATATTAAAATCTTTCTGGATCAGTATTTTAGAGCTCAGCTGATGAGGGTCAGATTAAACTTGTATCCGACAATAGAAATCATTGCAGCAAGAACGGGTCATAGCTCGCAATCCCCTCAGTGTAGGTTTTGTAAGGAACCAGAAGTCCAAGAAATACTTCAATATATTTGCACCCGATGTCCTGGTTTAACGGAATTGAGGTGCCTCCATTTTGCCAAAATTGTTGAATCCACTCCCTCCCTATCAGCTGAAGAGTGGTGGGGTTGTCTCCTAAGAGGGGACACAATTAATTTGTCAATTGCTATGGTCACATTTCTGTAAAACTGCCTTTGCGCAAAGCTGAAGAAGTGTTCCTAAAACTTTTGGACAAAAAAAAAAACGAATGTGTGACATTAATGGGGGCGGGATTGAGGAATGAATTTGATGACATTTGCTAAATGTTTTTGTATTAAACTGTTTTAAGCAACAACAAAAAAGTAGCAACCATCGAAAGTATGAACAAACTTTGTATCCCATTCTATGGCATATTTTTCATGAAATGAAACACTAAGTTTCAAAAAACAAACAAATGAAGACAATGAGCCTCATAAGAGTTTGCCAGTCCGGAAATACCAGTGCCTGTAAGCCTACCGACACAGGCTGTTTCCAGACCGGCAAACTACAATTCTGCATGCTACATCCTGACTTCATTACTAATTCTGTTAAAATGAACATTTTTAATAAAAAACATTTAGTATTAAAAACATACACATAAAAACTGACACGTAAAAACTAACAAAGTGACTAATGCTCCAGAAAAGTGCTAAGTGCTTATCACCAAACAACTAATAAAGTGCAAAGTATGCAATCAAACTGTATCTCTCTTTTAGATACTTGGAAGACTTCAAGTGTACATATATACATATAAACAACTAAACAACTTCAGGTTAATACAACATTGATCTTTTAGTAAACAAAAACCGCACAATATACACAATCTGAGACCTTTGCTGTCTAGTGTCTCTAAACGTGATGCCTTAGTCTGAGAGTACCTAAGGTGCACCTTACAGGAGGGTTCTAATCCTTATTTAGATACTTCACATTAGTATCTGCAATAGTCCTACATGTTTTAGTCCTTAGGGTTGGTTTTAGGAACTTTTTCAGGGGAGTAGGTGGGCCGGGGCAGAAAACACCCACAGCCCAACTCGTGGTGGTATCTGAGCAGAACTTGGCAAGCTGAAACTCTTGTGGTAGTGTGGAGTCCTTAATAATGTTTCCCAGTGGACAATTCAAAAAGATATATGTCCACAATCTCTTGTTCTTGGTACAAATCCGGGCCAAACGTAATTATAAGACACAAACCACATCTAAGTTAGTGTGGTTGCTCATTCAAATACATCAATAATCATTGTAATTTTTAAGATGCACTTTTAGAGGGGTTGGGTTTTCACACCCAACATCACTATACCTATAAAAATGACTTTAAAAAATAAATAAAAAACTGACACCCCAAAATGGAGAGCAGTTGCCATGGAACTACTCTTACCCGCGGTTTTCTGCATTCCATCCCAGTTTAGGATTGAGCTGCAAATATTTGCAAGCCTGCAGAAAAAAATTATTTCCTGCCTCCCTATGCCCTCACTAAGTGCCCCATCATCTGTGCCAGCTTCCCCCATGCCCCAGATGGCCTCCTCACCTCCCCTGCCCTCTCCCTTTAAACCCACAACACACGCTGTTCCTGTGACACATTTTGCTTTGAGATGTTGGCCATTTGCGGCTACAGAAAGCTTTGTCTTGCAAACTCAGTCCCTACATCCAGCGACGTCATTTGGGGGTAATCAGGGTTCGCAACTGCAACCCCTGGGGGCCACACTTGCAACTCCTGGTGGCTCCCATGCGACCTCAACTTTTTAACAAAAAGATTGTCATTTTTTTGCAAAAGAAAAATGGGAGCACCTGGCTTATCGGCCCCTTCCCGTGACGTGGGGGGACATGCCACATGAGGCCTGGTGGGTCCCCAGCCCAGTCCTCACCCTTCACAGGGAAGGCTGAGAAGGGGGCACTCAGTAGGGGTTGGAGCTGGCCATGACATGTGGCACATGTCATATGCCACATTCCGCTCCATCCCCTTCTCCCTCTGCTTCCTATCAGCTCACATACAGGAACCAGGAAGCTCTCGCAGCTTCCTGGTTCCTGTATATGAGCCACACAGAGGAGCCGAGGGGCCCTGGAAGGACGGACCGAAGCTGCAAGAAAAAGGTAAGAAGGCTTTTTAGTATAATGTGATGTGTGTTTTGCATGTGTGAAGTGCATGTCAGATGTATGGATGTGAATGGTGGGTGAATGAGAAGTGAGTTCATGTGATGTGTGTTTTTGAATGTTCTGGGTGGGTGGATGTGGGCCTGTGTAGAGAATGCAATGAGTGGATGTAAGAGAATGTGCGAGTTACTGATGGGTGGGAAAATGAGAATGTTGTGATGTGTGTTTTTGAGTGTTCTCAGTGGATGGGTGTGTGCCTGTGTAGAGAATGCAATGAGTGGATACAATAGAAGGTGTGAGTGACTGGTGGGTGGATGAGATGAGAAGTGATGTAATGTGTGTTTTTGAATGTTCTGGTTGGGTGGGTGTGTGACTGTATAGAGATTGTAATGAGTGGCTTCAAGAGAAAGTGTGAGTGATTGGTGATTGAATGAGAAGTGATGTGATATGTGTTTTGGACAGTACCGGGTGGGTAAGTGTGTGCCTGTGTAGAGAATGCAATGAGTGGATATAAGAGAAGGTGTTAGTGACTGGTGGGTGAATGAGAAGTGATGTGATGTGTGTTTTTGAATGTCCTGGGTGGGTGGGTGTGTGCCTGTGTAGAGAATGCAATGAGTGGATGTAAGAGACGTTGTGAGTGTCTAGTGGGTGAATGAGAAGTGGTGTAATGTGTGTTTTTGAATGTTCTGGGTGGATGGGTGTTTGCCTGTGTAGACTATGTAATGAATGGATGTAAGAGAAGGTGTGAGTGAGTGAGTGGTGGGTTGGCAAAAGAGAAGTGACATGATTTGAAGTGTGTTTTGAGTGTTCTGGCTGGGTGGGTATGTGCCTGTCTAGAGAATGCAATGAGTGGATGTAAGAGAAGGTGTGAGTGACTGGTGGGTGCATGAGAAGTGATGTGATGTGTGTTTTGAAGAGTTATGGGTGGGTGTGTGTGTGCCTGTGTAGAGAATGCAATGAGTGGATGCAAGAGAAGGTGTGAGTGACTAGTGGGTGAATGAGAAATGAAGTGATGTGTGTATTTGAATGTCCTGAGTGGGTGGGTTATTGCCTGTGTAGATGATGCAATGAGTGGATGTAAGAGAAGGTGTGAGTGACTAGTGGGTGAATGAGAAGTGATGTGATGTAATGTGTGTTTTTGAATGTTCCGGGTTGTCTGTGTGCCTGTGCAGAGAATGCAATTGGGTGGATGGAAGAGAAGGTGTGAGTGATTGGTGGGTGAATGAGAATTGATGTAATATGTGTTTTTGAATGTTCTGGGTGGGTAGGTGTGTGCCTGTGTAGAGAATGCAATGAGTGAATGTATTTGGTGTGACTGACTGGTGGGTGGATGCGAATTGATTTGAAGTGTGCTTCTGAATGTTCTGGTGGGTGGGTGCTTGCCTGTGTAGAGAATGCAATGAGTGGATTGGTGTGTGCCTGTGTAGAGAATTAAATGAGTGCATTTAAGTGAAGGTATGAGTGAATGACTGGTGGGTGAATAAGCATAGTGTGTGTTTGAATGTTCTGGTAGGGGTTTTGTGTGTGTGTGTGTGTGTGGTGAATCCAGTGTGAGTGAGTTTGAGGGGAGATGTATGGATGAGTGACCAGTGGGTGGAAGGGGATGCATGTGTTTGTGTAAGGCCCTGGGAGACTGCGGATCACTGGAGCATTTTTGCCACATCCTGTATTGATTTAGGATGTTTTACCGGTATTTTTGGGCAAAGGTAAGTTCATTTATGTCATTCCCTGGTTAGGCTGGCATTTTGGTGCAGTCAGTCTAGCCATTGCTTACTGTATCATGACATTTATTACTCAGGAACTTTATAAAAACAAGCATGATAAGTAGTGTTACCTCACTAGACTGATTTTCAGGTGTAGTCGCCTGTATATTCTTCACTGTAGCATGACATTTTATTAACTAAGCATCTATGATGAATCAAGCAAGAAATGTCTTCTTATGGGTCAAGACTGTCTTACATTGGAACCAGTTTGGACAGGTTTCCCTATTGTGAAATGTCACTTTTAATAGCCAAACCAAAGGGGGTATGTACTTACATAGGAATACTGGCATATATTGGCAGAGCCAGGTTGTGCCCAGAAGCAGTAATGATACTATAGAAAAACATCTTAAAGAGAACATAAGCTTGGTCTTATATGGGAATACTAGCATATGTTGGTGGAGCCAGCATGGAAATGTATGGCCACAGCCAGCATACACATATTTTTATACTGGCATATATTGCAGGGACCCGCATTATAATGCATTGGGAAATGCCTGTGCACTTTTGGCGACTTGCAGCTATTGTACTTTTTTCATGATTTACCCTACACCCTACACCCTGCAAAACTGATTGTTGGCCTTTTACCCACATTGTTGACCTTCTACCTGAATTTTCCCAGAAAATGTGCTGTGTACTGCACCATTTTAACCCATTATTCAAAACATTTACTCTGGGGAGGGAGAAGAATCCCCCCGGTCTCCCCACCCAATTTTTTTTTGTTCGGGTTCCCTCACTATGCTCAGTCCCAACCACATACTTGTGGCAAATGTGTACATCCTCCAAAAAAAAGAAAACACCAGCCACCACTGTTGCTGGTATATTCGTGGACCAGGCACTGCCCCATTCTCTCCATGTTACATTAAAGATGTAAGCTTTGATTGAAAAACATATTTTCTTTTTTCACCTTCAGTAGTGCACGCCCTGCAGCGGCATTATCATTATGGACATTGCGTACACGTGGTGGTCCGGACCGGCCCGGGGTGTGGCGTGGCCTGTGCTTTGTTAAGGAGCTTGGGGGGGCCTCCACATCATGGCTCACATGGGAGCTGCCAAAGTTTGTGCTACGCCATTGGGCACCACTGGGTCTGACAAAGGGATAGTGTGCAGTCTGCCAGTGAGTCCCCATGTGAGAAGCAACTTGTGGGTGTTTTCAATTTTAAATAACTGTCTGGTGCTACAAATGTATGTGTGTAGCAATGATATTACATTAAATGGTGTTTTTTTGAAAGGTCCTCTGGCACCCAGCATTATCCTTATATAATAAAAAACTATGCAGGGTTCTTGGGTATATTGAAAGCACCTTTCCGCGTTATTATACTGCAGCAAAGATAACATTATCAGGTGCATGCCCATCTGTGCACGCAGACTATTCTAATATGTTTCTTCTGTCATAGTGGTAGCTGAATCATATATACATTTATAACCTGGTCAATGATTTTATTTTCAGGCCTTGCTCGTGCAGCGTTATTCTTCTGGTTAAACAGCAGCGCGCGCCTCCCCATGTCAGTGCTTTGTTGGCTAATTTAACACAGTAACTCCACAGATAACACATGCTTCTGTGTCCGTAGATCTATAGATGTTTTGTAGAATAGCTGTAGCCTGCATTACATATTTTGGTTACCCTGTTAGAAATACTGCATTATGTATGTTTTACATATAGACCCCACGTCGAATCTGGAAAATGCCATTCGCCAATTGTGAAATCATGGACAAATCATACCTTCCTCTGTGCCTCGGTTCTTATATCTGGCTGAAATGAGAGCACCTGGAAACACGGGTGCTAGCTGCATCTAAAACATCTGAAGATCGTTGCCATCACTTCCTGTCAGGTGGGGGTGGGGTAAATTACACCACTTCTTGTAATGTCATCAGAGGATCAATGGTCGTGTGATGTCACTTCTGCTACCCCTGAAATTTTGAGGAAATGATGTCCATGCCTACATCCCCCCCAACTCCCATATTTCACTTAGTGCCCTCTAGACCCCCACCCCACTGCTCGCTTGATGGAATTTCCATGTTTTTTCACCAGCAAATAGCTTTATTCCTGTGTTTTATTTACCCAATATCATCGGCTATAGGCGCAGATTTTTTTTTGCATCAAGAGAAAAAAAAGATGGCAGTCGTTTCATTTCTAAAAACCTGCGATTTCAGGTAAATCCCCAAGATATAGCTATATATTTTTGGGAAGGGGCACCCCATTCTCTGTCAAATATTAAAATAAATACTTCACGGAATTACCCGAAACCATGAATGGATCGCGTGTCAACGCTTGGTGCCCAATTTAATTTGGACATGGTCCAAATCCATCCAGTGGTTTGGGCTGTGCACTTTGCCAAAAAATTACTTTGTCTACGGGAAAATGAATGGGAAGTAGGCCGCACTTTTGGAAAACAGTTCTTTTTGACGCTTAATACGTTTTTATTTTTTAACAAATCTTTATGAAACTTGACAGTCTGCGGGGGGGCTACAGGTTTTAAATCACTTTCGAAATTTTGCCCAAAACCGTTGTTCGAATCAAACGTTATTAACGATAGAAATTTGAAGGGTTCCGTTCGAGTCCGAATCGAATCACCTTAACTAGAGGGCGGCTATTGCCGGCGCATTATATATATATATATATATATACATATCAAAAGAAAAAATGTACGTTTGGGACATCTGCTAGACCAGACAAGTTAATGACCATTTCCTTTGTACATAGTTGTGTATGGAATCTAAATAGCGTTTCTCTTGCCAGTGAAGATGTGTTCACTGAATGCACCTACCATGACTGCCCAGCAGGTGTTCATGCTCTTGACAGAAAAATATTATCATTACTTGGAAGCCACTCTCTGTAGCCCCTAACGAGATCTCTAGGATGATTTTTCACATGTAATTTGCAGTTCACAGCAGTCTGAAATTGACATCACTGTATCTGAAATATTATTACTTAATTTGATAAACTGTCAGAGCAGATTTAATCTACGATAAATTGAGTCATGAATGGATTGAAATCACCAAAATGTCCAAGTGCTTCTGTCCTGGGCATGCGGGAATGGCCAGGCTCCATAACATTGACAGATGTTTAGTTAATGTTGTCACTGTGTCTGTGCATCAGGTTAAATCTTCATTTGGGTTGGATATGGCGTAATGCCATTCGCAACTGTAATTGTTGACAAAAAGTAATTCTTCGCCATGTTGACGATCCTTTTTGGATCACGTATGCTAAACATTTATTTGGATGGGGGAATTGTTTAATAAATAAATGACAAAACGAGAACGATTGCCAATCTGTTTCGATTCATACCATTTCAATATTACTTGAAAACGGCCATTTGTTGTACTCATAAAACATTCATAACTTGTATTTTCATCTTTAAAGAAAGAGGTTACCTTTTATAGAGGCTCCCAGATGATATGCAGGCCGTTTTTGACACTCTGGGAATGTGTGAAGTTGGATAAGCAGTATTTATGGCAAGGTTTTATTATGCAGCAGGGGTCAAGTACAGAGAATTTTCACGCACCTTTCCTGCTGTGCCTTACATCAGATCTCTGTCTACGTAAGATTAAGCAGTACTATAAAATGACAGCATGACAGGCAAGTCCAGATGCCATCAAACAAGCCCTGCTTGGAAATAGTTACACATAAAATCCCAATTCCAAACAAAACAATACAAGATAGGCATATGTGTATATATTCTGATTTTATCATTAACTACTTGTGAATTATTATGGAGGAGCATGCACCTGATAAATGTAGTGTAAGATTTAGGTAAAAGAAAAAGAAAATGTCAGAACTTTCGAAAGACAACGTAAATGAAGGAACTGCCAATGCAGCTTATAGTTTCATGCAAATATTGACATGTGATATTTATTTGCATAATCAGCAATTCTGACCTATATCATCCCCAAAAAAATATGGTAATTGCAGAGAAAATGTATGGTCCAATAGACGTGGCTATAACAGTAGCCGTGTCTATCAGAAAACCCAACGAAAAGGCGGAAAAAACATTGACACGCTCACTCATGTGCAATTTATAACAACAGTTATAAAGAAGCCTCACCGGTTTGGCTGTTATTACCTGCAGCTAAGACACATCCAAGAACACTCGACATCCCATTCGCTTGTATATAGCCGCGGCTGCACAGGCAGTGCTTTAAGTGGGGTAAGAAATTGAGGGGGGGCCCTCGTTTGGAGGCGTGGCCTCCATTGTGGGCGTGGCCTAAACGTGCACAAATCATAGTAAGGTGCGCAAACAAATATATAAATGTATTTGAGCATTTATATATTTGTTTGCGTACTACTATGGTTTGTGTATTTTTCAAGCCTTCTTTTATATTCATAGCAATGTTACATATTTCTATGTTTATAAAAGGTGGCTTGAAAGTGCACACACCATAGTAAGTTACGCACACTTGTGTGCTTACCTTACTATGGTTTGTGTACTTTTCAAGCTGCCTTTTAAAAACATAGACATTTGTAACATATGTCTATGTTTATAAAAGACGTCTTGAAACGTAGGCATCTTTTATAAAGCGTTGAGGACGGACAAAACCCAAGGTGGCTTTGTCCGTCGACAAAGCTTTATAAAAGATGCCTTGAATTGTGTACGATTCAAGCCATCTGTTATAAACATAGAAATATTTCTACGTGTATAAAAGATGGCTTAAACGTACACAGTTGAAGGCATCTTTTATAAAGCCTTGCCAAAGGAGAAAGGCGCCTCGGGCTCAGTGATCTCTGCTCAGAGCACTGACCCCGAGGCGTCTTTCACTCTCTGCGAACCCGCGGGCTCCGTGATCTAATCTACATATTAGATCATGGAGCCCGCGGGTTCGCTGAGGGTCAGTGACCTGGCGAGGGGAACTAAGGGACTGTAGCTTCCTCTGATGGCCCCTCAGATGAGGGGCCATCAGAGAAAGTTACAGAGACTGACGGAAGTGCCAGCCAGTCACAGCGACGCTGTGGCTGGCCGGCACTTCTGTCAGCTTGCCTGACGTTTAACTGGCGGGCGCATCTCTCGTTGCGGCTGCGGCCGATGCGCGATAATACGTCCTGCCGTGGCGTGGTGGGGCTGGGGGGCCCCGGCAGGGCCCCGGCTCAGCCTCACTTTTTGGAGACTGCCGGGGCCCGGCCCCGGCAGGCCCCGGCCCACTTAAAGCACTGTGCACAGGGTACCACTTTTAACTGCAGGTAGCAACGCTGCACAACTGGTAGGTGCTATGTAGCTGCGGTTATTAGATTTAGTTTTAAATATCTGCATAACAAATATGAATGACAAAAGAGACAATAGTGAAACAATGTAAGTTAAAATGAGTTATGTAAAATACGTGATAATAAAGAGTGCATGGCAAATGTGCTAAAATACTATACTCTGTGCACAGCAGTCCTTTTAAAGAATATTTACTTATTCATGTATGTATTTACATTTATAGAAGCGTGCATCAGCCCGGAGGCATCATGACATAGTTATCACATGAAATGCAGAGTAGAAGGCACTGTAGAAACTTATTTGCAAACAAATGGGTGGGGGGTGGCAAGGGATACAGTGTTAGTTAAAGAGTGTTGTTTTGAGCTTTTTCCGGAAGGCTGTGAGGTATGTCTCAGCTCTGAGGGTGTTAGGTAGGGAGTTCCACAGTTTGGGTGCTAGGTGTGAGAAGCCGATCCAACCAGCTTTGGCTCTTTTAATGGCAGGGATGTGCAGTTTGTTGTCATAGTTGGTTCTTTTTGGCCGAGATGAGGTATCTCTGGATACTGTTTCTGCTAGGCAAGGAGGGGCTGAGGGGCTTAAACATTTGTGAGTTAGAGTGAGAGTCTTGAAAGTGATTCTCTCCTTTACAGAAGCAAGTGGGCAGCCCGACTGGTCTGCGTGATGTGATCTCTTTTGGGTATCGCGAGGGCTGCTCTGAGAGCATTATTTTGGACTATTTTGACTCTATTCAAGTTTTTGGCAGAGGTTCCCGCTAGGAGAGCATTGCAGTAGTCTAATTTGGCTCCAATTGTCGCTTCCACATATGAATATACAAATAGAATGAAATAACATCCATCACATATAAATACACAAATACAATGAAATTACATCAAAAAACCTTTTCTAAAATGACTCATCACTCATATCCGCAGCTAGAATTCATTAAAATGTTCCTAGCCGCGGTCACAATATGAAACTTTAGGGAAGTAGGTCACATAGATTTTCATACACATATACATAATAGATCATTCTTAAAAAGGGCGCTTCCAGTTACAAACATAGAACTTTTTTGCACATTAAGGCCATAATAACTCACAAAAAGTGTTTTTATTATACCCGCAGCTAGAGTTCATTGTCTTTTAATATAACTGCGGTTACAAATTGTTAGTTAAAGGGAGGGGGGTCACTTCAGGTTTTACAATACAATAGAACTTAAAAGATCAACACAATACAACACTGCACATATAGTTATGTAAAGAAACTGAAGGTAAAGAAAGCAAAGAATAATACATGACAGTAAACTAGGTAGGGAAACATAAAATAGGCACGAAATATAATAGCATGAGTGACAATACATAGGCTACAATACTGTGTATGGGGCATCTAAAACTAAGAGTAGGGTAAATACTTTTACAATCTATTTTTTAAACTATTTTCTTCTGTTTTTCTCCGCACTCTCACATGTACAAAAGTCTGAAAACACACAGCCAAAAAAGATAAGACTTCCTCATCCCTACCATGTCACTGACCATGGCCTTTGGCCATGGCCAGTGATTTTTCACACCCAACATCACTATACCTATAAAAATGACTTTCAAAAAGAAATAAAACACTGACACATGTAGAGCCGTGGGCATGGAACTACTCTTACCCGCAGTTTTCTGTAGTCTTTCCCAGCTTCGGATTAAGCTGAAAATATTTGCAGACCTGCAGAAAGAAATACTTTACTGCCTCCCTGTGCCCTCACTAAGTGCCCCCATCATCTGTGCCAGCTTCCCCCATGCCCCAGATGACCTCCTCACCTCCCCTGCCCTCTCCCTTTAAACCCACAACACACACTGTTCCTGTGACACAGTTTGCTTTGAGATGTTGGCTATTCGCGGCTACAGAAAGCTTTGTGTTGCAAACTCAGTCCCTACATCCAGCGACATCATCTGGAGGTAACCAGGGTTCGTTGTGACCCCTGGGGGCCAAACTTGCAACTCCTGGTGGCTCCCTTGCAACCCCAATTGTCTTTTGTTTTGCAAAAGAAAAATGGTTGCACCTGGTTTAGCGGCCCCTTCCCCTGGTGTCGGGGGACATGGCACATCAGGTCTCGTGGGTCCCCGGCTCAGTCCTCACCCATCAGGGTGAAGGCTGAGCTGGGAAGCACTCATTGGGGGTTGTAGCTGACCATTACATGTGGTGCATGTCACATGCCACATTTTGCTCCATCCCCCTCTCCCTCTGTTGCCATTCAGCTCACATACAGGAACCAGGAAGCTCTCGCAGATTCCTGGTTCCTGTTTGTGAGCTGCACGGAAGAGCCGGGAAGGCCGGGAAGGACAGACTGAAGCTGCAAGAAAAAGGTAAGAAGGCTTTTATGTGTAATATGATGTGTGTTTTGCATGTGTGAAGTATTTGTATTTGTTTATTTGTAATGCACACCTTGCCCTAGGGCATCTCGGCGCAAAATGTAGGCAGTGGTTACATACATGAACAGAAGTTTCCCAAGAGGGATGAGTCAGGCCAAAAGGACGTTACAATGGCCAACAACACAAATTACAGCAAGAATTACCATGACAGTGATACATACAATACAATCTGCCCCGAAGTGTATGGTTCTATACATATCATAAGTGCTGAGGAGGATGTCAGGGCACCTTAACCGACCTAACCAGAATAGTTAGGATGAGTAGGCAGAGGCATCAAGCTCATGAAGCCAGAGTTTAGTTTTGTTCTTGAAGGATAGAAAGGAGGGCTCGGCTCTGAGGGAAGAGGGTAGTGTGTTCCAGAGTTTGGCTACAAGGACTGGGAAGCTTGATCCTCCTGTGGTCTGGAGCTTATATCTAGGTACTGTAAGAGAGTTGACATGGGCAGTCCTCAAGGGTCTGTTGGCAGCATGCCGTGTGAAGCGATTGGTTAGGTAGGCGGAGGCCGAGTTGTTCTGGGCCTTGTGTGTAAGAGCAAGGGTTTTAAGCGAGATCCGGTGAGAGACTGGAAGCCAGTGTAGGTTGCATCTCGTATCTGAGATGTGGAGTCTCCTAGGAAGGTTGAGAGCTGCCCTAATGGCGTTGTTCTGCGTGATTTGTAGCTTATCTAAGTTTCTTTGGCTGGTACTTAAGTAGAGAGCATTGCAATAATCAATTTTAGCCATTATGAGGGTTCTCGCGAGGATAATGCAGTTGTCCCTTGTCAGGAAGGATCTGCAAGCGGTGATCAGTTTGCAAGTGTACGCTGCGGCAGAGACAACAGCATTAGTTTGTCTGGTGAGGGAGAGTGTAGAGTCCAGGTAAATACCAAGAGTTTTAGTGTCATTGGACACTTTTTAATGGTGTTACCATCAATAATAAAGATTTTGTAAGCAGACTCTAGTTTAGAGAGTTTAATGTGTGAGCCAAGAATGAGCAACTCTGTTTTTTCATCATTGAGGCAGAGCCCATGATGTGCCATCCAAGCCTGGAACACAAGGTATACATCATTGAGTGCTTTAGAATCAGTAACATATTTGCCCGTAATGGGGATGAGTATCTGGGTGTCATCCGCATAGTTAGTATACAAGACACCCAGATAATCAAGAATGTCAAAAAGTGGCTTTGTAAAAACATTGTACAAAGTGGGAGATACGCAGGAGCCTTGTGGTACTCCACACGGGACTGGTGCAGGCTCGGCTGAGGCTCAGGGTGAAAAAACCCTCATTGTTCTATTGGCCATGAAGGATTTGATCCAGGAGTTGGCCGCATCTGAGAAGTGGGCAGCAGTTTTGAGGTGGTGACATAGGATTTGGTGATCGACCAGATCAAAAGCTGCAGAGAGATCCAGCAGGAGTAGTAGTGCCAGCTTGCCCTTGTCTTTTAAGTCCTCGATCTGTGTTTTTAGATCAATCAAGGTGGTTTAGGTACCGTGTCTGGGACGGAAGCCGAATTGCCTGAGGCCTAACAGATTGTTTGTTTCAAGGTACTCCTGAATTTGGAGGTAGGCGGCACGGTCTAGTATTTTCAGTAGGTAGGGCACAGTAGTCATAGGCCTGTAGTTGGATGGGTTGCTAGGGTCAAATGTGGGGTTTTTGATTAAAGGGATGACCCAGGCATCCTTGAGATTGTCTGGTAAAATACCAGATTTAAATGAGGCATTTATGAAGGTGGTAATGAAAGGCGCCAGGTCATGTGCAGACTCCTTGATAATGTGAGCTGGACATAGGTCACCTTGGCAGTTGGAAGGTTTAAGCTTCAGAATTATATTTTCCACTTCCCAAATGGAGAGTGGAGAGAAGCTGAAAGGTTTAAAGGCATGGTTGGGAGTAGGAATGTTGTACGACTGAGGGTTGAGGAATTAATCAGGGACATTGATTCTTTGGGTGTTGATTTTAGATTGGAGCATGCTGATTTTATCTAAGAGAGCCTTTTGGATGTTGGTACACCAGGTGGTGTCCAGTGTACATGAGACCAGTGGGGCTACAGGAGACTCAAGTTCCTTGAGGATCTTAAAGAGTTATTTTGTGTTGGATTCAGCTTGTATTATGTGTTTATTGTAAATGTCTTTTTTAGCTGCCACTATGGCTTCTTTGAAGGAGAAGAGGCGTTGGAGAGACTGATTTTGTTGGATAGAGATGGTTTATTTTTCCAATGTGCCTCAGCTTTTCTTTTTTCTTTGCGTAGATCTCTGAGGTGGGGAGTAAACCAGGAGTTGAGGTGGGGACGTGGTTTTTGTTTGCATAGTTGAGATGGTGCAATAGCATTAAGGGCTTTTAGCATGGTGAGGTTGTGAGTATCAACTAAGACTGTGGGGTCAGAGCAAGTGGTTGATGCAGCATTGAGCAGATGGAGAATAAGAGGAAGAAGTTTCTCCATAGTAATATCCTTCTTGTTGCGGGTGTGGATAGGGAGTGCAAGGATAGTTTTAGGGGTGTGAGAGTAAGAGTTGATAGAGAAGATTATTTTGTGGTGATTGGACCATAGGCATGGTGTGATAGAGGTTAGTTTGAGCTTACAAGTGAGGTCAGCTACCCAATCAAGGATACGTCCTTTATTGTGGTAGGCTCTTTGATAGGTTGGGTAAGGCCGAAGTCCATTAGTGTACTTGCCAGTTCTGAGGCTTTGGTGTCATGGGCATCTTGGTACCCTAAGTTGAAATCACCAAGTAAAAGTATTTGCGAGTTGGACTTAGTGTTGGTGGCAAGGATGGATGAGATGTCCTCAATGAACATAGAGATAGGACCAGGAGGCCTATAAATAAGGTGCACTGTCTCGGTTTGGTTAGGAGAGATGGGTAGTTTGATAGAAAGTAGTTCTGCTGATGGGATCTGGAGGTTGGTGATGGGTCTGAATTCAAGTGAACTCTTGAATATGAAGGCTAAACCTCCCCCTTTTGTTTGAATGGTGTCCCTGTCACAACTGATGATTGAGTAATTCTCGGGGATAGCCAGAGACAAGGCTGGGCCGTAGGCCGCATGCGGCCAAGTTTCTGAGATAGCAAGGAAGTCTAGATTTTCTGAGGTGACATAGTCCGCAATGTCAAGAGCATGTGCAGGGAGGGATCGGGCATTGATGAGCAGGCCTTTGATACTAATGTCTTTGGTGCGGGTAATGAGGGCACTAGGAGAGCTGGAGTAGTGTTGTCGCATGTCGGTGCAAAGTCTGGGTTGTTCATATGCGCTAGTGGTTTGGCATTGGCATGAGAATGCTGTCTGTAGGTTGGATGGCATAGTCTAGAAGCTAGTCTCTGGTTCCTGGCAAGCGTGGTGCAAGGTTGATTTGTGGTAAGTAAAGACTGGTTAAGGACAGTATCTGGTGTGAAGGTAGAGTTGAGTGGGCAAAGTTTGGTGCCTAATCTCTGATTGCGGATGAGTGAGGTAGGTAGCTGATGCTGTCTAGGCAGTTTGTCGTGAGGGTTAGAGGCCTGATTGTATGTGACAATGCAGAGTCTCGAGCCTAGTCTTAAGTTTCGGATATGAGTTCAACAAGGTTGGTTAGGAGTAGGTTTTGACGCAAAGTGCTGTATCCATAGGTGTGGTGTATTGTGATAGGGATTGTCAGCTGTCATGTTGTCAAAATCAGGACCAAGATAAAGAGCCTGAGTTGTGTTAGGTAGTGTCCAGTGGCCCAGTAGGTGGGTTGTTGGGGTTTTCTGAATAAGGTAGTGCGAGGGAGTGATAGAGAGACAGAAATCCAGAGCATTTTCACTGACTGGGCAGAGCAACAATTACCTTGAAAAGCAGTCAGTAACAGCTAGGGTTAAGGGCAGGATGAGTCTCGCACATAGTGACAGGTGTTTTAACAGCTGCTAAGTACAGTAGTTGTAACATAATGCATACAGGTGATACAGGCGGTACAGGTGGTAGTCAAAGTGCATAAAATTACGGAGTTAGTGCAAGGCATAGCATAGATCGCTCTTGGGCTGAGGGCAGCATGAAACATAATGCATACAGGCGATACAGGTGGTACAGATGGTAGTCAAGGTGCATAAAATCACGAAGTTAGTGCAAGGCATAGCATAGATGGCTCATGGGCTGAGGGCAGCAGGTTTAATTTGCTCACAGTGGTGAGATAGTGGGCGGGACTATGGTAGGCTAGTAGTAAGGCGCTAGGTCGATGTATATGGTGAGAGCAGTAAAACGATATGAAGCAAGCAACATTCAGTCAAGATAATGAGAATTCCGGCAAGAGAGGTATGGGCCAGTAAATATGTTGGATTAAATACTAGTGACTGCAAAAGAGACACAGTAAGTGGGTGTTCCATAGAGGAGGGTGGAGAAATAGAGGTAATCAAACTCGAAGGCAAACTAGAAGTACATGTGTTATAGGTTATACGTTCACAGTATAGGAGTAAAAAAGAGCAAGTAGTGACCAGACATTAATTAGCGCAGATGAAGTTGGCATACAAAAACAAACAAAAAGGGGGAGCATGGTTTAGAAACCTGATCACGAGATGTGTGGTTCAACGAGCGCTATGCTACGGAAGTCCAAATGTTTCCGATAGGGTGTGGTAGCGATGCAGATGGGCACCATAAAGGGAGTGGATGATGTAGGGCAACGACGCAACCAGTGCGTGAACAGGCGCAGAACACAGGCTTTTTCCTCGAGGGCCTTCTCCGAGGAGGGCCGGCTTCTGCCTACCGGCTGGGGCATTGTGGGTAGGTTAGATGCTGTTGCTTAGCAACAGTAAACACAGCCTCAGTTTCATGACGAAACCAAGTGCATGTCAGATGTATGGATGTGAATAGTGGGTGAATGTGAAATGTTGTGATGTGATGTGTGTTTTTGAATGTTCTGGGTGAGTGGATGTGTGCCTGTGTAGAGAATGCAATGAGTGGATGCAAGAGAAGGTGTGAGTGACTGGTGGGTGAATGAGAAGTGATATGATGTGTGTTTTTGAGTGTTCTTGGTTTGCCTGTATCGAGAATGCTATGAGTGGATGCACGAGAAGGTTGTGGGTGACTGGTAGGTGGATGAGAAGTGATGTGATGTGTGTTTCTGAATGTTGTGGGTGGGTGGGTGTGTGCCTGCGTAGAGAATGCAATGAGTGGATGTAAGAGAAGGTGTGAGTGACTGGTGGGTGAATGAGAAGTGATGTGAAGTGTGTTTCTCAATGTTATGGGTGGGTGGGTGTGTGCCTGCATAGAGAATGCAATGAGTGGATGGAAGATAAGGTGTGAGTGTCTAGTGGGTGAATGAGATGAGAAGTGATGTAATGTGTGTTTTTGAATGTTCTGGGTGGGAGAATGTGTGCCTGTATAAAGAATGTAATGGGTGGCTGCAAGAGAAAGTGTGAGTGACTGGTGATTGAATGAGAAGTGATATGATGTGTGTTTTGGAGAGTTCTGGGTGGGTGTGTATGTGCCTGTGTACAGAATGCAGTGAGTGGATGTAAGAGAAGGTGTGAGTGACTGGTGGGTGAATCAGTAGTGATGTGATGTGTGTTTTTGAATGTCCTAGGTGGGTGGGTGTGTGCCTGTGTAGAGAATGCAATGAGTGGATGTAAGAGATGTTGTGAGTCTCTAGTGGGTGTATGAGAAGTGATGTAATGTGTGTTTTTGAATGTTCTGGGTGGATGGTTGTTTGCCTGTGTAGACTATGTAATGAATGGATGTAAGAGAAGGTGTGAGTGAGCGATGGGTTGGCAAAGAAGAAGTGACATGATTTGAAGTGTGTTTTTGAGTGTTCTAGCTGGGTGGGTATGTGCCTGTCTAGAGATTTCAATGAGTGGATGTAAGAGAAGGTGTGAGTGACTGGTGGGGGAATGAGAAGTGATGTAATGTGTGTTTTGGAGAGTTCTGGGTGTGTGTGTGTGCCTGTGTAGAGAATTCAATGAGTGGAAGTAAGAGAAGGTGTGAGTGACTGGTGGGGGAATGAGAAGTGATGTGATGTGTGTTTTGGAGAGTTCTGGGTGGGTGTGTGCCTGTTTAGATAATGCAATGAGTGGAAGTAAAAGAAGGTGTGAGCGACTAGTGAGTGATGTGATGTGATGTGTGTTTTTGAATGTGCTGGGTTGTCTGTGTGCCTGTGTAGAGAATACAATGGGTGGATGGAAGAGAAGGTGTGAGTGATTGGTGGGTGAATGAGAATTGATGTAATGTGTGTTTTTGAATGTTCTGGGTGGGTAAGTGTGCACCTGTGTAGATAATGCAATGAGTGAATGTAGTAGGTGTGACTGACTGGTGGATGAATGAGAAGTGATGTGTGATTTTTTAATGTTCTGGGTGGGTGGGTGTGTGCCTGTGTAGAGAATGCAATGGGTGGATGGAAGAGAAGGTGTGAGTGACTGGTGGGTGAATGAAAAGTGATGTAATGTGTGTTTTTGAATGTTCTGGGTGGGAAGATGTGCGCCTGTGTTAGGGGTCAAGTTCTAAAAATAAAAGTGGGGGGACTCATTAACAAACGCAATGGGAAGTGAAGTGCATAACCACCCAAATTGCACAGGACGAATGGCATTTCCTTTCATAAAATCAACACACACACAAAACCAAGAAAGGATATTTTCTTCTAATGGTGTTTTTGAAAATGTTAACAGGTATGCACGTTTGAACCAATACAAATGTTTTTCCTGGAGTGTGAAGAACCAAAATGGGACATTTCACCTTTAGTTGTTTACTAGTTTTAATCAGGTTATAAAGGGCAGTGGGGAAGTGTCCGACCTGCAAACCCGACGATTACAGTTCGATAAGCGATGTCGGCTTTAATTTATACATGCAAAGAAGACATTCAATGTTTCTCATTTTAGCTGGGTGGGTGGACTCAGTCCACCCTTTGAAACAGTGGGTGGACTCCGTCCACCCGCATGTACCCTCGACCTAAGCCCTGGCCTGTGTAGAGAATGCAATGAGTGAATGTAATAGAAGGTGTGACTGACTGGTGGGTGAATGAGAAGTGATGTGACGTGTGTTTATGAATGTTCTGGGTGGGTGGGTATGTGCCTGTGTAGAGAATGCAATGAGTGGATTGGTGTGTGCCTGTGTAGAGAATTCAATGAGTGCATGCAAGCGAAGGTGTGATTGAGTGACTTGTGTATAAATGAGCATACATGTGGTAGTGTGTGTTTGAATGTTCTGGTAGGGGTTTGGTGTGTGCCTGTGTGGTGAATCCAGTGTGATTGAGTGTGAGGGGAGATGTATGGGTGAGTGACCGGTGGCTGGGAGGGGATGCATGTGTTTGTGTGTAAGGCCCTGGGGATCACTGGAGCATTTTTGCCACATCCTGTATTGATTTTGGATGTTTTACTGGTATTTTTGGACAAAGGCATGTTCATGTGTGCCATTCCCTGGCTAGACTGGTATTTTGGTGCAGTCAGTCTAGTCATTGCTTATTGTATCATGACTTTATTACTCAGCATCTTTAAAAAAAACAAGCATGATAAGTAGTGTTACTTCACTAGACGGATGTTTTGGTGTAGTGGCCGGTATATTCTTCACTGTAGCATGGCATTTTATTAACTGAGCATCTATGATGAATCAAGCGAGATATGTGTTCTTATGGGTCAAGACTGGCTTACATTGAAACCAGTTTGAACAGGTTTTCCTATTGTGACATCACTTTTAATGGCCAAACCAACGGAAGTTTGTACTCACATAGGAATACTGGCATATATTGGCAGAGCCAGTTTGTGCCCAGAAGCAGTAATGATACTATCGAAAAACATCTTAAAGCGAACATAAGTATTGTCTTATATGGGAATACTAGCATATGTTGGTGGAGCCAGCATGGAAATGTATGGCCACAGCCAGCATACACATTTTTCATACTGGCATATATTGCAGGGACCGGCATGATAATGCATTGGGAAATGCCTGTCCACTTTTGGTGACTTGCAGCTATTGTACTTTTTCATGATTTACCCTACACCCTACACCCTGCAAAACCTATTGTTGGCCTTTTACCCACATTGTTGACCTTTTACCCAAATTTTCCCAGAAAGTGTGCTGTGTAATGCACCATTTTAACCTATTATTCAAAACATTTACTCTGGGCAGGGAGAAGAATCCCGCCGGCCCTCTGCCCCATTTTTGTTAGTTCGGGCTCCCTCAATATGCTCAATCGCTACCACATACTTGAGGCAAATGTGTACACCCTCCCAAAAAACAACTCACCAGCCACCACTGGTGGCTGGTATATTTGTGGACCAGGCACTACCCCCTTCTCTCTATGTTACGTTAAAGATTTAAGCTATGATTGAAAAATATATTTAATTCTTTCACCTGCAGTAGTGCATGCCCTACTGTGGCATTGTCATAATGGACATTGTGTACATGTGGTGGTCCGGACCGGCCCGGGGTGTGGCGTGGCCTGAGCCTTGTTAAGGAGCTTGGGGGTTCTCCACAGCGTGGCTCACAGGGGAGCTGCCAAAGTTTGTGCTATGCCATTGGGCACCACTGGGTCTGACAAAGGGGTAGTGTGCAGTGCATGCCGTGAAGTCTGCAAGTGAGTCCCCATTTGGGAAGCAACTCGTGGGTGTTTTCAATTTTAAATAACTGTCTGGTGCTATGAATTTATGTGTGTAGCAATGATATTAAATTAAATGGTGTTTTTTTAAAGGTCCTCTGGCACCCAGCATTACGCTTACATAATAAAAACTAGGAGGGGTTCTTGGATATATTGAAAGCACCTTTCCGAGTTATTATACTCCAGCAAAGATAACATTATCAGGTGCATTCCCCTCTGTGCACGCAGACTATTCTAATATGTTTCTTCTGTCATAGTGGTAGCTGAATCATATATACATTTATAACCTGGTCAATGATTTTATTCTCAGGCCTTGCTCGTGCAGCATTTTTCTCCTGGTTAAACAGCAGCGCACGCCTCTCCTGGTCAGTGCTTTGTTGACTTGTTTAACACAGCAACTCCACAGATAACACATACTTCTGTGTCCATAGATCTGTAGATGTTTTGTACACTAGCTGTAGCCTGCATTACAGAGGTTAGTTACCCTGTTAGAAATACTGCATTATGTATGTTTTACATATAGACCCCACGTGGAATCTGGAAAATGGCATTCCCCTAATGTGTAATCGTGGACAAATCATGCCTCCGTCTGTGCCTCGGTTCTTATATCTGGCTGAAATGAGAGCACCTGGAAACGGGTGCTAGCTGCATCTAAAACATCTGAAGATCGTTTGCCACCACTTCCTGTCAAATAGGGGTGGGGTCAAATTATACAACTTCTTGTAATGTCATCAGGGGATCAAGGGTCTTGTGATGTCACTTCTGCTACCCTGGAATTTTGGGGAAATGACATCCGTCCCTACATCCCCTCCAACTCTCAAATTCCACTTGGTGTCCTCTAGCCATGCCCTCACCTCTTGCCTAATGACGTTTGGAAGCCGTGGCTATCTCTAGCATTGAGAAAAAAAAGATGGCGGGCACCCCCTTTTCCATCAAATATATTTTAAACGGCTTCACAGAATTACCCCAAACCACAAAACGGCCTCCTGTAAATGCTTTGTGTGCAAGTTGTTTCAGACATGGCCCATATCCATCCAGTGGTTTGGGCTGTGCAGTCTGGCAAAAATGGACGTTTTTTTATCTATGGGAAAATGAGAGGGAAGTAGACCACAAGATTTTTTGGGCGTATTCCTAATAACTTTTGTATTTATCAGCAAATCTTTAAGAAACTGTGCAGCCTGGATACGACTATACATCCCTAATTAACCCCAGAATTTCAGCCAAATTCAACACAGAAATCAAACGTATAGGTTCCTATGGGAGTCCAACTCACTTTACCTATAGGGTGGCGACCATAGAAAATATATGCTAATAGATAGGTTGGGTTAGTCTGTTGCCCCTTCAGATCTCAAAGGGAGTTAGTTTCCCAAACATTTGTCCTCTGAAGGGCTTTTGATAGTGGTGCATTCAAATACATGAGAAAAAAAATCATAAATATCAATTAATTAATAGAATGTAATTTGTTCCGCGATAGCCTTCATCTATGACACTAACTCCCACATGAATGGGATTTTTGTGTGATTTTCTCGGATGCACTTCCCCAGTAATCCCCTTGAATTATCATGTATTGGACTCCCTTCTGAATCAAGGGCCTTGCATGTGAATTGATGAACTACAAGTGAAATCCTGCACCTTTTCCTGAGATTTGAGTTGGGGTATAGGCGAACAATGTGAGTGACTGCATAGGTCTGCAAACTATGCTTCCCCAGATGTTTTGGACTGCAACTCTCAATATCTGGCATAATAGATGTGGGGGATCCTGGGTGTTGTAGTCCAAAGGGTTGGAAAGCTTCAGGTTGTAGACTCCTATGTTGATCCATGCTAACTGCAGGGGAATCATGTTCAACTTTCATGAGAACATTGGCGCTTTGCTGATTATGCAAAAAAATATCACGTGTCAATATTTGCATGAAACTAGAAGCTGCATTGGCAGGTCATTCATTTACGTTTTCTTTCGAAAGGTCTGACATTTTTTGTTTCTTTTACCTATTTTTTCAGCAAAAAATAACTTTGTTCCTGTGTTACATTTACCCATATCATCGGCTATTGCCGCAGATTTTTTTTCGCATTGAGAGAAAAACAAAACGGCAGTCATTTCATTTCTAAAAACCTGCGATTTCAGGTAAATCCCCAAGATACAGCTATCTATTTTTGGGAAGGGGAACCCCATTCTCTATCAAATATTAAAATACATTCTTCACGGAATACTCCGAAACCATGAATGGATTGAGTGATAACGCTTTGTGCCTAAGTTGATTTGGACTTGCTCCAAATCCGTCCAGTGGTTTGGGCTGTGCACTTTGCCAAAAAATGACTTTGTTTGTCTATGGGAAAATGAATGGGAAGTAGGCAGCACTTTAGGAAAAAAAAAATGTTGACGCTTAATATGTTTTTATTTTTTAACAAATCTTTATGAAACTTGGCAGTCTGGGGGGGCCCGCGGGTTTTAATTCACTTTTGAAATGTTGCCCAAGACCGTTGCTCGAATCAAACGTTATTAACAATAGAAATTTGAGGGGTTCCCATGGGAGCCCAACTCACCTTTACTATAGGGCGGCTATTGCCGGCATATTATATATATATCAAAAGAAAAAATGTACGTTTGGGACATCTGCTAGACCAGACAAGTTAATGACCATTTCCTTTGTACATAGTTGTGTATGGAATCTAAATAGCTTGTCTCTTGCCCGTGAAGATGCGTTCACTGAATGCACCTACCATGACTGCACAGCAGGTGTTCATGCTCTTGACAGAAAAATATTATCATTACTTTGACCCTGGAAGCCACTCTCTGTAGCCCCTAACGAGATCTCTAGGAGGATTTTTGCACATGTAATTTGCAGTTCACAGCAGTCTGAAATTGACATCAATGTATCTGAAATATTATTACTTAATTTGATAAACTGTCAGAGCAGATTTAATCTACGATCAATTGAGTCATGGATGGATTGAAATCACCAAAATGTCCAAGTGCTTCTGTCCTGGGCATGCGGGAATGGCCAGGCTCCATAACATTGACAGATGTTTAGTTAATGTTGTCACTGTGTCTGTGCATCAGGTTAAATCTTCATTTGGGTTGGATATGGCGTAATGCCATTCGCAACTGTAATTGTTGAAAAAAAGTATTTCTTCGCCATGTTGACGATCCTTCATGGATCACGTATGCTTACCATTAGATGCGGGAATTGTTTAATAAATAAATGACAACACGGGATCCATTGCCAATCCGTTTCGATTCACACTTCACACCATTTCATAATTACTTGAAAACGGCCATTTGTTGTACTCATAAAAAATTCATAACTTGTATTTTCATCTTCAAAGAAAGAGGTTACCTGTTATAGAGGCTCCCAGATGTTATGCGAGCCGTTTTTGACACTGTGGGAATGTGTGAAGTTGGATAAGCAGCATTTATGGCAAGGTTTTATTATGCAGCAGGGGTCAAGTACAGAGAATTTTCACGCACCTTTCCTTCTGTGCCTTACATCAGAACTCTGTCGACGTACGATTAAGCAGGACTATAAAATGACAGCATGACAGGCAAGTCCAGATGCCATCAAACAAGCCCTGCTTGTAAACAGTTACACATAAAATCTCAATTCCAAACAAAAATACAAGATAGGCATATGTGTTTATATATACTGATTTTGTCATCCACTACCTTTGAGTAATTATAGAGGGGCATGCATCTGACAAATGTAGTGCAAGAATTAGGTGAAAGAAACAAAAAATGTCAGAATTTACGAAAGAAAACGAAAATGAAGGACCTGCCAATGCAGCTTCTAGTTTCATGCAAATATTGACACGTGATATTTATTTGCATAATCAGCAAATCGCCAATATTCTCATGGAAGGTGAACCTGATTCCCCTGCAGTTAGCATGGATCAACATAGTGGTCTACAACCTGCAGCTCTCCAACCCTTTGGACTACAACACCCAGGATCCTCCACATCTATTATGCCGGATATTGAGAGTTGCAGTCCAAAACATCAGGGGAACCATAGTTTGCATAATCACCAAATCACCAATGTTCTCATGGAAGGTGAACCTGATTCTCCTGCAGTTAGCATGGATCAAAATAGTGGTCTGCAACCTGCAGCTTTCCAACCCTTTGGACTACAACACCCAGGATCCCCCACATCTATTATGCTGGATATTGAGAGTTGCAGTCCAAAACATCAGGGGAACCATAGTTTGCATAATCAGCAAATCACCAATGTTCTCATGGAAGGTGAACCTGATTCCCCTGCAGTTAGCATGGATCAACATAGTGGTCTGCAACCTGCAGCTCTCCAACCCTTTGGACTACAACACCCAGGATTCCCCACATCTATTATGCCGGATATTCAGAGTTGCATACCAAAACATCTGGGGAACCATAGTTTGCAGACCTATGCAGTCACTCACATTGTTCGCCTATACCCCAACTCAAATCTCAGGAAAAGGTGCAGGATTTCATCTGTAGTTCATCAATGCACAGACAAGGCCCTTGATTCAGAAGGGAGTCCAATACATGATAATTCAAGGGGATTACTGGGGAAGTGCATCCGAGAAAATCACACAAAAATCCCATTAATGTGGGAGTTAGTGTCAAAGATGAAGGCTGTCCCGGGACAAATGACATTCTTTTAATTAATTGATATTTATGTATTTGTTTCTAGTGTATTTGAATGCACCACTATCAAAAGCCCTTCAGAACACAAATTTCTGGGAAACTCCCTTTGAGATCTGAAGGGCAACAGACTAACCCAACCTATCTATTAGCATATATTTTCTATGGTCGCCACGCTATAGGTAAGGTGAGTCGGGCTCCCATAGGAACCTTTACGTTTGATTTGTGTGGTGAATTTGGCTGAAATTCTGGGGTTAATTAGGGATGTGTAGTCAGATCCAGGCTGCACAGTTTCTTAAAGATGTGTTAATAAATACAAAAGTTATTAGGAATACGCCCACAAAATGTTGTGGTCTACTTCCCTCTCATTTTCCCATAGATAATAAAGGTCACTTTTTGCCAGACCGCACAGCCCAAACCACTGGATAGATTTGGGCCATGTCTGATACAACTTGCGCACAAAGCATTTACTGGAGGCCGTTTTTCTTTTTTTTGGGGTAATTCTGCAAAGCCGTTTTAAAAATATTTCATGGAAAAGAGGGTGCCCGCCATATTTATTTTCTCAATGCTAGAGATAGCCACGGCTTCCAAACGTCATTAGGCAAGAGGTGAGGGTGTGGCTAGAGGACACCAAGTTGAATGTGGGAGTTGGAGGAGGTCTACGGACTGAGTCTGCAAGATGAAGCTTCTGATAACCTTGCTGTAGCCGCAAATAGCCGACATTTGAAATTAAACTACTACATGGAAACAGCATGTGTTAAGGGGGGAATGGGAGAGGGCAGGGGAGGTGAGGAGACCATTAATATTGTGTGGGGAGCTGGCACTGATTGGGGGGGCATGGTGTGGGCTTTTTCTTTAAAATTATGTTTTTACAGGTACAGTGACGTTGTGGGTGAAAATTCAAGACTGGAATTTTTCATGACATGTATTAATTGCTCATAACTCAATATGAAATCCTCTCATTTTACGTAAGTGAGTAGACGGTAGGCATTTGGGAGTCGTATTCATTTAGCAAGTGTTTTTTTTAGAGAGAAGAATGGAAATTGTACTATTTTTATGTTGTAGTATGTATATTGAAAAATGTAACTTACAAAGAGTTCTGAATACATACATATATGCATATGCAAATATATACATATGTTTTAAAGAAGTAATGAAGTATACCCGTGGCTATACAATCAGACAATCAGAGGGCGATATTTGAGGCGCAGCTAATATCAGCAATGACCGGAGTACTTATCGTGGCTATGGCAGCACCCATCACTGTGCAGCACACGTATGTGGCATACATGTCACTGGGCCTCATTCCGAGTCCGGCGGTAATGGAAAAACGATGGCGGTAAAGTAATACCGACATCCTTTTCCGCCGTGGACTATTCCGACCCATCACACCGTAATTACCGCCGCCGTAAAGTACGACGGCGTAAATAGCGGACCAGTGTCGCGCGCCCGAGACACCACGTCGGAAATAACGCTAAGGCGTTAACCAGTGCTGATCCCAAGTAAAGCGGACACGGTAAAAACGGGCTCCACAAGGGCGCAAAGTACCTTAACGCCATGGCGTAATTACCGGCATCGAAGGTGTTAACAACCCTGAACAGTGCCAGAAAGAGGAACAGGTGCACCCAATCAGCACAGGTGGAGTCCATAGAGTCAGGCACAGCACAAAAGGAGCACACCCACACACCACACCCCCTCCCACACCAAGATGATACCAATTCTCGCAGCATTCATGGAGCTGGAGGCCCTGCTTACAAGGCAGCAACTACGACAACATCAACAACAGCAACCACAGCAACCACAGCCCCCACCACAGAGGATACACAGGAGGAGAAGGAGGCAGAGACATGCCCAGCATGCCCTACCGGTGCAGCCACCATTACCACGCCGTCAGCCCCCAATTCCACGCATCAGACCCACCCCCTTCAACCTCACACCAGAGCTGATACACACCCTGTACCGGCTTGACCGGGACACCATAACCACCATAGTGGCCCTGATACATAACGACATAGTGAGCCTAAT